>NC_057798.1:670842416-671160324 GCF_018294505.1 Triticum aestivum | reverse complement strand
CCCCGCCGCCCGGTGCCTCCCCGGCCCAGATCCGGCCGGATTCGGGGAAGGAGACCCCGGATCCTTCCATCCCCGGCCTCTCCCTCGTCCTCCAGCCACCCTGGCCCCAACTCCGGCGAGATCCGCCGCGGTTGACTTTTCCCCGAGGTCCAAAATTCTGCTAAGTCCCGAGTTATTTTACATTATCATGGCATGTTCGACGCATCATATCTCTGCATCTGTAGCTCCGTTTTGTGCGTGTAATATGTAAAATTGTTCGTCTCAACGAGTACATCATTTCATTCCATTGCATCATATTCATTTGAGGTCATCTTGATGTGTGAATCATCGATGTAAGAGTACTTCATAATGTTTTCTGCTGTCTGTTAACAGAACGAGCTCTTTTGTCATTTTTGCCATGATTGATGTGTGCATCCTCTGAGGTTGATGTCTACATGTGTTTTGGTCTGTGATATGTCTTCTTTACAGAGGTTCCTACCATGTATTTTTGTGATCAATGTGGTGACTAGCACAAGCATGCAAACTAGGCGTCGTGATGTTGCTGATTTTAGTCCCTGTTTTGCTGTTATTTTGATGCCATGTAAACTTGATGCTACAGAGAGATCCATGCATATTTTGAGATACATCAGTAAGGGTGTTTTGAACATGTGATTATTGTCTATCCATTCATGCCCTTTGTTGAAATTATGGAGTAGTCTAGCATGTCATTTTCATGCTCTACTTTTGCTTCAAAATGTTTCCTGGCAGATTGTTTACATGTTATTCAATTTGGCCAAGCTTGCTATAGTTGATCCTTGCATGCTATGGACTTGTTCTTGCCTTGGTTTGTTTCATAAACATGTCTTATTGATGATGCTATGCTTATCTTGTCATGCAATGACTTGTGGTGAGTGTATCGAGCTTGTTAAGTAGTGTACATGAAGTTGCTGTTTTGCTAGGCTGAATCTGTTATTTTGTAATGCTATATAAACATGTTGCTACTAATCATTCTATGCATAATCTGGAGATGTTCTATAAACATGTTTTGATCTACATGTCATCCTCTATCCATCCATGCCCCTGGTTGCATTTATAGGTTGTTGTAGCTTGTTGTAAGCTTGCTCTAAAGTTGCTTCATAATGTTGTTGTCAGCCTGTTAACATTAAGTTCAGTTGTTTCCATGTGTTTTGCTAGTGTTCCATGAACCCTATGACCTTACTATTGCCATGCTTAGCTTCATCTACATGCCTTCTTACTGTTGGGTGCCTTTCCATGCCATGTAATGCTCTGTAGAGAGTTGCACAAGCTCATTTACATGCCTTCATAATTTTGTTCCTGCCATGTTTCAATCTGTATTATAACTTGCTATGTTTACGTGGGTGCCATCATATTTTCTGATCCCTTTTGGCTTATGGTCAGTAAGGGACTTTTGATCTATGCAGTTAGTAGATTCATGCCATGCCTTTGTTTGCCATGATAAGTTCCTGTAACATGTTGTTTGATAGCTCTAAACATTGCATCGTGATGTTATTTTCTGCAAAGTCTGAAATTGTTATAACTTGCAATCTTACCATGTGTGTTTGAGTATGTTCTAGTGATTTATGGAGATAGCTCAGTGTTCATGTTTTGATATGCTTTACCTATACATCATGTCCATGCCTTTTGTTTTCATGTTGAAATGTTGTAGCATGTTGTTTTGATGCTCGCAATATGCCTAGTTGCTGTTTTGGACAGCTTGTCCTTCAAACTTGTTTCATGTGTGTGTGTTGAACCGTTGCTCCGTTTTGTGTGTGCTCTATATGAAACTTGCTTGATTTTGCATGTAGTTTCATATTCTCATGTTGCATCCATGTTTTGAGGTGTTTGCTTGATGTTTGTGTGCATTTTGCATCAATGCCATGTTCAACTTGTTTTGCTCATATCTTCTAGGCCGTAGCTCCAAATTAAATGATCTTTATATGTAACTTGACTAGAATCTCGTGTAGATCATCTTTGTGCATCTTAACTTGCTGTTTAACAACTTGAACATAAGGTTTATGCAGATCTGGACCAATTTCGAAATATGCATATGAGGACTTACCGGAATTGTTATATGTTGTTCCCGGCCTCATTTAAACTTGCCTTGATGTGTTGTTCTTGTTTGCATCATCTCTTGCCATGAGTAGCTTCATGTAGCCTTGTCATGCATCATGTTTGTTGTGCATCATGTCATGTTCATGTGTGGTGTGTTTACCATGTTGTGTGCTTCTTCTTCTTAGTTCCTGTTTCGTTGCGATCGTGAGGATTCGTTCGTCTACGCTTGGTTCGTCTTTGTGGCTTCATCTTCTTCATGGACTCGTTCTTCTTCCTTGCGGGATTTCAGGCAAGATGACCGCTACCCTAGATCTTACTACTATCATTGCTATGCTAGTTGCTTCGTTCTATCGCTATGCTGCGTTACCTATCTTTTGCTCATCAAGCCATCCCAAATTGCCATGAACCTCTAACCTTTGACACCTTTCCTATGCAAACCGTTGTTTGGCTATATTACCGCTTTTGCTCAGCCCCTCTTATAGCGTTGCTAGTTGCAGGTGAAGTTGAAGATTTCTCCATGGTGGACAGGATTTTGGTTGGGATATCACAATATCACTTCTATTATTAATGCATCTATATAATTGGTAAAGGGTGGAAGACTCGGCCTTTTGCCTAGTGTTTTGTTCCACTCTTGCCGCCCTAGTTTTCGTCATACCGGTGTTATGTTCCCGGATTTTGCGTTCCTTACGCGGTCGGGTGATTTATGGGACCCCTTGACAGTTTGCTTTGAATAAAACTCCTCCAGCAAGGCCCAACCTTGGTTTTACCATTTGCCTCACCTAGCCCTTTTTCCCTTGAGAGTCGCCCTCTTGAGGGTCATCTTTATTTTATCCCCCCCGGGCCAGTGCTCGTTGTGAGTGTTGGTCCAACCTGTCAACCGCCGGTGGCCACCAGGGGCAACTCTGGGCTGGCCTACCGGAAGTTTGGACAATCCAGTGTGCCCTGAGAACAAGATATGTGCAGCTCCTATCGGGATTTGTCGGCACATCCGGGCAGCTTTGCTGGTCTTGTTTTACCATTGTCGAAATGTCTTGTAAACCGGGATTCCGAGTCTGATCGGGTCTTCCTGGGAGAAGGTCTATTCCTTCGTTGATCGCGAGAGCTTGTCATGGGCTAAGTTGGGATACCCCTGCAGGGTATAATCTTTCGAAAGCCGTGCCTGTGGTTATAGGTAGATGGGAATTTGTTAATGTCCGGTTGTAGATAACTTGACACCAGATCCGAATTAAAATGCATCAACCGCGTGTGTAGCCGTGATGGTCTCTTCTCGGCGGAGTTCGGGAAGTGAACACGGTCTTTGGGTTGTGTTTGACGTAAGTAGGAGTTCAGGATCACTTCTTGATCATTACTAGTTGACGACCGTTCCACTTGTTCTCTTTCGCTCTTATTTGCGTATGTTAGCCACCATATAGGCTTAGTCGCTGCTGCAGCCTCACCACTTTATCCCTTCCTTTCCCTTTAACCTTTGCTAGTCTTGATACCCATGGTAATGGGATTGTTGAGTCCTCGTGGCTCACAGATTACTACAACAACAGTTGCAGGTACAGGTTATGCGATGATCATGACGCGAGAGCGATGCTTGCTTGCGTTGAGTTCTTCTTCTGCTTCGATCAGGGGATAGGTTCTAGGTCGGCAGCCTGGGCTAGCAGGGTGGATGTCGTTTGAGTTTCTGTTTGTGTTCATCCGTAGTCGGATGTTGCTCTTTTGTATTGTGATGTTGTATTCGTGTGGCATAGTATGCCTCTTGTATGTATCCCCATCTATTATGTAATGTTGATGTAATGATATCCACCTTGCAAAAGCGTTTCAATATGCGGGTCTATCCTTGGTGGGACCTTCGAGTTCCTTTTGGATAGGGTCGCATATTGGGCGTGACAATTATACAACAGGCTTCCCTGCTAGCGGCGAGCGCCCAGTCCGCCGAAGTTTCCGAACTCACACGGAAGCTACGGCTGGCCGATGAAGAAGTTATCCACATTAATAAGCAGTTTGAGGAGATGCAAGGTATGCGTACATTGAGTATGACTCCCCAAGCGTAAATGTTTTGATTGTTTGATTACGGACTAAGAAATGTTTTGGCTGTGCTCGCAGTTGGCACCGATGAGGTTGAGTCCCTCAACCGCGCCCTTGCCGAAGCCAAGAAGGAGGCAGAGGCGAGCAAGGCGGCCGCCGAGGCGGCCGAAAGCTTAGAGGAGGAGAAGACCACCCGCCAACGACATGAGGCGCGGGTGGGTGAGGTTGAAAAAGAGCTTAAGGACGCCATTGCTAGATGCGAGAACTTAGAGCAGACGAGCTCGGAACAGGCCTCCGAGCTCGTCAAAGCCAATGAGAGCCTGAAGGAAGCCCGGGCTAACGCCCAGGATGCTCGCCAGGAGATCCAGGAGGCGATGCGTATTGCGGCTGGTAAGGCCTTTATTATGCAAAGTAGGTATGCCAGTAGAAGATATATTTTACTAACCCAAGTTCAGAGTTCTCCATGCGCCTTTGCCGACCTGTCAAGGAGCATTGCAGACACTGCCGCATTCTTCCGAGCCGAAGAGGGTAGCTTAACGGAAAAACTGTTTTGGTCGCAGTACCTAGGGCCAGAGCTTCCGGTAACCCTGAGCGACCAGATGAAGCAGTTGTCCGAGCTGCATAGGGTACCCGGCCCGGCCATGAAGGATGTGATAGCCCGTCTGTGGCCGACCAAAGCCATACCCAGCAGCTACTTTGGGCTCGTGAAGAAGCTGGTGGAGGCGCTCCCTCGGATTGATGCCCTTAAGCGGTCATCCTATATTGAGGGTGCTCGGATGGCCTTTGCCCGCGTGAAGGTTCAGTGGGCGAAGATGAAAGCCACCAAGGTTTCCGCCGCAGGGCCACCCGAGGGCAAGGAGCATCGTTGGTCGGAGAGGTACTTCGACGAGGTCCTCGAGGGAACCCATATTGTAGAGGGCCAGTGTTCCAAGGTCATAATTTTTGAGTAGTTATGTCCGGCTTGTAAGGTCTATGTGATGAATTCGTAATGTATGATAAGTATGATTACACTTTATTATTAGTTTATCCTCCTATTAGCTGTTTATATGTCTGAAAGTTTACCAGTCGTCGGCTTCAGCCCCAATGTAGATACTACCGGGGTGTTTGGGACCGCATGACAACACTTTATCCGACGTCTTGGTCCAATGTAGGAGGCGTCTTGCAAAGTGAATGAGGCAATCAGACTATGTGATTTTAGTACTTCCATTTTAGCCATAAGAGTCCATTGGTGGCGCTAAGTACTTAGCCCCTTGTTGCATGATCAGCAATTCGAAGTGCGGTGCCTTTGCAATGTGGCTATTTGAAAACCTAGCCCCTCATATAACATGGCATAAATCGCGAACGATTCATAGTATAACACTGAGTCACCGGATCGCTGATCCGCTCTCGCTTATCATGACAGTCAGTTTTCGGCTTTCTCTGCTGAGGTACTTGACTGCACGAACCAGAAATACAATCGCAGTAGTTCTCCCTTTACTACCTTAGCCGAACTTGCGGAATGAAAGGTGGCAAACATAGGAGCCGGGCAACCCAACTATAGACCAAAGACATGATTCGGAGCAGATACATATAATGCCATATTCGGGACACCGAGGAGTTCCCTATGGGAGTTCGGGCTTAAGAATTTTAGCAGGGCCGAAGACAGCCCCTTGTAAGGAGATGGTGTCAAGCCACGTATCCTCGTCGACCGTAAGGGGAAGCACAAACAACAAGGAGAAAATCCGAAGAAACCAACCAAGAAGGTGATAAGCATATGTGCCCTTCGTATCTTTATTGATATGTTGACTACAGGCCATGTCGTTCAATATAAGGGTCATGTTACATGCCCGGAGAGAAAAGGAAAAGATTTTACATAGGGGAAAGTCTATCACAGGGCCTAAAAAACCACAGTTCAGAAAACAAACTCCAATGATGCCCTGCCACACGTCTGCGCCTTTCCTCCTTAGTAATGGGTCCTTTGAGAGGATCATTGGATGGTTGGGATATGCTGGCCTCAAAAGGATCTCCTGTGATAACCATCTTGTGAGTAGGGCTCTTGATGAACCTGTGTTGAAAGGGATATATGCGGTCCATGTATGGTCGAGCCATGCAATGGACTTATTCTGCAGTGTGCCTCCAGCGCCGCCCAAGGTACTGTCAGTGCGTAATTATGTACGCGCGGTACATAAGTCGCAACCTGATGGGGCGGTCGGCGGAGGCCGAACTGCTAATCAAGTTCCGGATCCTTTGACTTATTACTGCTATGCACGAACCAGACTTGCTTGTGTGTGTCGATGGCTCTATTGGGCGGCGAACTGTTCAGCTTGATGAGGCCGTTGTACACTTCTGCTGCAAGGGCCGCAGTGTGTTCTTCAGTATGGAGTCAGCGTTCGATATTACCATTGACTATAATAACGCCATGAGGTCCAGACATTTTGAGCTTCAAGTAAGCATAGTGTGGGACTGCGTTGAAGCGCGCGAAGGCAGTTCGTCCGAGCAGTGCATGATAGCCAGTGTAGAAAGTGATGATGTCAAAGATTAACTCTTCACTATGGAAGTTATCCGGGGAGCCGAATACTACCTCTAGTGTGATTGAGCCCATGCAACGGGCCTCTATTCCTGGTATTCCACCTTTAAAGGTACTATTACTGGGCTTGATTCGTGACGGGCCGATCCCGATCTTACGGACGGTGTCTTGATATATCAGGTTAAGACTGCTTCCTCCATCCATAAGGACTCAAGTGAGGTGATATCCGTTGATAATTGGATCAAGGACCAGGGCGGCGAACCCCCTAATGGATACTAGTTGGGTGGTCCCTGCGATCAAAGGTGATCGCACAGGCGGACCATGGATTGAATTTCGGGGCGACCGACTCTACGGCTTAGACGTCCCAAAGTGCGCGCTTGCGCTCCCTTCTGGGGATGTGAGTGACATATATCATGTTCACTATCCTTACCTGGGGGGGATTGTTTCTGACCCCCAGTGTTCAGCTGACGGGGCTCATCCTCGTCTTCGCTTGGAGGCCCTTTTCCCTTGTTTTTGGTATTAAGCTTACCAGCCTTCCTGAAGACCCAACAGCCCCTGTTGGTGTGGTTTGCAGGTTTATCGGGTGTGCCATGAATCTGGAAAGGCCTCTCGAGGATTTTGTCTAGGCTGGATGACCCATCCTTGCTACCTTTAAAAGGTTTCTTCCGTTGACCAGACTTAGGGCCGCGGAATCCGACATTGACTACCGTATCATCTGTGTTGTTGGTGCTATTGTTCCGACATTTGTTTTTATTGCGGCGAGGTTTGCCATTGTCGTCTCGTACCTCAGAGGTGCCAGGGCCGCCTGAGCTATTGCTTCTACGAGCCAGCCAGCTGTCTTCGCCCGCACAGAAGCGGGTCATGAGTGTCGTTAATGCTGCCATGGTCTTCGGCTTTTCCTGCCCAAGGTGTCGGGCGAGCCATTCATCACAGACATTGTGCTTAAAGGCCGCTAAGGCTTTGGCGTCTAGATAGTCTACAATCTGGTTCTTTTTAGTTAAGTACCGATTCCAAAGCTTGCAGGCTTATTCACCCATCTGCTGAATTATGTGGCTCAAGTCGTCCGCATCCAGAGGCCGGACATAAGTGCCCTGGAAGTTAGACCTAAAGGCATCTTCCAAGTCTTCCCAGGTTCCGATAGAGTTTTCTGGGAGGTTGTTTAGACAGTGCCGTGTTGGTCCCTTTAGCTTCAGAGGGAGATATTTAATGGCGTGGAAGTCATCTCCTCGATCCATATGAATGTGGAGAAGGAATTCTTCTATCCAGATGGCTGGATCCGTCATTCCATCATATGGTTCGATGTTTACGGGTTTAAACCCCTCCTAGAAACTGATGTTCCATAACCTCATCAGTAAGGCATAAGGGATGTGCGGCTCCTATGTATCTAGCGATGTCGTGGCGGAGATCGGCTAGCATCTGGGTTCGACACTGATCCCGAACATAGTAGCGGTCGTCACGTTGGGCTTCATAGCCATCATCTCACGTCGGGGCACGCCCCCTTGATCCATAGATTGATCGAGTCTGACCAGCTTTATAGGCTAGGTCGTGTTGTAAGTCGTATGTATAGCCCGCGACTGCAGTCTCCCTGCCTCTTCGGCGAGGGGGTGCGGGTTGGTATTCGTCTTGATATGCCGGTTTATCCCGTCCACGTGGTGGTTGGTCTGGTTGATCTGCCTGATTGTATTTTGACAGTATTGGTTCGAGGACTTCGTCGTCGAATTGAGGCAACAGCTTACGCCTAGGGTAAATTTTTGCAGGTCATTCTTGGTTGTATTCCTCAATGGCCAGGACCTTAGTCCACCTCTCATTCAATGTGTCTTGCTCTTCTTTGAGCTGCTGTTGCTTCCTTTTCAGGCTCCGAGCTGTGGCAATGAGCTGTTTCTTCAAGAGTTCTTGACCGAGGGGTTCTTCTGGGACGATGAAGTACTCGTCACCAAGGCTAACCTCCACTTCGGATTCTAGCATGTAGTTGATGTCCTCCGCATCTTCGTTGTCAGCGCATCTAGGGATTTGTTCACCTTCTTCCTGCTCGTCATGTTCGGATGTGGGCTCGATAAGGCGTTTGTTATCTTCGGCGCCGTCGGGAGTCTCGTTGTCTTTGGTGTCAGTATTACTATCATTCGCCCAACGCGATTGAGAGCGACGCTGCCAACGTTGGCGCTTTGGTGGCTTACCGACGGGTCTATCCTCATCTGGGTTTGGGTTATCCTTGTCGTCCTTTGGAGTGTCCACCGTGTACACATCGTAAGTTGAGGTGGCCGTCCAACACCCCGTAATAGGCAGGACTTGGCTTGGTTCGTCTTCGGCATCATCGTCCATGTCGTCGATGTCTTCGGACGCATAATCCAGCATGTCGATTAAGTCTTTGACAGTGGCTATCAAGTGGGTTATGGATGGGGCGTAAAATTCCCCTCTCTCAGCCCCTATTCCAGGCTGGGTGCAGTTTGGAGGTAAGGCCTCCATGATGGCGAAAGAATGTATCAGACCCAATGCTTCATCTAAGAGCGGGAGCGGTAACCGCGGGTCTACCGTGATGTGTTCGTCTTGGAGCGCCTGATCGAATCCGCTAAGTGCGGACCTCGGCAGTTCGTAATAGTTGCCCAGAGCTAGATCTAAACCCGCGTCTGGGTCTTCGGAAGGAAGTTCGATAAGGGGAAGGAGTCCGGCAAGGTTTACGTTCCCGTCTTCGGATGATGAGACCTGCCCTGGATCTAAGGCCTAGGTGAGTGGTGGTGTTAACACCTGGATGAGATCCGTCAGGGGATCCGAAGAATCTTCTCAGATGGGACGCAGAGTGGCGGCCGAGGCCGTGAACCCATCAATGACCAAGTCTCCTCGAATATCAGCAATGAAATTTAGGTTTCCGAACCTGATCTGGTGGCCGGGGGCATAACTATCGACCTGCTCAAGGCGGCCGATCGAGTTGGCTTGAAGCACGAAGCCGCCGAACACAAAAACCTGTCCAGGAAGAAAAATCTCCCTGGACACAGCGTCACCATTGGTGAAGAGGTGAGCCATTGATCCTTCTGTCGATGATACAGCCGAGCTCTCAATGAAAGCACCAATGTCGGTGTCAAAACCGATAGATCTCGGGTAGGGGGCCCAAGCTGTGCATCTAAGGATCAATAGTAACAATGGAGAAGGGACACAGTGTGTTGTAGGGTGAAACCCTAGAGGGGATCTTTTTACACTTGGAGGGGGAAAATAGGAAGAACACTCAAGAACACAAGGCACAAAACACTCAAACAAACCCAAATATCACATCCACTAGAGTAGCATACTTGAGATCCACAAGATTACATGAACAATTCAAGGAAAATAGCACTAGGTAAGTTCTTCCCACTAGGTGGGGTATTGATGATGATCTTCTCCAAGAGGAGGCCTTGATAATCCAAAGGATTCTTCCCTAGGTGGGGGCCTGATCTCCATGAGGAGGGGATACAAGGAGCAAAGCTCACAATGTTTTATCTAATACTTTGTTGTCCTCCCAAAAGAGCTAGGTGAGGGGTACTTATAGTTTTGAGATGAAATAAGAGAGGAGGGGGAATACAAGGGCAAAGCCCTAAAGAGGCACACAGGCTCTCGGAGTTGTTCGGGCACCCGGGGTCATGGGGGCTGGGCACCCGGACCGGCCAGGGGCCATCCACAGGTTCGGCCGGGCACCCAGAGGCGAGGGGACCGGGCACCCGGCATGTACAGGGGCACGGCTGGAGGTGGCTCGGGCACCGGGGTCCCAAGCCCGGGCACCCGGGGTGGAGCCAGGCGGGTGGCTGGGAGGGGCCGGGCACCCGGGGTACCAGGCCCAGGCACCTGATGGGGCGGCCAACGACTGGGAGAGGAGGGCCCAGGCACCCGGGAGCCAAGGGGTCGGGCACCCGGGTAAGCTTGGGCAGCTCCCAGGTGGTGAGGCCGGGCACCCGGGGTTGGGGAGGCCGGGCACCCGGAGTGCTCAGGGGGTTTCGCCCCCACTCGTCCACCTTCGCTTCTCTTCTTCGTAGCCTCAAGCTTCGCTCGTTCTTCTCCCTCCGTCTTCTCTACGACTGCTTGGGTCTCCGTGCTAGCTTCCTCACAATGATCTCCAATGTACCTAAGAATGCATAGCGTATCTCTTTGAGGTAGAATCTCATTCTCATGTGAAACTGAACGGAACTCGGAGAGGAAAGAACTAACCTTGTTCTCGATGTTGCGTGCACTTGCTCTTGTCATTGGTCCTCTCGGTGCTTGCGGTGGTGATGGAGTGTCGGTGCGGGTAGTCGAGGGATGCTCCGCATCATCTCCCCCCCCCCCTTGGGAGAGATCCGTCCACGGATCGTGCTCTTCATCACCATGGTACTTGGCCAAGTCTTTGACATTGAAGATGTCGCTAACGTTGTACTTGTCACGTGGGATGTCAACCTTGTAGGCATTGTCGTTGTAGCGTCCGAGCACCTTGAATGGCTCGTCGGCTCTCGGGAGTAGCTTGGACCTGCGTTCCTTAGGGAAGCGGTCCTTGCGGAGATGTATCCATACTTGATCTCCCGGTTGGAACACCATCGGAGACTTGTTGATGTTGATCTTGGCGGTGAGTCATTGTACTTGGCGCTCGATCATGGATCGTGTTTCTTCATGCATCTTCTTGAGGTAGGCAGCTCTTGCACTTGCGTCCATGTTTGCTCATTCTTAAAGCGGTAGAGGGAGGATGTCCAATGGCGACAAAAGGTTGAAACCATAGACAACCTCGAATTCCTACAACAAGTTGGAAAACACTAGAGGAAGAGGATTAGGATTGTTAGTTTTTGTCACCTCATCTTTGCATAGAAGGACAAAGTGGATGACACTTGATGGGTTCTCACACACTTCTTTCATCTCTCTTTTTGTGTCTTGGAGGACTAAGTTTTTCTCTGTTGGCGAAGAGGGCGCTCAATTTTGGCTTATGGCCCTCACTTTCTTTGAGGTGGTGCACTCTCTCACTAGTATCTCCATGATGGGTGGAAGCTTGCTTGTCAGTGATCACTTGGCTTGGTGACATTGGTTGAAGCACATACTCCTTTCCTTTCATCTTGAAGCTATAGTGGTTGGTTCATCCGTTGTGGATGATGCCGCGGTCAAATAGCCAAGGTCTTCCCAAAAGAAGGTGGCACACAGACATAGGAACCACATCACACTCTAAGGTGTCCTCATAGGCGCCGATCTTGAAAGAAACTTGCACTGTATGCTCCACTTGAATGGTGCCGAAGTCGCTTAGCCATTGCACCTTGTAGGGGCGAGGGTGCTTCTTCTTGACCAATTGCAGCTTGGAACATAGCTCTTCACTTGTCAAGTTGTGAAAACTACCTCCGTCGATGATGACCATGACGGAACACCCATTGATGCCGGCCTTGGTGTGGAAGATGTGGTATGGTTGGTCTTCATCTTGGTGGCGTTGGAGCGTCAAGACCTTGGAGACCACGAGAGAGGGACTTGAATCGTTGTCACAAAATACTTGATCATCTTCATCTTCGTTCACGCACCGGTGCATGGCCACGTGCTCAATGGCTTCCATTTCTTCTTCACTCATCGAGTCGTATGTGCCATCATCGTTGAAGATCATTGTTCGCTTGTTGGTGCATTAGAAGGACTTGTGTCCTCTGCCGACAAATGTGAAGCACTTGAATGAACTTGTCTTGACTGGATCATCGGTAGGCGCCGAAGATGAAGGAGTCTTGGATTTGTAGGTGCTTGCCGGAGGGCGAGTCGAGGAAGGCGCAGGTTGCTTGGAACTTGACTTGTCGTCGGTACTAGGTGATGCTCTAGTTGAGGTAGGAGGTGCCAAAGTCGCGGGAGCTTGAGGGTACTTAGCATATTTGAAGTCATGTTGCACTTTTTGCTCGGCCTTGGTTGCTTGATGAACTAGCTCGAGAAGGTTTGAGTATGGTTGGAAGTCGGCAATCTGCTTGATTGGGTGGTTGAGGCCGTTCAAGAAGAGTGCCATTTTTTGCTCGTCGTCTTCCTTGACATTGGCTCGTATCATGGCAATCTCCATTTCTTGGTAGTATTCTTCCACCATCTTCGTGCCTTGCTTGAGGAGTTGCAACTTCTTGAAGAGATCACGGGTATAGTGAGTAGGCACGAAGCGGCCTCTCATGACTTCCTTCATTTCTTCCCAAGTTGTGATTGGTGGTTCGCCTCTTGTATGTCATCGCTCAATCACTTGTTCCCACCAAATGAGGACGTAGTCTTGGAACTCGAGGGAGGCCATGGCGATCTTCTTTTATTCATCGTAGTTGTGAAGGCGGAAAATCTTGTCCACCTTCAAATCCCATGAGAGATACTCTTCGGGATCATTACTTCCGGAGAACTTGAGCTTGCCATAGCGGAGTTCTTCATCATGGTAGCGGTTTTGATATTGCTCTTGCCGTGGAGGAAGGTCCTCAAATGCTCGTTCCTCGCGATGACGCTCTTGGCATTGAGGAGGGTCTTGAGGTACTTGTTCCGCTTGGTGTTGCTCTTGTCTTGGAGGCAGACGAGGAATATGCGATTGGTTGCACCTTTCTTGTTGCTCATCACGTCGGGCGCCTTCTTCTTCTATCTCGCGACGAAGAGCTTCCTCTTTGTCGGTGTCAAAACCGGCGGATCTCGGGTAGGGCGTCCCGAACTGTGCATCTAGGCGGATGGTAACAGGAGACAAGGGACACGATGTTTTACCCAGGTTCGGGCCCTCTTGATGGAGGTAAAACCCTATGTCCTGCTTGATTAATATTGATGATGTGTGTTACAAGAGTAGATCTACCACGAGATCAAGGAGGCTAAACCCTAGAAGCTAGCCTATGGTATGATTGTTGTTCATCCTACGGACTAAAGCCATCCGGTTTATATAGACACCGGAGAGGGCTAGGGTTACACAGAGTCGGTTACAATGGTAGGAGATCTACATATCCGTATCGCCAAGCTTGCCTTCCACGCCAAGGAAAGTCCCATCCGGACACGGGACGAAGTCTTCAATCTTGTATCTTCATAGTCTTGGAGTCCGGCCGATGATGATTCGGCTATCCGGACACCCCCTAGTCCAGGACTCCCTCAGTATCGCCTGAACCAGGCTTCAATGACGACGAGTCCGGCGCGCATATTGTCTTCAGCATTGCAAGGCGGGTTCCTCCTCTGAATAATTTATAGAAGATTGTGAACACCAGGATAGTGTCTGGCTCTGCAAAATAAATTCCACGTACCACCGCAGGGAGAATAATATCTACACAAGTTCAATCTGCTGACGTATTTGGTGGCGTGACGTCACTCCACTACCAAGCCTTTACTCGAATTGTTTTTATTGTACCACCTCAGCGCGTTTAGCGAAGCGGTTTCCTTGGCACGTCTTGTCGAAGCAGAGATTGTGCTCCCCTTATTCCAGGATTCCCATCAATACGGACGTGGATAACTCAACCGCGCCATTGATTGCGGCGCTTGGGAGATAAGCGAGTTTTATCAGGCCGGTGGGGACACATGTTTTTGTCCGCCCATATAAGGGGATAAAGATCCAACCCTTTTACCTGCACCTTCTTCCTCCTTGGCTTATCCATCTCCGCGAACTCGAGCTCCAGCGCCCAAGTCCGCACATCTCACCTCAACCTTCTCCAACTATGTCCGGAGCGGGAGGCAAGTGGATGGCCTCCTCCGTCATGGAGGGGCACATCCAGAAGCTGCGCAGCGCCGGATATTTGTCCAGCATAATCGCGCATCGGCTCCCCGACGAGGGAGAGCTCATCCCCACCCCCAGGCCCATGAGAGGGTAGTATTTCTTCCCCATTTCCTCCGCGGACTGGGCTTCCCACTCCATCCCTTTGTCCGGGGGCTCATGTTCTACTACGACCTGGATTTCCATGATCTGGCCCCGAATTTCATCCTCAATATCTCGGCGTTTATCGTCGTGTGTGAGGCCTTCCTCTGCATCCAGCCCCACTTCGGCTTGTGGCTCAAGACCTTCAGTGTCAAGCCGAAGGTTGTGAAGGGCAGCCAAGCGGAGTGCGGAGGCGCCATGGTGGGACCAACGTTACTTGGCTTGAGGGCACTTTCGTGGAAACCATTAAGGGGTGGCAATCGGGGTGGTTCTACATCACCGAGCCACGTGACCCTTAATGGGCAGCGCCCCCCGAATTCAGATCTGGCATCCCCACATGACTCACCTCCTGGAAAGAGAGCGGCCGGATTTGGGGTGATTCGGAGGAGCTGACCGGACTCCAAGCCTGCATCAAAAAGCTAGTGGACAAGAAGCTCAAGCTGGTCAACGTAGTCCAGGTCATGCTCATCCGCCGGATTCTCCCGTGCCAACGACGGGGCTTCAACATGTGGGAGTTCGATCCGGCGCAGCACCAGACTTTGAGAGGGCTCTTCGACACTACGTATGAAGATGTCTGGAAGGTGCTGTTCAAGGGCGCCGAGGCTCCCGCATCCGCTACCGAAGATCGCGGATTCAGCTCGCAGCATCCGGCTGACGAGGTAAGTGATTTTGTCCTTTACGGGATGCTTGTTTTCCATAGTTCGACTCTATGCAGGATCTAAACTCCCCTTCCTTTGACAGGACTGGCTGAAGAAGGCTGAACAGACTATCTGTCCGCCCCCCTTGCCAGAGGACCCAGCGGACGCCCGCTTGACGGGGCTGCTGGCTCCGGCACCCCATGTGGTGCCGGAGAAGAAGGCCAAGAAGAACGCCACGGGGACTCGGGAGAGTTCCCGTTTTCAGGTGTTATCGGATGATGACTCTGAGGCCGACTCCTCCCACAAAGGCGAGGAGGAGAAGAAGAAAGCCTCTCCCCCAGCAGGGGGAGGGAAGAAAAGGAAGGCCTCCCCAACGAAGGAGGCCGAAGGGTCCAAGAAGGGAAAAACTCTTTCCCCGGACTGCTCCACCAACGCCAGCGACGACGAAGAGGACTGGCCTCCAAGGGCCAAGCCCCTGGCGAGATCGTAAGTATCCGGACTCCCCAATAACTTCATGGTTTTTTCTTTTCGCCACATAGTGTCTTTCTAATGCCGCATACAACCCTGCAGTCCGCCTAAGGATGATCTTCCCGCTTCGTCGAGCGGGTCCTTAGGTGCGTAGGATATGGATTCTCTTCCGACCGCCTCCACCCCCCGTGATGCAGACGAAGCCGAGGTGGGATCCCGGGAAGGGACCCGCCAGGAGGAGGAGGCCCCGGAGGTGTCGCAGGACAACCTCCCGGACTTTGCACCGGACTCGGCCCCGGAACCCATAGTCGCTCCAGAGTCCGGCGGGCGGCCCCTTCGTAAGAAGGGTAAGACCGTGACGCCGGCAGCCTCCGTCCAACCGGAGGCGCCGGATAGCTTGCTGGAGGCGCTCAATGGCGCCTCCATCAAAGAGGAACACCGCACTGTTATGAGTGCGGTGATTCAGAAGGTTCAGCTCGCCAAGAGCGGGCTGACCGAAGCCTGCAGCAGCCTTCTAACAGGCTTTGAGGTAAGAATTTTGATATATGTAAAATAGTACCACATAGGCAGTAGCCCCTGATGCTCGGTTCGGTGTTCGGAAAGAAAAGCCGGACTGAGGATCTAAAAAGATATACGCAGGAGTCATAAAAATATGTCAATATGGGATTGCAGGCTGCGCTGCTGACCTCTGCCGCACTGACTGCGGAGGTCAATACTTTGAAGCAAAGCCTCGAGCGGTCTAAGAACGAGCTTGGCCATGCCAAGAAGCAGCTCGAGGACAAGGAAGGTGAGTAACACCTTATTAAAATTGTACCTTACAGAAAAGGATTTTGGTTGCAAGAAGAATGACAAGGATAACGTGGGTATTTCAGGGGCCACTAACGAGGCGGCTACCCTGAAGGAGGCGGTGGCCGCGGCCGAACATAATGCGGCCGCGGAGCGCACCGAGCGAGAGAAGCAGGAGGCGCGGGTGGTGGAGGTACAGCAAGAGCTCCAGGATCTCGTGAAAAAACATGAGAGCCTGGAGCGTGACTCGAAGACTCGAGAGTTTGAGCTTGCAACGGCTCTTGAGAGTGCCAAAGCCGCTAAGGCCGAAGCCTACAAGGCCCTCCAAGAAATCGAGGCGTTGAAGAAAATAGCAGCGGGTAAGGCATTTTTCATGCAAAGTAAGCATGTGAGTGTTAATTACCTGTTGCTTACCCGAATTCGGAGCTCTCCAGGAGCGTTCGCAGATCTTCCTCATAGTGTGTCCGATGCTGCCGCGTTCTACCGGGCCGAGGAGGGGAGCTCGATGGAGAAGGTCTTCTGGTCTCAGTATGCTGAGGCCGGACATCCGGTGCCCCTTAGCGACCAGCTGAAGCAGCTGGTCGAGCTCCACAAGGCGGCCGAACAGGCCATGAAGGGCCTCATTGTTCGGCTGTGGCCAAAGGAGGCCATGCCTGGGAGCTACTTCGGCCTGGTGCGGCGGCTGGTGGATGCGTGTCCATGGGTTGAAGTCATCAAGCACTCCGCCTGTATTGAAGGTGCCCGTCGGGCCCTTCCCCGCGCAAAGGTGCACTGGGGCAAGATGGATGCCCAGAAGCTTGTGACGGACGCGCCACCGCAGGGCAAGGAACATCGCACGCCCGAGATGTATTATAAGAGTGTCCTGAAGGGTGCCCGCATTATTGCGGTTGAGTGCTCCAAAGATGTAATATTTGAGTAGACTCGCATTTTGTTATCCTGTGCGCTGAAAACTTAGTTCATATGCGCTAAGCAACGCTTGTTAATTTAAAATATTACCTTCTGTGCGGCTGTTTATCAAATCTGAGAGATGGCAAGTCGTCGGCTTCAGCCCCCATGCCACGAGTGCTGGGGTGTTCGGGATAAACTTGAGCACTCTTGTTCCCATTTTTGGGTCCATCGAGGCAGGCGCTCAACACAACGAACAAGGCAACCGGACTTATAATGCTTGAACACTCTCACTTAGCCATAGAATTCTATAATTTTAAATTTTGGCGAAGCCCCTAGTCTTCGGAAGGCCGAATTTGGGGCGCTATCCACGCTTGGGCCGGACAAAGCCGGTTCCTCGCTCTAAGTGGCATAAGTCTTTAGGGACTCGCAAAAAACCTCTCGAACAGCGACCGACTCTCGCCTCATCATGATGGTCAGTTTTAGCTTTCTCCACTGAGGCGCTCGCCCAGCTCAACTGGGGCGCAATCGCAGTGGTTCTCCCAGTGCTACCTTAGCCGGCAACGAAACGTAAGGTACCAAACCATGGGAGCCGGGCAAACCCAACTATTGACCTAAGACATGATTTGGAGCCGATGCATATAATGCTATAAGTTCGGGGTGCCGCACTTGTGAAAGTATTCGGACTTATCACACCATGATGCGGGAAACATAAGCCCCTAGTGTATTTAGCCATACCAAAATGTACGGATGCAACATGTCATAAATGAACATATGTATAAGAAAGAAATGCGATTGGAAGCAAAAAGGTGCTGCATTACTTATTCAAGAAAAATTGATGTAAATGCAGAACGATACAAATGGTGCGATAAGCAAGGGGTGGGACTATTAAACATGTCCCCCTCCAGGGGTAGGCTGCGGAATGGTGCATAAAACAGATTTAATGCTCGTAATGGAGACCACCTAGATATTCGTTGTAGCCTTTCTCCTTCCCTGGCTGTTGCATCATGAGTTCAGCAGGACTGCTGCCGGACAGGGCCTCTGATGAACGGAGTCCTGTGGGTAAAAATAAAAAGGAAAAAGAAAAAAAGAACGACACACTTGAGAGCCCCTGGTGTGGTTGAGCCGCATTCTGGGCCTATCGTGGTCGTTCCCCTCTCCCCATGCCCATGGTATCTTCAGAGTGTAATGGTGTACGTGAAGGACCTGTCTTGACGTTTTGCAGGGGCTGGGGTTGGGGCTGCACTGCTACGCATGCTCGGAATGTGCCAGGTGGTCTTGTTGTAGGTTACTCCGGGCGCGTTTAGCCGTGTCCGGTCGCTTAACGGCCGGACTCGAGAATTGCCTTAAGAGGCTGCACTGTACTTCTGCCGCGAGAGCCGCTGTGTGTTCCTCCGTTCGGAGAGAGCTTTCAGTGTTTCCATTGACCGTGATAACTCCTCGAGGGCCTGGCATCTTGAGCTTGAGGTATGCGTAGTGCGGCACCGCGTTGAACTTTGCGAACGCGGTACGTCCGAGCAGAGCATGGTAGCCATTGCGGAACGGAACTATGTCGAAGATTAACTCCTCGCTTTGGAAGTTATCCGGGGATCCGAAGACCACTTCCAGTGTAACTGAGCCTGTACAATTGGCTTCTACACCTAGTATGACGCCTTTAAAGGTCGTCTTGGTAGGTTTAATCCTTGAGGGGTCTATGCCCATTTTGCACACTGTATCCTGATAAAGCAGGTTCAGGCTGCTATCGCCGTCCATCAGGACTCTAGTGAGGTGAAATCCATCGACGATTGGGTCTAAAACCAATGCGGCGAATCCGCCATGGCGGATGCTGGTGGGGTGGTCCCTTCGGTCAAAAGTGATCGGGCAGGAGGGCCATGGATTGAACTTAGGGGCAACTGGCTCCATCGCGTATACATCCCTGAGTGCACGCTTCCGCTCCCTTTTGGGTATGTGCGTTGCGTATATCATGTTCACCGTCCGCACCTGTGGGGGGAAACCCTTCTGTCCTCTATTGTTCGGCGGTCGGGTCTCTTCCTCGTCATCGCTATGCAGCCCCTTGTCATTGTTTTTCGGCAATTAACTTGCCTGCCTGCTTGAATACCCAACAGTCCCTGTTGGTGTGGTTAGCTGGCTTTTTGGGGGTGCCGTGTATCTGGCACGAGCGGTCGAGTATTCGGTCCAAATTGGACGGACCCGGAGTAGTTCTTTTGAATGGCTTTTTCCGTTGACCGGGTTTAGAGCCTCTGAATCCGGCATTGACTGTCGTATCTTCACTATTATCACCGTTAATGCGGCATTTGTTTTTGTTGCGACGCGACCTGCCATTACGGTCCTTGATATCTGGACTGCCAGAATTTTTGCTGAGGTTGTTGTTGTGTGCTAGCCAGCTGTCCTCACTCGCGCAGAAGCGGGTCATGAGTGATGTGAGGGCTGCCATGGATTTCGGCTTTTCCTGTCCCAGGTGCCGGGCAAGCTACTCGTCGCGGATGTAATGTTTGAAGGCCGCGAGGGCCTCCGCATCCGGACAGTCGACGATTTGGTTTTTCTTGGTTAAGAACCGTGTCCAGAATTGTCTGGCCGATTCGTCTGGCTGCTGAATTATATGGCTTAGGTCATCAGCGTCTGGTGGTCGCACATACGTGCCTTGGAAGTTATCGAGGAATGCGGCTTCCAGGTCTTCCCAACTCCCGATTGACTCTGCTGGCAAGCTGTTAAGCCAATGTCGGGCTGGTCCTTTAAGTTTGAGTGGGAGATATTTGATGGCGTGAAGATCGTCATCGCGGGCCATGTGGATGTGGAGGAGATAGTCTTCGATCCAAACTGCGGGGTCTGTTGTGCCATCGTAAGATTCAATATTCACGGGTTTAAACCCTTCAGGGATTTGATGATCCATTACTTCATCTGTGAAGCATAGTGGGTGTGTGGCACCTTTGTACTGGGCGATATCACGACGGAGCTCAAAAGAGCTTTGTCTATTTTGTTCGGCCCGGCCGGACTTACTGTGTCCGGCACGACGGTTGTCGTCACGTATCATGGGGCGCCCACGCGATCCATAGATCGATCTTGATTGTCTTGCCTTATCCTCCAATATATCTCGCAAGTCCAGAGCGTTCCCCTGTGGCCTTGTGCTTTTCGAGCGATGCCGGGGTACAGTTCTAGTGAAGGGCCAAGAGGCCTCTCTGTCGCGACCACGGGGTGGTCGGTCAACCGTATTGTCTGCTAGTGATGCAGGTTCATATGCCTCCTCTTTTAATCGGGGGAGCAGCTTGCGTTTAGGGTAGCTTTTGGAGGGGCGTTCGAGCTCATGCTCTTCGGCCGCGAGGACTTCAGTCCATCTGTCGGCTAGCAGATCTTGATCAGCTCTAAGCTGTTGCTGCTTTTTCTTGAGGCTGTTTGCCGTGGCCATAAGCCTGCGTTTGAAACGCTCTTGTTCGACGGGATCCTCAGGTACGACGAATTCGTCGTCGTCGAGGCTTACCTCATCTCCGGAGGGAGGCATATAATCCTCTACCTCTTCTTCTGCCGCTCTCTCATGAGGGCTGGTGTCTCCGTCCTCCTGTGCTGAATCTTGCTGGAGTGGGTTGTCTTCGGTACTGTCTGGGGTGTTATTATCTCCGGTGCCGGAATCTTCATTCTTGCTGTGGCGGGATTTAGAGCGGCGCCGCTGACGCCGGCGCTTGGGCTGTTTCTTGGAGGGGTCATCCTCCGCTGTACCTTTGCCATTCCCATCCTTTGGGATATCCACCATGTATATGTCATATGATGAGGTGGCTTTCTGGTGCCCGGTAGGCGCTGGTTCTTGGTCGTCTCCGGCATCGTCGTCCATACCGTCGATGTCGTCGGAGTCATAGTCTAGCATGTCGGTTAGATCGTCGACAGTGGCTACTAGGTGGGTGGTGGGTGGGTTTTGAATTTCTTCATCATCCGCATCCCAACCGTCCTGACCGCAGTCCGGCCAGGGCTCTCCTGATAACGAGAGATACTTTAGCGAACTCAAGATGTCGCCGAAAGGTGAGTGCTGAAAGATGTCTGCGGCGGTGAACTCCTTGGTCGGCGCCCAACCGGATTCGATTGGAGGGGGCGCGGGAGGTTCGGAGTCCGGCAAGGAGTCCGGCACCTCGGAGTCACGAGCTTCATGAGGGACAAGGTCAGTGTTCGGCTCTATCGCCATAGAGGTTGCAGCCCCCGAGGCGGTGTCTAGCCATCCGTCCTCGATCTGAGCAGTCGGCTCCGAATTGAAGATTGGAGCGGACTCGAGTGCGGCCTCCAAGGTATTGTCCGGCTGCAGAGCTAAATCATGCCCGTTGTGACAGTGCGGCGCGCTTGGCTGTGGCTCGAATCAATCGAAGATCAAGTCCCCGCGGATGTCAGTCGTGAAGTTTAAACTTCCAAACCTGACCTGACGGCCAGGGGCATAGCTTTCGATCTGCTCCAGATGGCCAAGTGAATTGGCCCGCAGTGCAAAGCCGCCGAATACGAAGATCTGTCCGGGGAGGAAGGCCTCACCCTGGACTGCATCGTTGATGATGATCGAAGAAGCCATCGAGCCTATCAGCGACGACACAGAGGAACTCTCAATGAAAGCACCAATGTCGGTGTCAAAACCGGCGGATCTCAGGTAGGGGGTCCCGAACTGTGCATCTAGGCGGATGGTAACAGGAGACAAGGGACGCGATGTTTTACCCAGGTTCGGGCCCTCTTGATGGAGGTAAAACCCTACGTCCTGCTTGATTAATATTGATGATGTGTGTTACAAGAGTAGATCTACCACGAGATCAAGGAGGCTAAACCCTAGAAGCTAGCCTATGGTATGATTGTTGTTCGTCCTACGGACTAAAGCCATCCGGTTTATATAGACACCGGAGAGGGCTAGGGTTACACAGAGTCGGTTACAATGGTAGGAGATCTACATATCCGTATCGCGAAGCTTGCCTTCCACGCCAAGGAAAGTCCCATCCGGACACGGGACGAAGTCTTCAATCTTGTATCTTCATAGTCTTGGAGTCCGGCCGATGATGATAGTTCGGCTATCCGGACACCCCCTAGTCCAAGACTCCCTCACTCTTGTTCTCGCACTTGGCGGTTGCGCTCTTCAACAGCTCTAGTGGCCTCGCGTAGTGCTTGTTGTGCTTCGAGTGCTTGTGCTTGATGGATGGCGTCATCTTCTTGAGGTACTTGACGTGGTGCTTGTGGAGGTATTTGCTCTTGCTCCATTGCTTCTTGTGATTGGTGTCGCATCCGTCCACGTGCTCGAACTCGTTCTTGTAAGCCATTGTCATGGAATGGATTTTCTTGAGCTTGGTGATCTTGAGGATGATCACGTTGAGGAAAGCGAGCTCATGGAGGACTTGCATCATAAGAGGAGTAGTCCGAAGATTGCCGACTTGTACGGTGACTTGAGTGGCGTCATCTTGAGGAAGCAGTTAAGCAAGACGGGCGTCACACGATCATGTTGCGGAGCTCTTCCATTTGTGTGGTGAGCTTGGTGTCGATGTAGTCGCGATTCCTTGTTTCTGATTGACGAATGTCGGAAGCGAGTTGCTCCAAGCGTTCACCCAATGCTTTGCTTTCTTGATGAAGCGCTCGTTGTGCGATGAAGAAGTGGTTCTTGGAGACGAAGCTTGAATCATCACCTTGCTCCTCGAAAAGTGGGTTCGACGATGAGTTTGCCTATCCATCATAACCAAGTGGGGTGAGTAGGAAAATGAGAGAACAATACCAAAGTTACCTTCTCCAAGGATGGAGGATGTAACAAGTGTCACTCAATGTAATGCCACAATAGGAGAATTGGAAACGGGTTTGTTTCTTACACCTACAAATAAGAGGCTTATGGAGGAGCTCGGTTAGGATGGTGGCAAAAGTTTCAAGCAAATGTTAGTCAAGATATCGATAAGGTTGAGAAAGTTCACAAAAATACAAGTAAAGCAAATAGATCAAACCCAAAGATATCACTAGGAACACACGCACGGAAGAAAGATGGGATCCGCACAACCAAGGAGTGAGCTCAAAATGTGCAACCACAGAAAATGCTCTTGTTGTGCGAATGCTAGAGAGACGCTAGATCGATTGCTCAAATGGGCAAGATACACTTGTGCACCAACCTATGAGAGAAACGTGCCATCTTGAATCCCAACTATGCTATCTATGCAATGACCAAGATGATATAACTATGCAAATGGCTCAATGCTATTGCTTACAAGCTCTTTGTTGCTTCTCTTTTGGTTAAAAGCTTTTCTTATTTTTCTCTCTTTTTTCTCTATGCTTGATGCTCGAGCCGAGTATGATATGAGACAAGTATGTAAGATATGCACGGGACAGACATATGGCACAAAGATGATAACATGATCACTACGGTGTACAATAGTGTGGCCCGGCAATTCTCAACTTGCTAGTCTCGATGGGTAAGCAACGCAAAATGGCTCGGGCTATCAATGCAAAAGCACGATAAGAAGTAAGTGTCGTTGAGTATACCGTCCTTTCTTACGGTTAGCGGTGAAGATGACTCCGAGGCGATGATGGTGATGTCGATGCCACCCGCTCCTAAGTAGCCGAAACACTTTAGGAAACGGAAAATGAACTCAAAATCGGTCAAATGCGGAAGGTGGGTGTTTTTGTTTTTTGGATGGGGGCTAATGGTGATAAAGCCCTACTCCTTCTTGATTATATTCGAGGGTATAGGGGTTACAAGAGTTGATCTACCATGAGATCGATTCGGCTAACCTAGATAGCTAGCCTAGCAATGTTGTGATCCTACCTCTAATCTAACCCTCGGTTTATACAAACACCAGAGGGGCTTAGGGTTGTACAAAGTTGGTTTTACAGAAAGGAATAACATATCCGAGCACCTATACTTGCCATCCACGCATGTGAGAGTCCCCACCGGACACGAGGGATAATCTTCCATCTTGTATCTTGATGGCCCATCAGTCCGACCCACATCAATAGACCGGACACCCGAGGACCCCCTAATCCAGGACTCCCACAGCGATGGTTCCAAATGCCGTCACGGAAAGGGGTTAAAAACCGTGTGTATAGCACCAACGCGTACCCGTGACTACTTTGCTACTAAAAACTTTGCTGCAGATATTAAGTCTTTCAGGTGTGGTTGAATTGACAACTCAACTGCTAATACTTGTGAATATTCTTTGGCTCCGCTTGTGTCGAATCCATAAATTTGGGTTGAATAATGTACCCTCGAAAACTGTTGCGACCCCCTATACTTGTGGGTTATTAAGACCTTTTTCTGGCGCCGTTGCCGGGGAGCATAGCTATATTTGCTGAATCACTTGGGATTTATATCTGTTGATCACTATGAAGAATTTGAAATATACTAGAACCAAGATCGTTCCCTCTAGGATGAGGGGAGGTAAGGAACGGCCATCTAGCTCTACACTTGATTCACCTTCTGTTTTGAGTAGGCCTGTGACACCACCACCTGCTATTAATCCTGGTATGTCGCAAGTAATTGATGATGCTACTTCTACTAAGAATGATGCTTATGATGATACCAATACTTTGTTTGATAAGGCTGTGCCACTAGGTGGGTTTCTTGATGAACAACTTGCTAGAGTTAATGATATTGAGAATGTTGAAAGTGATGATATTTCTGAAACTGATGAAATTATTGAAATTGAAAACTTTGAATCACCTATTAGACCTAGCTCTCCTATATATGAATTGCGTGTTATACCCAAGGGTTATGTTATGGATGGAGAGGTAGCTAGGGACTTTCTTGCTTGTAAGGATAGAGAAGATCTTAAGAAATTACTAGTCAAGTTGAAAGAAAAATCTTTGAATGCTAGAATGCAATATGATCCTAAGTTTTCTACTTCACCTATATTTGTTACTATAAGGATTATTAATTCTCCGTCGATCCAGAGTTAATTACTTTGGTTGAATTTGATCCTTTCCATGGCTATGAATCTGAAATTGTTGTGGCACATCTTTACTAAACTGAATGATATAGCCACCCTATTTGCTCATGAGGAAAACATTCACTACTACTATATTCTTAAGTTGTTTCCTTTCTCATTAAAGGGCGATGCTAAGACATGGTTTAATTCTCTTGCTCCTGGTTGTGTGCGTAGTCCCCAGGATATGATATATTACTTCTCTGAGAAATATTTTCCTGCTCATAAGAAACAAGCTGCCTTACAGGAAATATTTAACTTTGTGCAAATTGAAGAAGAGAGTCTCCCACAAACTCAGGGGAGGCTTCTTCAATTACTTATTGCTTTGCCTGATCATCCTCTCAAGAAAAATGAAATACTTGATATCTTTTATAATGGACTAAACAATGCTTCTAGGGACCACCTAGATAGTTGTGCTGGTTGTGTTTTCAGGGAACGAACTGTTGAACAAGTTGAAGTATTATTGAATAATATATTGAGTAATGACAATGATTGGACTCTTCCTGAACCAACGCCCAAGCCAACTCCGAAGAAGAGAGGTATTCTATTTCTCAGTCCTAAAGATATGCAAGAGGTAAAGAAATCCATGAAAGAAAAAGGTATTAAAGATGAAGATGTTAATAATTTACCACCTATTAAAGAAATACACGGTTTTAATATCCCGACACAGGTAGTAGAGGTAAATTCACTCTATAGATTTGATGAAGGTGATATTCCTCATACTAAATCTACTAGTCAATGCTTGGATGAATTTGATAACTTTATTGTTGAACAAGAAAACTTCAATGCATATGTTAGTAGACAGTTGAAACGAAATGCTTGTAGGCTTGAACACTTGAGTGACTATATGTTTAGAAATATTAATGATCTTAAGATTGTTAGTAAACATGCTTCCATGGTTAAAACTCAAGTAGAACAAGTTCTTAAGGCGCAAAACGATTTGCTTAATGACATGAACAATAAAATGAATGACCATGACGTTAAAGTTGTGACTAAGGGAGGTAAAATGACTCAAGAACCATTGTATCCTGAAGGTCATCCTAAGAGAATTGATCAAGATTCTCAAAGAACTAATTTTGATGCACCTAGTCCACAAAAACATAAAAAAAAGATGATAGGAATGTGCTTGCTTCTAGTGAACCTACTGATGTCTGCTAGAACTATGTCAATATTTCCCCAAAGAGGAAGGGATGATGCAGTATAGCGATGGTAGGTATTTCCCTTAGTTATGAGACCAAGGTTATCGAACCAGTAGGAGAACCTCCTCACACCACGTAAACAACACCTGCATACAAATAACAAATACTCGCAACCCGACGTGTTAAAGAGGTTGTCAATCCCTTTCGGGTACGGTGCCTCAAGATAGGAAAATAACGTGAGGTAAAAGTGGTAGATAGGATAAATAGATAGCGGAACAAATAAATTGAAGCAAGGTATTTTTGTATTTTTTGTTTAATCGATCTGAAAATAAATGCAAGGGAAAATAGATCACAAAGGCAAATATGATGAAAAGGGACCCGGGGGCCGTAGGTTTCACTAGTGGCTTCTCTCAAGAAAAATAGCAAACGGTGGGAAAACAATTACTGTTGGGCAATTGATAGAACTTCAAATAATCATGAAAATATCTAGGCAATGATCATTATGTAGGCATCACGTCCAAGATTAGTAGACCGACTCCTGCCTGCATCTACTACTATTACTCCACACATCAACCGCTATCCAGCATGCATCTAGTGTATTAAGTTCATGAGAAAATAGAGTAATGCAATAAGAACGATGACATGATGTAGATGAGATCTGTTTATCTATTGCGGCAGATATAGATCTCATCTTGTTATCCTTAGTAGCAACGATACATACGTGTCGGTTCCCTTTCTATCACTGGGATCAAGCACCGTAAGATCGAACCCACTACAAAGCACCTCTTCCCATTTCAAGATAAATAGATCAAGTTGGCTAAACAAAACCCAAATATCAAAGAAGAAATACGAGGCTATAAGCAATCATGCATATAAGAGATCAAAGAAGACTCAAATAACTTTCATGGATAAAAACATAGATCTGATCATAAACTCAAAGTTCATCGGATTCCAACAAACACACCACCAAAAGACTTACATCATATGGATCTCCAAGAGACCCTTGTATTTCTAATCAAGAGAGAGAGAGGAAGCCATCTAGCTACTAACTATGGACCCTTACGTCTACAAAAAACTACTCACGCATCATAGGAGAGGCACCAATGGAAGTGGTGAACCCCTCCATGAGAGTGTCTAGATTGGATCTTGGTGGTTCTGGACTCTTTGGCGGCTGGATCAATATTTCGTCGACTACCCTAGGGTTTCTGGAATACTTGGGTATTTATAGAGCAAAGAGGTGGTTCGGGGGGCACCCGAGGTGGGCACAACCCCCCAGGGCGCGCCTGGGCCTCCTGGCGCACCCGGGTGGGTGCTGCTCACCTCGAGCAGCCCCTCAGGTGCTTCCTTGGCCCATTGTATTTCTTCTGGCCCAAAAAAACCCTCTAGGAGTTGCGTTGCATTTGGACTCCGTTTGATATTGATTTCCTGCAATGTAAAAAACACGCAGAAAATAGCAACTGGCACTGGGCACTATGTTAATAGGTTAGTACCAAAAAATGATATAAAATGACTATAAAATGATTGTAAAACATCCAAGAATGATAATATAACAGCATGGAACAATCAAAATTATAGATATGTTGGAGACGTATCAGCATCCCCAAGCTTAATTCATTCTCGTCCTCGAGTAGGTAAATGATAAAAACAGATTTTTTGATGTGGAATGCTGCCTAACATGTTCATCACATTCTTTTCTTTATAGCATGGACATATGGACTTTTGTATGATTCAAAGCAATAGTCTAGTTTTGACATGAAGATTTTAATACTCAAGCATACCAACAAGCAACCATGTCTTTCAAAATATCAACACTAAAGCAAGTTATCCCTAGCCCATCATGCTCAATCATTGATCCATTCATGAAACACACTCCAATAGTAGCTACACCCAATGCTCAAATACGATCATAGTGCCCCTTAGTTGGTGCTTTATAAGAGAAGATGGAGACTCAAATTCAAAAATAAAAATTGCATAGGTAAAAAAAAGTCCCTTCGCGGAGGGAAGTAGGGATTTGTAGAGGTGCCAGAGCTCAAAGCTTAAATTGAGCGATAAAATTATTTTCGAGAGGCATACTTTTCCTACCAATGAAAATGAGTTGGAGCATCCCAACACTTTACATGCTAGATACATCATAGGTGGTTCCCAAACAGAAAATAAAGTTTATTCCTTTTTCCACCATAACTTTCACTTTCCATGGCTAGCCGTATCCACAGGTGCCTTCCATACCAACGATCTCCAAGGAATTTATTATTTGACAACATAAAGTAAATTCATTTATTCATTTCGGGACTGTGCATCCCTAGTACCTTTGCCGTACTCTTGTGCAATAACAAGTGAATAAACACTCATCATGAGAATAACACATCTAGCATGGAAAATATTGGCTACCCTTTGCCGCCTAGCGAGTAGTAGAGCACACAAAAGAGAAATTTATTTTGAATATTAGAGATGGCACATGCAAATTTTCTTAGAACGGCATGGAAATACCGCATATAGGTAGGTATAGTGGACTCATAGGGCAAAATTGGTTTAAAGGGTTTTGGATGCACAAGTAGTGATCACACTTAGTGCAAAATGAAGGCTAGCAAAAATATTGAGAAGCGACCAACCAAAAAGCAAAAAATCTCGTACCCATGCATTAAGCATAAGTAACACCGAATAATGCACCATAAGTAGGATATAAATTTCATTACATGCCTATTGACCTTCGTGCTTGCATAGGGAATCACAAACCTTAACATCAGCACAATTACTCGTCAACATGACTCACATATCATATCGTCATATCTCAAAACCATTATTTTGTCCAATGATCTTCATGAAATTTTTTATTATATCCTCCTTGGATATCTATCACTTTGGGACTATGTCGGTGTACTAGAATAGGGGTACCCTAGTACCCCGAACTTGTGCACGGGCAGTTGCGGCACCCCGCGGCAAGGCTTGTCGGGCGAACGCCAAGATCCCCCATGGCTCCCTTGGAGCCATACAAGAACAAAGTATCTAAGCTCAGGAGACAAGGCCCCGGCAAGAGGAGCTTGCCGGGAAGGCCAACCAAGGCACGCCAAGGAACTTGCCGCGACGCGCCACGTGCTCCGGCAAGGCAGCAAGGCCCCGACAAGAGGAGCTTGCCGGGAAGACCAGCCCAGGTACCTCGAGGCCCGGTGAGCGACAACCTTCCGGACCCGACAAGATAACAGCAGCGGCAAGGCGCTTGCCGTGGCAGGCGGCCACTCTGTGCCCACGCTCCAGCGCATCCACCAACGTGTCGCCCTGGGGGCCTCTCCAGGCGCGCGTGGCGGGAGGCTGTGCAGCCAGCGGTGCGCAGTGGCATGCGAAGCGTTTGGGCGACCCAGACGGGCATTTAATGCCCTTGTCCCCTGCCGTCAGAGTTAGGTAGGGTACACTGTACAAGCAACTGTACCAACCACCTCACTTTTTACATTTGTACCCTCCTCTGCGTTGCCACCTGTCAGTGACCCCTTTAGCGTATAAAAGGAGGCCCATGCGCAACGTAGAGGGGTTTCGGACAGTTCGCTTCGATTCATTCGTAGCCCAGAAAACACCACGCTCTCTCGCTAGAGCAAGAACACAAGATAATACAACCAGACAAGCAGCAGTAGGAGTGTTATCTCTCCGGAGAGCTCCGAAGCTGGGTAAAACCGCTCGTGTGCTTCGCCTCGATCCGCTCTTCGTGCGACCTCCACCCCCCACCGAACCGAAAGGGGCCCGGTCCGCCGGCCCCATAGGTGTTCGTGGATCAGTTTCCCCCGACATCTTTGGCGCGCCAGGTAGGGGGCGTCGAGATTGTGTGAATCCGATCCGGCGTTCACGCGAGCTAGATCTTCATTCCTTTCATCAACATGCCACTGAAGAAGAAGACTTCGGCGATAGCCGCTCCGTCCACGTCACTTCCGCCACCGTTGGAGCAAACGGGTGGTGGAATGGACGCCGGCGGAAGAATGGACGTCGACGAGGAAGCTCATGATGCTGCCAGGTCCAAGGACAAGGATGCACAAACCTCGGCGACTGTACATGTCCCGCGCCACTCTCAGGAGGCGCAAGACCAACAGCGTCATGGCACTTGCAGTGCCATACGCATGATAGGCCAAGACCAAGCTGGTGGATCTCAGGGCGCTCAAGACCAGCATGCACGCCAGCGTGCTGGCACGAGCGGGGCACGGTCGCCTAGACGGGATACTGCTCCTTCTAACATAGTTAGAAGTTCGAGCACGTCCCGCTCCTCGCGTCGTCCGCCACTGCCACCCACCACTCCAGCAGAAGCTTTGGCGCGAGCTCAACTTCTCCTAGATTACCCTCCGACGTCGGACAAGATCGACGAATGGAGGGCCACCATTCAGAGTCTCATCGGCTACGCCAACGGCGACACTCCACGGCGGCCGAGCGCGTCGCCGCCGCGGGAGGATTGCCGGGCGCAAGCCGGTGGCGACAAAACGGGTAGGGGTGCAACTACCATGCAATCACCACCCCGAAGGCCAAGATCACCGACTCGCCGGATCCACCTCGACAACGACTCCACCACATCGTCGGATCCACGAGCTCGTCGCGATCAGCGCCAAGTTCTTCATGATCGACAACAAGAAGACGCTCGAACTCGCATCGAGCGCCGAAGAGAAGCGCGACGTCAATCTGACAAGTGCGTTGGGCCCTGTGTTGACATGCATGCGCCAGGAGAACCAGGCGATCTGCCGTACGCGCTAGGTTGCCCTGCGTTCACTCGTGAGCTGCGGCAAGTCCAGTGGCCCAGCACAAAGAACTTCAAGCCAGACGTACCGGATAAGTACGACGGCAAGACGCATCCGTCGGAGTTCCTCAGCATCTACACCATTGCGGTGCAGGCTGCCGGGGGACGAGATGACAAGATCCTTGCCAACTACTTCCCGCTGGTGCTCAATCCCAACGTCAGATCCTGGCTCATGCACTTGCCGGACAACTCCATATCCTCTTGGGCTGACCTGTGCCATCAATTTGTTGGCGCCTTCACAGGCGGACACAAGCCTCATGGCCAGGAGAGTGATCTTCATCTGCTCGCCCAGAAGGAAGGAGAGCCCCTGCGCAAGTACATTCAGAGATTCAGCAGTGTGCAGCACAACATCCCAGACGTCCACCCTGCCGCGGTGATCAGCGCGTTCCATCAGAATGTGCGAAACCGCAGGATGCAGGAGGAAATAGCGATGTGCAAGATCAGGGACGTCAGTGAGTTATATGCACTGGCCGACAAGTGTGCACGTGCTGAGGAAGGGAGGAGACTCCCCGGAGAGAATGTAGGAGCAGGAGGATCTGACAGCGAAGATGCTGCCCCGACAAGGAAAAACCGGCGGCGGAACAACAGAAGGAGGAAAGGCAAAGAGGTGCTAGTTGTTGAGCAGTCCGGCAACGGTGGTGGCGCCAAGGAAGCCAAAGCTGGTGACTCCGGCAAGGAGGTTGCCACGGAGGTGGCGGTCGCCGACAAGCAGGACGGCACCAACAAGCAGTATTGCAAGATCCACCGCACCAAGGGCCATGATCTCCAGAACTGTAAAAAAGTCGAACAACTTGTTGAGCAACAGAAAGCTGAATACGAGCGGTGCGACAAGGAGAAGGCCCAGGAAGGTGCTGGGGGATCCGGCAAGAAACGTCCCGGCCGAGGAGGACGCCACGGCAAGGCCAAGCAGCGGCAAGGAGACAGACCTCCTCGCGGCCGCGACAAGGATGAAGATGACGACGACGATGAAGACATGGATGATGAGGAGACTGATGAGCAGGAGTTCCAGAAAGCCACAGAGGTCCTATGCGTTGACGGTGGTGCTTCTCTGCATGCCTTGCACCGCCAGCTCAAGCAGTGGGTGCGGGAAGTTAATGCAGCAGAACCACCCGTCGAGTCACGCAAGCCTCTAAAATGGTCCAGCACGCCTATCATCTTTGACATTGAGGACCACCCTGATCGCATAACTGCGGTCGGGTGCTTGCCGATGCTGGTTTCACCAACAATCCGCAACCTCAAGGTCACTAAGCTGCTAGTTGACGGCGGGGCTGGCTTGAACCTGATCTCCTCCGCGGTGCTTCAGAAACTCCAGATCCCTGACAGCGAGCTCGAAGAGACCGGTACATTTCAAGGAATCAACCCGGGAAGGAGCAAGCCGAAGGGAAAGATCACGTTGCCGGTAACATTTGGCAGCAAGCTGAACTTCAGGACTGAGAGGGTCACGTTTGACGTTGCTGACTTTCCATTACATTACAATGGAATCCTTGGCCGTCTGGCACTCGCCAAGTTCATGGCAGCCTCTCAGTATGCATACAACGTACTGAAAATGCCAGGCCCGATAAGTGTCATCTCTGTCCCTGGCGACAAGAAGGATGCTCTTATCTGTGCCGACAAGATCTACCGGGAAGCAGCAGCCGCAGCAGAACGCAAGACACTTGCCGCTGAAGCTCCCGAGGGGAAGAAGAAAACCAAGTCCGGCAAGAGCTCTGATGCCCACTCCGGCAAGCGCACCTCTTTGGAGTGCTGCGCTACCGTCGAGGACGCACCATCGAGCTCCACCGGCAAGTGTAAGAAGGCAATGACAGCTCCACCTGAGACCAAGAAGGTGTCCGCCAAGGAGGACGGCACTGGTGGTACCTTCACCATCAATGCCACTCTTGACCCCAAATAGGAAAGCGTGCTCGTTGCTTTCCTGCGGGCGAATGTCGACGTGTTTGCGTGGCAACCGTCTGATATCCCCGGTGTTCCCAGGAAAGTAATTGAGCACCACCTTGCCGTTTGTCCTCATGCGCGGCCCATCAAGCAGAGAGTCAGGAAACAGGCGGTGGAGCGCCAAGAATTCATCGCAGAAGAAATCAAGAAGTTGGAAGCAGCATGCCTTGTCAGAGGAGTGCTCCATCCCACGTGGTTGGCCAATCCTGTTGTCGTGCGCAAGGCTAACGGGAAATGGAGGCTTTGTATTGACTTTACTGATGTTAATAAAGCTTGTCCCAAAGACCCATTTCCCTTGCCGCGTATTGACCAGATTGTTGACTCCACAGCCGGATGTGATTTGCTTTCATTTCTTGATGCATACTCAGGATACCATCAGATCTTCATGGCAGAAGAAGATGAAGAGAAAACCGCATTTATCACCCCGTGTGGCACGTACTGCTTTGTACGGATGCCTTTCGGTTTGAATAATGCTGGTTCAACATTCGCAAAGGTAGTCCACCACGCTTTTGAGCCACAGATGCACAGAAATGTGGAAGCCTACATGGATGACATAGTGGTCAAGAGCAAGATCAGGGCGACCCTGATTCAAGATTTAGACGAGACATTTGCAAATCTGCGCAAGATCAACCTCAAGCTTAACCCCGAGAAGTGCGTGTTTGGAGTCCCTTCCGGCAAGCTTCTCGGGTTCTTTGTGTCTCAGCGGGGAATTGAAGCCAATCCCGACAAGATCAAGGCCATTGAGCAGATCGAAGCACCAAAGCGCGTCAAGGATGTACGAAGGCTTGCCGGTTGCATGGCTGCTCTCAGCAGGTTTATGTCTAGATCTTCTAAGCACGCCCTGCCATTTTTCAAAATTTTGAAAAAGGTAGGTCCAATGAAATGGACTCCGGAGGCGGAGGCTGCGCTGCAGGACTTGAAGAGATACCTGTCCTCCACTCCAACACTTGTCGCACCTAGGCCGCAAGAGAAGTTGTTGTTGTATATAGCGGCAACCAATCAAGTGGTTAGTGCTGCGTTAGTGGCGGAGAGGGAGGCAGATGATGAGCTAACAACCACGGCAGATGCATCCAGCGACAAGCAGGGGGCTTCGCCGACAAGCTCTGGTCCCGACAAAGATGGATCTGCGCAGGAGCATGATAAGATGCAGAAGAGAATGGTGCAGCGTCCAGTTTACTTTGTCAGTTCCCTTCTATAGGGGGCTAGATCAAGGTACTCTGGTGTGCAGAAGTTGCTCTTCGGCCTCCTCATGGCCTCGACAAAGCTGCGCCATTACTTCCAAGCACATGAAATCACAGTCGTCACTCGCTTTCCGCTGAAGAGGATACTGCAAAATCCAGAAGCAACAGGCAGGATTGTCGAGTGGGCGCTGGAACTATCAAGCTTTGGCCTCAAGTTTGAGAGCACTTCAACTATCCAAAGCAGAGCATTGGCAGAGTTCATAGCAGAATGGACGCCAACCCCAGATGAAGAAATTCTAGAGACGAGCATCCCCGTCAAAGAGGCAAGCAAATAGTGGCTGATGTACTTTGATGGTGCCTTCTCGCTGCAAGGCGCCGGTGCAGGCGTGCTGCTTGTCGCGCCCACCAGAGAGCACCTCAAGTACATAGTCCAGATGCACTTTCCCAAGGAGCAAGCAACCAACAATACTGCAGAGTATGAAGGATTGCTTGCCGGACTCAGAATCGCAGCAGAACTTGGGATCAAGAAGCTCATCGTCACGGGTGACTCACAGCTTGTCGTCCGCCAAGTGAACAAGAACTACCAGAGTCCAATGATGGAAGCGTATGTCGATGAAGTGAGGAAGCTAGAAGAGCGCTTTGACGGCCTACAGATGGAGCATGTCCCAAGAGCTCAGAATGACATTGCTGATGGCCTGTCAAAGTGCGCCGCACTAAAGTTACCTGTGGAACCAGGGATCTTTGTGCTCAAGTTGACTCAACCATCCGTAACACCATCAACTGGACAAAGCAAGAAGAGGAAGTTGGTTTCTGGTGACTACTTTCCGGCAGAGCTCCCCGAAGCCGCCGCCAAGAAAGTCCCCAAGATCAACACCGAGGATGCTGGGGGGCAGTCTGCTCCGGCAAGCCTTATGGTTTGTTCCGTTGAAGCAGACGCTCCCGACAAGTTTTGCTCCGGCAAGCTTGCCGGGGAACATCAAGCTCCGGCAGGGCCGCAAGTCCTTGCCGTGGAAGCAGATGTTCCCACAGCAGCAGATGTGCCTTTAGTCCTTGTTGTCGAGCCACGAGCTCCGGCATGGGCACAGCAGATTGTCCACTTCCTTCAGACAGGAGAACTTCCCGAAGAGCAAGAAGAAGCGGAAAGAGTAGCCCGGCAGTCAAGTATGTACCAGTTTGTCGATAGCATACTGTACAGAAGAAGACTCAACGGTGTGAAATTGAAGTGTATTCACCGGGAAGATGGACAAAAGCTGTTGGCAGAGATACATGGAGGCATATGTGGCCACCACATTGGCGCAAGAGCACTTGCCGGCAAAGCTTTCCGGCAAGGTTTCTTTTGGCCGACAGCCCTCCAGGATGCAACTGCACAAGTAACCAACTGTGAAGCGTGCCAGTTCCACTCCAAACGGATACACCAGCCAGCTCAAGCTCTCCAGATGATCCCTTTATCCTGGCCATTTTCGGTCTGGGGGCTCGATATCCTCGGCCCCTTCCCCCGAGCTGTCGGGGGCTTTGAGTACTTGTACGTCGCAATCGACAAGTTCACAAAGTGGCCGGAAGTGCAGCCAATGAGGAAGGTGACAACACAATCACCAGTCAAGTTCTTCAGGTCAATTGTTTGCTGTTTCGGGATCCCTAACAGGATCATCACCGACAACGGCACGCAATTCACGAGCCGCACCTTCATGCAGTACGTCCAAGACCTTGGCGCCAAGGTCTGCTTCGCTTCTGTTGCTCATCCGAGAAGCAACGGTCAAGTAGAGAGGGCAAATGCTGAAGTGCTGCGCGGGCTCAAGACCAGAACTTTCGACAGGCTGCGTAAGTGCGGAACAAACTGGATCGAGGAGCTGCCGGTGGTTCTTTGGTCGATCAAAATGACGCCAAATCGAGCCACTGGCCAGACACCTTTCGCTCTAGTCTATGGAGCAGAGGCAGTTCTCCCCACGGAACTCGTATACGGATCGCCTCGAGTGCTCGCTTATGATGAGCTTGAGCAAGAACAGCTGCGACAAGACGACGCGCTGCTCCTTGAGGAAGATCGTCTTCAGGCTGCTGTACGAGCTGCTCGATACCAGCAAGCTTTGCGTCACTATCATAGCCGCAAAGTTAAAGCTAGAAGCTTCGAGGAAGGCGACCTTGTTCTTCGGCGCGTTTAGTCCGCCAAGAATTCCAACAAGTTGACGCCGAAGTGGGAAGGCCCTTATCGGGTGAAACGAGTCACAAGGCCCGGCGTTGTCCTCCTTGAGACCGAAGATGGCATTCTGGTGAGCAACTCCTGGAACATAGAACATCTTCGTAAGTTTTTCCCGTAGGGCGCAGTTGCCGGAACCCGTTCCGGCAACCACCTTTTGTACAAGTCTTGCCGCTGTTGCATGTAATCCTTTGTACAAAGCCGGGCGCAGATCCCGTGCATAAGTAAAACCCCATGTGCTCCGCACAACTTGTCCATTTCATGCATTAGTTTCTTTCTCGCATGTGTAATCTGACACTTTGTGCAGCACCTACATCCGGTAAGCAATAACGAGCCGAAGGGCTCCATATTATTATTTTCTCTTCTTTCTTCTTTTCAACAAAGGAAAAGAAGGTTCCCTCGCACACATGTTTGCCGGGGGGGAAGGAGAAGATTGTGGTATGGACCAGGCGTTGTTCAAGCGAAGTCTTGCCTTGCCGGGAAGCAAACGACAGAAAAGCTAAGTTGCCAAAGTTTGAGCAATCACTTTTTAAATTTTTGAGTTATCTTCCTCAAACGACCCTGCTTTGTATGGAAAACCTGTGCGCGGAGGAACCAACTTGTGGCTAGATGCGCCCTTACTTTGTTTCGAGTCCGCTCAACAACTTAAGTGTGCTGCATCTAGTCGCGACAAGGTTTCTTGTCAGAAGCGGCGCCGCCAGCAGGCTACTGAAGTTCCGCACTCAGCGCTCGTGGCTCGGGCGCCTGCGCCGACAAGTTCCCTAGAAGCATAGGGTAAAAACATACAAAGGAAGGAATCTAGTAGAGGAAATAACATAGCAACTGAAAACAGAAATAAAGTTATATTACAAGATAACTTGTCGCAGCTCTAACAGACTGTTTTCATAACATGATTAGCAGCGACAAGGGAAAAGAAGAAATGGGCGGCCTAGTCTACGCGTCCGCCCTCGACCCTTTTGATCTCGCTCACCTTGTCCACAATAGGTGCGACAAGGGCCTTGAGTGCATCCAGATCGGCGTCAGGCGGCAAGGACCTGAGGACGTTGGTGAAGCTGAGGCCTGGATTGCGGAAGGCTACCTTCATCAGCACCTTCTGGAGAACCCCGGTGCAGATTTTGCGCGACTCGTCGGCCAGCTGCTTTGGGATCCTCTCCCGGAGCCGCTGGAGTGCCGTCGCCACGCCCTTGAAGAACATGCTGAGCTTGGCGCTGGGTTGAAGACTCTTGTCGGAAGGGTACCCAAAGTCCTCCATCCCCAGCTGCGCCAGCTCCTCGTTGATGACTGCGGCAATGTTCACCAGACCCTCGGTCCAGTGCTCCACAGTGTCTGTGAACGAGTTCTGGGTAACTGCAATGCTCTCCAGCAGCGCCGCGTCAGCCTTGACCTTCTCCGACGAGGTCTTCTCCCGCTCCTTGGCGGCCTCCAGCGTCTGCGTCAGCGTGGCCAGCTTCAGCTCCAGGTCTGCTTTGGAATCCTTGGCGGCGCTGAGCTCCTTGCCCCTCTCAGCGAGAAGACCTTGCAGCTCACCGTGGGCGGCAGCATCCTTCTCACGCTCACGCTTGAGCACGGCAAGCTCCTCGCCACTCTTCCCAATGTTGGCCTCCAGCTGCGCCACCTTCTCCTCCAACTCTTTCTTGGCGGCCTCTGCAATTGCCGCAGCGTCCTTTGCTTCCTTGAGCGCCCCGCCAAGTGCTTGCTCGCGCTCGGCGAGCTCTTCCTCGTAGCTGTCGAGGTTGGCCTTCCGCTGCACTAGTTCACCTTCCCGCGCGGACTGCTTCTCGGTGGCCAGCCTTTGCTCCTCCTCAGCTTCGGCCTTCTCGAGAAGGAAGGCCGTGCGCTCCTCGTCGAGTCGCTCCCGCTCCTGCGCCAGGGACCGGAGAGCTTCTTGATTTTGGCCCCGGAGCTCCTCCGCGCGCTTCTCCATGTCAACTCCCGCCTTCGCGACAAGCGCTTCCCGGGAAGCCAGTTTGGCTTGCCGGGCGCGGTAGAGTGATAGCAGCTTCTGCAGCAGCTGCTCCTCCTCAGGCTCGCCACTGCTGCTGCCGGGCGCGTCAACCAACGACAGTCCGGCGGAGGCAAGCACCTCCCCGTCGAAAGTTTCCCCCTCGACCGGCGCCCTGGAGCTCGACGCCCAGGGTAGCTTGATGAAGATATTGTCGCCGGCCTTCAAGTAGGCGCCGGGCTGGGGCTCCTCGGAGCCCGGCTCCGCAGAAGCGGCAGAGGGATCGGCGGTCGGCGCAGCGCCTGGCGCTCCTGCGGCCTCAGGGTCGTCAGTGCGATCGCCCGACCCCTCGCTGGCTTCTGCAGCGGCAGCCCTGGCGGCCTCCTCGCCGGCGGTCTCATCAGCACTGGCCCCTTCCTCGCCGGCGCCCTCTGTCTCCATTGGCTCAATAGTAGAGGGGTCTGAAGAATGAAGAAGGGAGAAAAATCAATCCAAAATCCAAGGGAAGAAAATCAGAAGAAGAAGAACCCAAGGGAATGTTTCTGGGCAAGTGGATTACCTGTGCCAAGATCTGCAGTTGCGGCCTCGGTCGCCGCAGGATCAATGGTGCCGTCCCTTGCCGGAGAGTTCCCCCTTGCCGGAGAGCGCTCCCTTACCGGGAACCCCTCCCTTGGCGGCATAGTCGAAGCAGATGGCACTTCGGGACCAGCTTCCGGGCGCTCCTGATGTGGCTGCTCTGCTCCTACACAAATCAACAAGCAAGTTATCAAACAAAGGAAAAAGCACTCATGCACGCCCGACAGCAAAGAAAAAACTATGAACTTACACTGGGGGCTGCGCTGGGGGCTGCTTTGAGGAGTGATTGCCGGGTCTGCCAAGGTGGTCTCGGACCCACCCCCTACTGACATGGTGGGGTCATCTTCGATGACGATCACCGCGGCCTTGGCCCTCTTCGCCGCTCTCTGGGCCAGCGTCCAGAAAAGAAAGGAGTCCAGATTGAAGCAAGTCGGATACAAGATAAAAACAGCAAAATTGAAGAACTATAAGAGCACCAAAGAAGCTTACTCTTCTTCCTCCTCGTCGGAACTGAGCGCGGAAAGATCGAAGTCCGGCTCCCCTCTGGTGCGGCGAGGCGGAGGAGTAGGATCCCTTGCCCGCTTGGCGGGGGCGGTGGCGGTGGCCCGGGAAGATCCCGCTCCAGTTGCCGCTGCTGCGTGAGGCGCTCCCGCGGCAACATGACTTGCCGCGGTAGAGCGTGTCGCACGGCTTGGCAGCTGTTGAGCCGGCTGCCGCCCCGCTACGTCCGCGGCCCTGCGAAGACGCCTTCTTGGCAGGGCCGGGGGCTCCGCCTGCGGCAAGCCTTCTGAGGGCTCGGGATCTTCCTCGCCGGCCTCGCTCGGCTCGGCTTCAGAACCGGCAAGCTCTTCCTCGCCAATGAACTCCGCGCGCTCGGCAAGGTTTGCCGCCTCTGCAGCCTCCGCCTCCTCCACAGTGAACCCAAACACGCCCGCGGCAGCTGCGGCCGCAACCTCTTCCGCCCTAGTGGCAATACGCTGTAGCTCCTCGTCGGTGGTATCACGGGTGAGGCTCTTCTGCTCGTCAGCATGGACCGGCACTTCCTGCAAGGTGTCGAAGAATGCTCGCACAACGTCATCCGCAGGCTCTTGCCAAGTTGGGACGATTCCGTGTGAATCGCACAATGGCATCATGGCGCGGATCCGGTCAAGCGAAGAGTTATTGCACAAAGGAACTACGCCCCTCGGCAGTGTGAATGGGTGCTGGGGGTCGCGTTTGAACAACTCCAGAAGCATCGCATCCAGCTCCAGGACGGTGAAGTTGTAGTTGAGGCCAGGCCGCAGCCTCATGATGTCCGCCGAATTCTTGAATTCCCAGGCGGGCCTCCCCCTCTCCTGCAGGGGGGCAATGCAGCGGCGGAGGAAATCTGCCCCGACAGCACCTACAGTGAGCCCGGCAAGCCTGAGGCGAAGGATCCTAGTAATGGCGATCTTCAGCCTCTCGTCTTCCGGGGCCACGTTGCTCCAGTCATTGCCGCGCACTATTGGAGTTTGGCGCACGGCGGTGAAGGGCTGCGGATTCTCCTCGACAATCCAGCACCACTCTGCTCTCCACTCATCCCACTTGCTGCGGAGCTCACCCTCCAAGTACGCCTCCTTCTTACCGACTCTCGAGATCCAGGCAATCCCTCCGGCAAGCGGCTCTCCTCTCTCTACCCGAGGTATGAAGTAGTGGCGGAAAAGGGCAACACTAGGGTGGACTCCGACAAAGTTTTCGCACAAATGTGCGAAAACTGCCATGGTCAGGACAGCGTTGGGGGTGAAGTCAAGGAGGCGGAAGCCATATGTGTTCATGATATCACAAAAGAACTCCGAGAAGGGCGGGCAGAGCCCACAATAGAAGAATAGCGCGAAGAACGGGTACCCGTTTGGAGCCAGCTCCGAAGCAGCGGCCGGGAGTACCCTCGTGCGCGGATGCGCCCGCGTCTCTGTCGCCCAGAAGAGGTAGAAGTACTCCCTCAGCTCCTGCACGCCGAGCTGGGGGGAGAAGATCGCCCGCTCCTTCCGCAGCGCCGCGAGCCGCTGCGCCTCGGCCAACTTCACGCCCTTTCCCTTGTCGGCTTTCGGAGCCATGGCGGAGGTGGTGGGGGAGGTCGACGGCGTGGTGATGCTGGTGGCAATGGGGGGGGAGGAGCGCTGCTCTCTCGGCTTCGAGAAGAACGGGGGAGCGGCAGAGTTTCTTGAAGATGGAGTAGTAGCAACCAGCGAGGGGGAACGAACTGCCCCTATTTCCTCTGTTTATAAAGAGGGATGGGGCGGACGTTTCGCCCTTCCAAATAAACAACCACCCACGATCTCTCCCACGATGCCGCATTCAACGCGTGCCGTTATGGGAGAGCGCGGTGGATACGAAGCGAGATTCGGCATGGCCCAGCCCGCGTGTGCCCGTGCCCTGTCTTGGGCCTGGCCCAACAGCGCTCGGCACCGTGTCTGGCCCAGGCCCGGGGGCTCCTGTCGGTGTACTAGAATAGGGGTACCCTAGTACCCCGAACTTGTGCATGGGCAGTTGCAGCACCCCGCGGCAAGGCTTGCCGGGCGAACGCCAAGATCCCCCATGGCTCCCTTGGAGCCATACAAGAACAAAGTATTTAAGCTCAGGAGACAAGTCCCCGGCAAGAGGAGCTTGCCGAGAAGGCCAACCAAGGCACGCCAAGGAACTTGCCGCGACGCGCCACGCGCTCCGGCAAGGCAACAAGGCCCCGGCAAGAGGAGCTTGCCGGGAAGACCAGCCCAGGTACCTCGAGGCCCGGTGAGCGACAACCTTCCGGACCCGACAAGATAACAGCAGCGGCAAGGCGCTTGCCGCGGCAGGCGGCCACTCTGTGCCCACGCTCCAGCGCATCCACCAACGTGTTGCCCTGGGGGCCTCTCCAGGCGCGCGTGGCGGGAGGCTGTGCAGCCAGCGGTGCGCAGTGGCATGCGAAGCTGACAGGATCCCCATCATGGAGAATGGTGGCGCCCCTAACGGTCCTTTTCTGCATTGTTTGGGCGACCCAGACGGGCATTTAATGCCCTTGTCCCCTGCCGTCAGAGTTAGGTAGGGTACACTGTACAAGCAACTGTACCAACCACCTCACTTTTTACATTTGTACCCTCCTCTGCGTTGCCACCTGTCGGTGACCCCTTTAGCGTATAAAAGGAGGCCCATGCGTAACGTGGAGGGGGTTCGGACAGTTTGCTTCGATTCATTCGTAGCCCAGAAAACACCACGCTCTCTCGCTAGAGCAAGAACACAAGATAATACAACCAGACAAGCAGCAGTAGGAGTGTTATCTCTCTGGAGAGCTCTGAAGCTGGGTAAAACCGCTCGTGTGCTTCGCCTCGATCCGCTCTTCGTGCGACCTCCGCCCCCCGCCGAACCGAAAGGGGCCCGGTCCGCCGGCCCCTTAGGTGTTCGTGGATCAGTTTCCCCCGACAGACTAGTTTCATTTGTTGCTTTTGATAAGCTCAAACAAATATAAGTAAAGATCATGAGCATAATTTTTTTCTTTCTCTCAAAATAATCTAAGTGAAGCAAGAGAGAATTTCTTAAAAATTTACTAACTGCCAAATAAATCTAAGTGAAGCATGAGAGCATTTCTTCAAAATTAACAAAGCACACCGTGCTAAAAAAGATATAAGTGAAGTACTAGAGCAAGTCCATGGATCTAAAAATTTAAGTGAAGCATAGGAGCAAGCATAGCATAATTTTTGGCTCTCTAAAAAGGGTGTGTACACCAAGGATTTAACACTTACAACACAAAGCAAAACAAGCAAAGACTCATATCATACAAGACGCTCCAAGCAAAACTCATATCATGTGATGAATAAAAATATAGTTTCATGTAAAATACCGATGGTTGTTAGAAGAAAGCGGGGATGCCACTCGGGGGAATCCCCAAGCTTAGTTGCTTGTTACTTCTTTGAATATTATCTTGGGGTGCCTCGATCATCCCCAAGCTTAGCCTTTTGCTTATCCTTATTTCTTCATACATCATAAGATAACCCAAAACTTGAAAACTTCAATCACACAAAACTCAAACAAAACCTTCATGACATCCATTAGTATAAGAAACCAAACCACTACTATAAGTACTGTAGAAAACCTATTCTTATTTTTTTTGCATTATATCTGCTGTATTCCAACTTTTCTATGGCAAAAACTCATCAAAGAAAACCATAGAATCATCAAAACAAGCACACAATGCAAAGAACACAGAATCTGTCAAAAACAGAACAGTCTGTAGCAATCTGAAAATTTCGAATGCTTCTGTAACTCCAAAAATTATGAAATAAACTGGTGGACGTGAGGAATTTGTCTATTAATCCTCTGCAAAAATAATCAACTTAAAATCACTCTTATGTAAAAAATGACAACGAATCTCGTGAGCGCAAAATTTTCTGTTTTTCAGCAAGATCAAATAAACTTTCACCCAAGTCTTCCCAAAGGCATTGCTTGGCACAAACACTAATTAAAACACAAAAAATACAATCATCACAGTATAATAATTTTGCTAACACTCCAAAACATAAATCAAAAATAAAAATAAATTTTATTCATTGGGTTGCCTCCCAACAAGCGCTATCGTTTTACGCCCCTAGCTAGGCATATGATTTTATTGATGATCACACGAAAGATAAGAATTGAAACACAAAAGGAACATCATAAAACATGTGACAAACACGCTTAAGTCTAACATACTTCCTATGCATATGCATCTTATAAGCAAACAAATTATCAAGGCAAGCAAAAACTAGCATATGCAAGGAAGAAGAAAGAGACGATAGCAATCTCAACATGAAGAGAGGTAATTTAGTAACATGAAAAATTATACAACCATATTTTCCTCTCCCATTATAATTACATGTTGGATCATAAGAAAATTCAAAAATATAGCTATCACATAACATAGTCTTAACACGATCCACATGCATGCGAAGTTGACACTCTTCCAAAATACTGGGATTAACATTAACTAAAGTCATGACCTCTCCAAACCCACTTTTATCAAAACTTTCATAAGATTGAACACTCTCCAAATATGTGGGATCTAAAGTTGACACTCTTACAAAACCACTTTCAATATTATTGCAAACACTATTATCAATATCATATTCATCATGAGGCTTAAATAAATTTTCAAGATCATAAGAAGAATCACCCCAATCATGATCATTAGAATAAGTAGTGGACATAGCAAAATTAGCATCCCCAAGCTTGAGATTTTGCATATCGTTAACACAATTGACATTAACAGAATTTATAATAACATCATTGCAATCATGCTTTTCATTCAAGGAGCTATCATGAATCACTTCATCAATTTCTTCTTCCAACACTTCATCACAATTTTCAGATTCATAAATATCAAGCAAAACTTCATAAAGATAATCTATTGAACTCAATTCACTAGCAATTGGTTCATCATAATTGGATCTCTTGAAAAGGTTAGCAAGTGGATGAGGATCCATATCAATATATTTTTAGCAAGCGAAGATGCAAGCAAATAGAAGGCACATGGCAACACAAGCAAACATGAGATCTGACGAGAAAATGGCGAACGAAAAGGTGGGCGAATAAAATGGCAAATTTTTGTGAAGTGGGGGAGAGGAAAACGAGAGGCAAATGGCAAATAATCTAAATTGCGAGGAGATGAGATTTGCGATTAGGAACCTGTTTGATGTTGAAGATCCTCCCCAGCAAAGGCTCCAAAAATTCCTTTTGATGTCTGCTAGAACTACGTCGGTATTTCTGCAAAGAGAAACAGATGATGCAGTATAGCGACGGTAGGTATTTCCCTCAGTGATGAGATCAAGGTTATCGAACCAGTAGGAGAACCTCCTCACACCACGTAAACAGCACCTACACACAAATAACAAATACTCGCAACCCAACTTGTTAAAGGGGTTGTCAATCCCTTTCGGGTACGGTGCCTCAAGATAGGCAAATAACGTGAGGTAAAAGTGGTAGATAGGATAAATAGATCACGAAACAAATAAATTGCAGCAAGGTATTTTTGTATTTTTGGTTTAATAGATCTGAAAATAAATGCAAGGGAAAATAGATCGCAAAGGCAAATATGATGGAAAGAGACTTGGGGGTCGTAGGTTTCACTAGTGGATTCTCCCGAGAAAAATAGCAAATGGTGGGAAAACAATTACTGTTGGGAAATTGATAGAACTTCAAATAATCATGACGATATCTAGGCAATGATCATTATAAAGGCATCACGTCCAAGATTAGTAGACCGACTCCTGCCTGCATCTACTACTATTACTCCACACATCGACCGCTATCCAGCATGCATCTAGTGTATTAAGTTCATGAGAAAACAGAGTAATGCAATAAGAACGATGACATGATGTAGACAAGATCCGTTTATCTATTGCGGAAGATATAGATCTCATTTTTTTATCCTTAGTAGCAATGATACATACGTGTCGGTTCCCTTTCTATCACTGGGATCAAGCACCGTAAGATCGAACCCATACAATGCACCTTTTCCCATCGCAAGATAAATAGATCAAGCTGGCCAAACAAAACCCAAATATCGGAGAAGAAATACGAGGCTATAAGCAATCATGCATATAAGAGATCAAAGAAGACTCAAATAACTCTCATGGATAAAAACATAGATCTACTCATAAACTCAAAGTTCATCGGATCCCAACAAACACACCACCAAAAGACTTACATCATATGGATCTCCAAGAGACCATTGTATTTATAATCAAGAGAGAGAGAGAGAGAGGAAGCCATCTAGCTACTAATTACAAACCCATAGGTCTACAAAGAACTACACACACATCATAGGTGAACCCCTCCATGACGGTGTCTAAATTGGATCTTGGTGGTTCTGGACTCTGCGGTAGCTGGACCAATATTTCGTAGACTCCCCTAGGGTTTCTGGAATATTTGGGTATTTATAGAGCAAAGAGGCGGTTCGGGGGCCACCCGAGGTGGGCACAACCCCCAAGGCGCGCCTGGGCCTCTTGGCGCGCCCTGGTGGGTGCTGGTCACCTCGAGCAGCCCCTCAGGTGCTTCCTTGCCCCCATTGGCTTTCTTCTGGCTCAAAAAAATCCTCCAGGAGTTGCACTGCATTTGGACTCCGTTTAATACTAACGCGATGTAAAAAACACGCAGAAAACAGCTACTGGCACTGGGCACTATGTCAATAGGTTAGTACCAAAAAATGATATAAAATGACTATAAAATGATTGTAAAACATCCAAGAATGATAATATAACAACATGGAACAATCAAAAATTATAGATACGTTGGAGACGTATCACCTACTATAGACACACCTCAGAATCCAAATGATATTTCTATATCTGATGCTGAGACACAATCTGGTGATGAACATGAACCAAGTAATAATGATAATGATGATGTTCATGTCGATGCTCAACCTAGTAATGATAATGATGCGGAAATAGAAACTGTTGTTGATCTTGATAACCCACAACCTAAGAATAAAAGATATGATAAGAGAGACTTCATTGCTAAAAAGGTAAAGAAAGAGGACCATGGGTTCGAAGATCCATGCCCTTTCCTCCTAAACCATCCAAGAATAAGGATGATGAAGAATTTGAGCACTTTGTTGAAATGCTTAGACATGTCTTTTTGCACTTACGTTTGACTAATATTCTAAAAATGTCCCTTTATGCTAAGTATGTGAAAGATATTGTTACTAATACAAGAAAGATACCGGAAGCTGAAATTTCCACCATGCTTACAAATTACACATTTAAGGGTGGAATACGAAAGAAACTAGCAGATCCAGGAATACCAACTATACCATGCTCCACTAAAAGAAACTATGTTAAAACTGCTTTATGTGATCTAGGAGCTAGTGTTAGTGCTACGCCTTTCTCTTTATATCGTAGTTTTAATTTAAATAAGTTGACACCAACTGAAATCTCTTTGAAAATGGCTAATAAATCAACTGCTATACCCATCGGTATTTGTGAGGATGTGCACGTCGTAGTTGCAAATGTTACTATCTTAACAGACTTTGTTATTCTTGATATAACCGAGGATGACAGTATGTCGATCATCCTTGGTAGACCCTTTATGAATACTACAAGGGTTGTTATTGATTGTAATAAAGGCAATGTCACTTTTCATGTTAATGGCAATGAGCATACGGTAAACTTTCTGAAGAAACAACCTTATGTGAATAGTATCAACTCTATTGGAGAAATTCCAACAATTGTTATTGGAGGTTTCAAATTCCCTATTCCTACTATCAAAAAGAAATATGATATTCTTGTTATTGGGGAACATGCATATCCCCGTTGAGGTAACCTAGTGATATACGAAGATTCTCCGATTTCATGTCATTCGGAAGAAGTTTGTTAATAAGACTTGATCAAGCTTATTAATGGATTCCTTTTGACGGGCTTGTGATGGATGAATTTAGTAAACACAACTTTTTGTACCCACTTTTTACTTTCTGTTATTTAGAATAAATAAAGAAGAAATGATATTATTTTATTGTTTTCTTAATTATCCGTGCAATAAAAAATGACCAAAAAATAAAAGTTCACCAAATGCCCTGAAAATTTACTATTATTTTTTATGTAATATTTAAGAATGTTTGGTACTAAACACACCCCAGGGGGTGCACATGTGAGCCACGAGACCACAGGGTGTGCCTACCCCCTGGGCGCGCCTAGGTGGCTTCTGGGGCCCATGTGGGTCCCCTCACATATTCCAGCCAGCCATCCACTTTGTATTCCTCCAGAAAAAATCACACCATTGCTCAAACCCGTGTTCTTGCTCATTTTGCTGCCATTTTTGATCTCCTTGCTTGGAGCTCCATTTTTAAAACAGTTTTGGGGGATTGTCCTTTGGCATGTGACTCCTCCATTGGTCCAATTAGCTTTTGCTATAGTGCTTTATATATTGCAAATTTTTGCTACTGTGGTGACCATGTTCTTGAGCTTGCATGTCAAATTTATATGGTCAAAAGTAGTGTTGTTGCATGATACACCTCTAGACACTTTGGGAGTAGTTGCTATCAGTTTTGTTGAGTTTGGTTCACATTTATTTTGAGTCACTAAAAATTTCAAAAAAATTCAGAGGAAAGAGAAACCATGAGGAGATGGTTAAGGGGTTCCTCAAGCCGGAATTCGGAAGGAAATGAAAATGAGGAGAAGAAGAAACTCAATACAACCTTCCACGCGCGGCGGAGGTTCGGCCATGTGAATGGCCAAGCGACACATTCTTGAGGGAGGCCGGAATATATGAGGATTTCTATTATTTGGCGTACAACACCGACATCATCTCCTTCCTCCAAGATAAGTGTGACCAATACCTCCTACTCACTAATACCTTTGTGCAAAATTTTCGCTTTCATTCTAGGAAGGATCCTCCCACGGTAGAATTTCACTTATATGATGAGCCTAAGGAAATGACACTATATGATTTTTGCAATGTTTGCAAAATACCTTATGATGGCCGCATCAGTGAGCCACATCCTAGAAACATGGAAAATTTCATCACTAACACTACTGTGGGGGAAGAGAGAGGAGTGTCAGAAGCTAGAGTAGATAGTTTGCATTTTCCCCTTTTATGTTATTATGCATTATTCGCTGGGAGATGTCTGATTGGTCGAGGGAAGAGTGGAACTCTCAGCTCACATGGCCTTGCTATTTTGCGCCATGCTTTATATTCTGATAGAACCTTTAGTTTGGGCTCTATAGTTGCTCGGTGATTAAACACAAATCGTACGAAGGATAGTATTTTTGGTGGTGTCTATGCCTCCCGCCTTGCTAAATATTTTGAGATACCTATTAGGCATGATGAGAAGGAGGAGATGTTGCTACCCACTAAATATTTAGATTATGCCAGCATGGTAGCACACGATTTTATTAAAAATGATAAGCATAAGCGACTCCAGTACAACTTGGTATCCAGCCAGGGTACGTGTGAGATCTTTCAGGCTGGTACACCATTATGCCTGATCATATTTATGTGTACTAGAGCTTAATGCAACCTCTCGCACCTGAGCTAGCACCAGTTCCTGATCCATATCAAGAGCCCATTTATCAGTGGGGGCCACTGGAGCTCACCAACCAGTGGAACCCTCAGGACCCTTTGCAGTATCTAGGAGAGGGTTACTTCGAGTCGTGGCCATAGACCAACTTAGGAAAAAAGCCTAAGCTTGGGGAGTACGTATTTCTCACCGATATTACATTCATGTTCACACATTCGTTCCTGCTGTCGGTGTTCATCCTTTTTCATTGTATTATCCATGTTAGTTTAATTTCCTTGCTTTCTACTTGTGTGTTTGAAAAACATTGATAAAATCCAAAAATATTTCTTACTTCTTTTTCGTTTTTATTTCTAGTTTAATTAGTTGTAGTATTAAAAGAAAACCCAAAAAGATTCTTCGTTCTTCTTTTGCTTGTTGGGAGCTTTCCCGTGTAAATAGTTTTTCTCATTTTTGTTTTCTTTCCTTCTTTTTGTTTTGCTTTCTTAAGAAAAACAAAAACTCCAAAAATATTTAAGTGTTTTTCTTTAAAATTCTTTTCTTTTCTTTGGGTCGTAAGGAGAGGACTGCGATGAAAATGTTGAGTGGCTCTCATATGCATTATTGTTGATCTAACAAAGAGCCCATATTACCTTGTCTTCTCCTTTGAATAAATGTTTGCAGATTCCAACTTAGTCCAATGCACATGCACTCTTATTATTATTCACACCGTTCGGTCGTGCAAGGGAAAGTCAATAATGACGATATTTGATGAAATGATTGAGATGAAGAAAAGCTGGTATGAACTCGACCTATTTTGTTTGTGTAAACATTATTAGCTCATCATTCCTGATTCAGCCTATTATGAATGAGACATGTTTGCAATGACAATTAGAGATTATAGTTACTCATGCCATGCTTAATTAGCTAGGAGTGGATAATGGTTTGTCTTGTGTGCCAACATGCATTTTAAATTGGTTATGATGTAGTATGATAGGATGGTATCCTCTTCTGAATGATTCAAGTGGCTTGACTTGGCACATGTTCATGCATGTAGTTGAATGAAAACCAACATAGCCTCCACGATATTTATGTTCATGGTGATTTATATCCTACTCATGCATGTATTCAATGTTGATTAACCTCAATGCATATTTATTACAATTTTCACTCTCTAGTTGGTTGCTTCTCAATCTATTTGCTAGCCTTCACTTGTACTTAGCAGGAATATTGCTTGTGCATCCACTTCCTTAAACCCAAAGTTGTTCCATATGAGTCCACCATACCTACCCATATGCGGTATTTACCTGCCGTTCCAAGTAAATTTGCATGTGCCAAACTCTAAACCTGTAAATGATAATCTATTTTGTATGCCTGAATTGCTCATGTAGCGACTGGGGGCTGTCAAGATCTTCTATGCTAGATGAGTTATTCTCACGATGAGTGTTTATTCACTTGTCATTCACGACAAAGTGGCTGGTAATTGGGATGCCCAGTTCCATGATCAAAATCAAATCAATGTATAATAATGAAACAAAACTCCCCCAGGGCTGTTGTTGGCATGGACGGTACCCGTGGATTCAGCTAGCCGTGGAGTATGATTGTTGGTGGAGGGGGAGTAAAAACTTTACCATTCTGTTTGGGAGCCGCCTATAATGTGTCTAGCATGGAAGATAGTGAGATCTCTTGGTTGTTATGTTGACAATGAAAGCATACCGCTCAAAATCATATTCATCTCTGTTTTAAAGCTTCGAGCTCTAGCACCTCTGCAAATCCCTGCTTCCCTCTATGAATGGCTTATCTATTTACTTTTATTGTTGAGTCGTCATCCTCTTATTAAAGCACCAGCTGGAGAGGACTTCTGTCATTTATATGCCTTGTTTTTATTCAGTATTGAGTATGACTGTGACTGGATCTCTCTTGTCATGAATTATAATATCCAGTCGGCCCTTGATCTTCAGGGGTGCTCTGCATTTATGTTTTGCGGTCTCAGAAAGGGCTAGCAAGATACCATTTTGTCATGTTATATCATGATAGTCTTTAAAAAGTGTTGTCATCCGAGATATCTTATTATTACTCGCAAGTTGATTATGCCATTGATATGAGTAAATGTGAGACCTAAATGTTATTGTGAATATGGTTAGTTCATAATCTTTGCTCAAAACCAAAACATTGGTTAGACATATTTGCAACAACAAAATCAAACAGAGTTTGTAAAAGTTTTTCTTTGTCACTTTCAGTTTGTCAACTGAATTGCTTGAGGACAAGCAATGGGTTAAGTTTGGGGGAGTTTATACGTCTCCATCGTATCTACTTCTCCAAGCTCTCTTGCCCTTGTTTTGGACTCTAGTTTGCATGGTCTTATTGGAACTAACCTGGACTGACGCTGTTTTAAGCAGAGTTCCCATGGTTTTGTTTTTGTGCAGAAATCAAAGTTCTCGGATTTCCCTGAAAATTTACGGAGAACTTTTGTGGAATAAATAAAAAATACTGGCGCATAAAGATACCAGAGGGGGCCTCCCAGAGGCCTGGGTACACGCCTATCCCCCAGGGCGTGCCTCCCAGGCTTGTGGGCCCCGTGGACTGTCTCCGACCCTAATTCCAACTCTATATATACCTATTCGTGGAGAAAAGAATCAGAGAGAAGGATTCATCACATTTTACGATACAAAGCCGCCACCGCTTCCTGTTCTTCATCGGGAGGGCTGATCTTGAGTCCGTTCGGGGCTCGGGAGAGGGGAATCCGTCGCCATCGTTATCATCAACCTTCCTCCATCACCAATTTCATGATGCTCACCGCTGGGAGTGAGTCTTCATAGGCTTGCTGGACGGTGATGAGTTGGATGTGATTTATCATCTAATCAAGTTAGTTTTGTTAGGGCTTGATCCCTAGTGTCCACTATGTTCTGAGATTGATGTCGCTATGACTTTGTTATGCTTAATGCTTATCACTAGGGCCCGAGTGCCATGATTTCATATCTGAACCTATTATGTTTTCATGAATATATGTGTGTTCTTGATCCTATCTTGCAAGTTGTAGACAGCTATTATGTGTCATGATCCGCATACCCCAAGGTGACAATAATTGGGATTCTTTCCGGTCATTACCATAGTTTGAGGAGTTCATGTATTCACTAAGTGCTAATGCTTTGTTCTGGTTATTTTTTTAAAGGAGGCTTTAATATCCCTTAGTTTTCTTATGGACCCCACTGCCATGGGAGGGTAGGATAAAAGATGCCATGCAAGTTCTTTTCCATAAGCACGTATGACTATATACGGAATACATGCCTACATTACATTGATGAATTGGAGCTAGTTCTATGTCGGCCTAGGTTATGACTGCTACATGATGAATATTATCCAACACAATTATCCATCGCTGATCCGATGCCTACGAGCTTTTCACATATTGATCTTTGCTAAGTTACCTTATTGCTGCTACTGTTACAATCACTACAAAACTGCTACTATTACTTTTGCCATTGTTCCGTTACTTCCATACTACTTTGCTACTAAAAACTTTGCTGCGGATACTAATTTTTTCAGGTGGGGTTGAATTGACAACTCAACTACTAATACTCGTGAATATTCTTTGGCTCCCCTTGTGTCGAATCAATTAATTTTGGTTGAATACTCTACCCTCAAAAACTGTTGTGATCCACTATACTTATGGGTTATCAAGGGCACTCCACATTATCGAGTTTATAGGTGTGAATGGTGGCTTTGGGTGATTTGATGTATATCCTTATCAGACCGTTATTGAATAATTAATAAAGATGGTTGCAAATTTTTCATGAGACCAAAGTATGGACTGTCAATTTTTCACTGGACCTTTTGCCAGTCTTGAAATGGCACTAACATCGATAAATTATTGTTGCGCATTAGGTGGTCGATGATCGTGACACACTTGGACAGTCGGACGGACAATGAGATCAAGAACTACTGGAACACGCACATCCGGAAGAAGCTCCTGCGCATGGGCATCGACCCCATCACCCACCAGCAGCTACCACCCGACAAGAGCCACCAACACATCGCCGCCACCTCCATCGCCCAGCTTCTCGAGACCCTCCTTTGGGTTGCGGTGGCCGCGAGCCTCGGTAGCCTCGACACTGTTGCCCTCATGCAGGCGCAGCTTCTACAGCTGCTCCTCAAGACCATCGGATCTAACAATGACACCAGCGGCCTCATCGCCAACTTAGCTGCTGCAAACGCAATGCTAAACTCAAGCAATAGCATGGTTCGGAACCTCCTACTCCAGGATCAGATGAACTGGCTGCAGCTGGGTTGCCTCTACAACACCTCCAAATTTGTAGAGCAGCACATGGTGCAGGTTCAGCAAAAGCTGACCACTGAGACGTGTCCGGGAACGAGCTCCTTTGCAGCAGCTGAACAGGCTGACCAACTCTGCAACATTGCAACTTCATTTGCATCTCATGATGTTGCACCCATGGGTGACTAGTCTCCCACGCAGGAGTTCGCTAGCTTGCTAGATCCCATGATGGAGCTTCCGATCTTTGCTCTACGGAGAGTGGTTCTTTCTGGGAGGACATAATGGAGGATAACCACCATTTGTAGATTCTTCCTTCCGACTGAAACAAATGTGTTGTATTTGACACTTTTGTACAGTGTTATATCCATCATAGAGGTGTAGATGAGATGATAAAACATGCATTGATTTGTTTGTGTATTCATTGATCTTCTTCCAATAGATTTGTCAGTGAAGTTGATGGTGGTCAATTGCTGATTTAATGTGGCCCGCGCTCCTTATCAGTTAAGATGGTGCCACTATGATGGAAGAGAACTGAAGCACTTTTGTCTCTCCCGCAAAGCCACCCCTCCCCACTAGTTTGTCTTGGGTTCTCGCCCAAAACCTGTCCTCAACCCCGCGCCTTCATCCTCCCATTTCGTTCCCTTTAGTTTTTCTCTCTTGCCTTTGCTTTCGCTCCATCACCCCGGCCGCCATGCCGCACCCCTGTCGGAACTCAACGAGCCCGTCAACTCCAATAGTACACTGAGGCTACACACCACTTCTCCTTTGCTGCTCTTCCACACCTCTCCCCCGACCGCCGCGCAGGTACCATCCACTCCTATGATGCTCACCAAGACCGACAACTATTCGGTGAATTACCAGGGCTAAATTTTGGCCCCTTCTTCTTTGAAGTAATGTATTCTGATATGGAGTACATATACGAGCACTATGTTAAGTCGTCCGATGAGGAGGACTACACAGATGAGACAATGATGATGGAGGCGGTGCTTGCAGACGCGGAGCGTGCAAAGTAGCATGTTCTCAATTTCAAGGGATCGATCAAGGGTCATCGAGTGCTCAACCGCAACCGGGAGCGCGGCCATTTGAAGCTGATGGATGACTAGTTTGCCCTGATGCCTTCTTTGCTGATAATTTTTGCCGGCGCTTTCGGATGCGCAAAAATGTCTTTGATCCACTCTACCATGACGTCGGGTCCTTTGATACTACTAAAGGAAAAATGCCCTAGAGGCAATAATAAAGTTGTTATTTTATATTTCCTTATTTCATGATAAATGTTTATTATTCATTCTAGAATTTTATTAACCGAAAACTTGATACATGTGTGGATACATAGACAAAATACCGTGTCCCTAGTAAGCCTCTAATAGACTAGCTCGTTGATCAAAGATGGTTAAGTTTCCAAACCATAGACATGTGTTGTCATTTGATAAATGGGATCACATCATTAGGAGAATGTTGTGATGGACAAGACCCATTCGTTAGCTTAGCATTATGATCGTTCAGTTTTATTGCTATTGCTTTCTTCATGTCAAATACATATTCCTCCGACTATGAGATTATGCAACTCCCAGATACCGGAGGAATGCCTTATGTGCTATCAAACGTCACAACATAACTGGGTTATTATAAAGATGCTCTACAGGTATCTCCGAAGGTGTTTGTAGGGTTGGCATAGATCAAGATTAGGATTTGTCACTCCGAGTATCGGAGAGGTATCTCTGGGCCCTCTCAGTAATACACATCATAAGAAGCCTTGAAAGTAAAGTGACTAATGAGTTAGTTATTGGATGATGTATTACAGAACGAGTAAAGAGACTTTCTGGCAACGATGTTGAACTAGGTATGAAGATACCGACGATCGAATCTCGGGCAAGTAATATACCGATGACAAAAGGAATAACATATGTTGGCATTATGGTTCAATGATAAAGATCTTCATAGAATATGTAGGGGACAATATGAGCATCCAGGTTCTGCTATTGCTTATTGACCGGAGAGGTGTCTCGGTCATGTCTACATAGTTCTTGAACCCATAGGGTCCGCACGCTTAATGTTCGATGACGATTTTGTATTATATGAGTTATGAGATTTGGTGACAAAATGTTGCTCGGAGTCCCAGATGAGATCATGGACATGACGAGGAGTCTAAAAATGGTCAAGAGGTAAAGATTGATATATAAGACGATGGTATTCGAACACCGAAAGTGTTCCGGAGGGTACCGGGTACATATAGGGTCACTGGACGAAGGGGTTCCGGGCACCCCCGGCAAAAATATGGGCCTAATGGGCCGAGAGGGGAAACAAAGCAGCCAGCAGGGGTTGCTGCGCCCCCCATATGGGCCGAACCATAGGAGGAAGGAAAGAGGGAAGAGAGAAGGAAGGGGAGGGATTCAGCCTCCCCCTTCCTTCCCTCCTCTCTCCTCCTACCCCCCCCCCCCCCCTCCGAAAAAATATGGTGGGGGGGCTAATTGGACTAGAGACCCAAAGTAGGATTCCTCCTACTTGGGGCACCCCTAGGCTATTCCCCTCCCCCTCCCACCTATATATACGTGGGGAGGGGGTGCCTAGAACACACATCAACTATTGTTAGCCGTGTGTGGTGCCCCCCTCCATAGTTTACGCCTCCGATCATATTCTCGTAGTGCTTAGGCGAAGCCCCGCGAGGATCACTTCACCATCACCGTCACCACACCGTTGTGCTGACGGAACTCATCTACTTCCTCGACACTCTGCTGGATCAAGAGTTCGAGGGACGTCATCGAGCTGAACGTGTGCAGAACTCGGAGGTACCGTACGTCCGGTGCTTGATCGGTTGGAACGAGAAGAAGTTTGACTACATCATGCGTGTTGTCAAACGCTTCCGCTTTTGGTCTACGAGGGTACGTAGACACACTCTCCCCTTCCCATTGCTATGCATCTCCTAGATAGATCTTGCGTGAGCATAGGATTTTTTTTGAAATTGCAGGCTACGTTCCCCAACAGTGGCATCCGAGCCAGGTCTATGCTTAGATGATATGCACGAGTAGAACACAACGAGTTGTGGGCGGTGATCGTCATACTACTTACCACCAATGTCTTCTTTTGATTCGGTGGTATTGTTGGATGAAGCGGCCTAGACCAACCTTACATGACCACATTCATGAGACCGGTTCCACCGATAGACGTGCAACTGGTTTTGCATAAAGGTGGCTGGCGGGTGTCTGTTTCTCCAACTTTTGCCACGTAACAATGGTTCTTGCTAGAAACCCATAGCAGCCACATAAAACTTGCAACAACAAAGGTAACAACGGTTCTTGCTAGAAACCCATAGCAGCCACGTAAAACTTGTAACAACAAAGTAGAGGACGTCTAACTTGTTTGTGCAGGGCATGTTGTGATGTCATATGGTCAAAACATGATGTGATATACGTTGTTGTATGAGATGATCATGTTTTGTAAAAGTTATCGGCAACTGGCAGGAGCCTTGTGGTTTTCACTTTATTGTATGAAATGCAAACGCCGTGTAATTGCTTTACTTTATCACTAAGCGGTAGCGGTAGTTGTAGAAGCAATAGTTGGCGAGACGACCACGACGCTACGATGGAGATCAAGTTTTCAAGCCGGTGACAATGGAGATCATGGTGATGCTTTGCAGATGGAGATCAAAAGCACAACATCATGATGGCCATATCATGTCACATATTTTGATTGCATGTGATGTTTATCTTTATGCATCTTACTTTTCTTAGTACGGCGGTAGCATTATAAGATGATCCCTTAACTAAATTTCTAGGTATAAGTGTTCTCCCTGAGTATGCACCATTGCGACAGTTCTTCGTGCTGAGACACCACATGATGATCAGGTGTGATAGGCTCTACGTTCACATACAACGGGTGCAAGAAAATTTTGCACATGCAAAATACTCGGATTAAACTTGACGAGCCTAGCATGTACAGACATGGCCTCGGAACACTGGAGACCAAAAGGTCGAACGTGAATCATATAGTAGATATGATCAAGATAGAGATGTTCACCATTGATGACTACTCCATCTCACGTGATGATTGGAAATGGTTTAGTTGATTTGCATCACGAATCATTTAGATGACTTGAGGGATGTCTATCTATGTGGGTGTTCTTTAGTAATTTGATTAATTGAACTTAATTTATCATGAACTTAGTCATGATAGTATTTGCAAATTATGTTGTAGATCAATAGCTCGTGGTGTAACTCCCGTATGTTTTCTAATATGCTCCTAGAGAAAACTAAGTTGAAAGATGATAGTAGCAATGATACTGACTCGGTCCGTGATCTGAGGATTATCCTCATTGCTGCACGGAAGAATTATGTCCTTGATGCACCGCTAGGTGACAGACCTATTGCAGGAGCAGATGCAGACATTATGAACGCTTGGCAATCTTGATATGATGACATGCAGACCCTACGGGTTCGAGAACTATGTAGACATGATCGAGGCACATCTCCGGTCAATAACCAATAGCGGAACCTGGATGCTCATATTGGCTCCTACATATTCTACGAAGATCTTTATCGGTCAAACTGCATAACAACATACGTTGTTCCCTTTGTCATCGGTATGTTACTTGCCCGAGATTCGATCATTGGTATCATCATACCTAGTTCAATATCATTACCAGAAAGTCTCTTTACTCGTTCCATAGTGCATCATCTCGTAACTAACTCATTAGTTACATTGCTTCCAAGGCTTATAGTGATGAGCATTACCGAGAGGGCCCAGAGATACCTCTCCGATATACGGAGTGACAAATCCTATTCTTGATCTATGCCAACCCAACAAACACCTTCGGAGACACATGTAGAGCATCTTTATAATCACCTAGTTACGTTGTGACGTTTGATAGCACACGAGGTGTTCCTCTGGTATTCGGGAGTTGCATAATCTCATAGTCTGAGGAACATGTACAAGTCATGAAGAAAGCAGTAGCAATGAAACTGTAACGATCATAATGCTAAGCTAATGGATGGGTCTTGACCATCACATCATTCTCCTAATGATGTGATCCCGTTCATTAAATGACAACACATTTCTATGGTTAGGAAACATAACCATCTTTGATTAACGAGCTAGTCAAGTAGAGACATACTAGGGACACTATCTTTTATCTATGTATTCACACATGTACTAAGTTTCCAGTTAATACAATTCTAGCATGAATAATAAACATTTATCATGAAATAAGGAAGTAAATAATAACTTTATTATTGCCTCTAGGCCATATTTCCTTCACCTGCATCGTCGATGTAGAGCTTGCCGCGATGACTCTTAGGCATCCAGCCCACAACGTATCCCTTGAGCCCTGTGAAGCTGCCCTTCAAGAACTCTAAACCACCTTGCACTAGCCCCATGGTGGGCGCCAAGTTTCATGGAATTGCCACGACAGATGCCCTAGCATGATGACTTAGGTGTGGAGCCATTGCAATGTAGTTAGCTTGAAGGTGTTAAAACGGGACAAGGGACACAGAGAGTTTACCCAGGTTCGGCCCCTCACAACGAAGTAAAGGCCTACTCCTGCTTTAGGTTTTATTGCTTGGGTTTCAATTACCAGGGAGCGAATACGCTTGACCTAATTCTCGACTTGTTGTTTCCTGCCCTAACCCGCCGCCGGGTCACCCCTTTTATATACACAGGCTGATGCCCGGCGGCTTATAGAGTCCTGGATGGCTCATATATATACAACGTGTCCGTCTCGGTGACAGAACTAAACTTTCCTTAACATACAAGTTAAACATATGGCGGTTTATGCCCGTGGGCCTCAATCCTCTTCCGGGTCTTGGGCCTTCCGTAAGCTTGCTTCATGAACCGCCATCTTCAACATCTTCTTGGGCCTTCTCACTATGAACCGCCAGTGGTATGACTCGGCCCCTCCTGGGCGAGTCATACCCAATAGTTATATCCCCAACACGTAGGTCTATGGTGGACTGCTCAGGCATCATCGGAGAGGCACCAATGAGGATGATAACCCCTCCGTGATGGTGTACATTGGATCTCGTGGTTCTAGAACTTGCGGTGGCTGGAATTGTGTTTCGTCAACTCCCCTTAGGGTTTCTGGAATGTTTGGGAATTTATAGGGCGAAGAGGCGGTGGAGGAGACCCCCGTGGGCCCCACAACCCCCTGGGCGTGCCCTGGTGGGTTGTGGTCCCCACGGTCCTCCCCCAGGTGCTTTCTTGGCCCCCAAGGTGTCTTCTGGTCCAAAAAAATCTCAAAAAAGTATTGTTGCGTCTGGACTCCATTTGATATGGATATTCTACGAAGTAAAAAACAAGCAAAAATCAACAACTAGCATTGGGCATTATGTCAATAGGTTAGTCCCAAAAAATGATATAAACTTGCTATAAAATGATTGTAAAACATCCAAGAATGGTAATATAACACCATGGAACAATAAAAAATTCTAGATACGTTGGAGACGTATCAATCCGCAACTATGAAAGAAGAATTAACATAAATATAACCATAGCATTAAATATGTGGATCCAAATCAGCCCCTTATAAAATAGCGCATAAACTAGGGTTTAAGCTTCTGTCACTCTAGCAACCCATCATCTAATTACTACTCCACAATCCATTCCCTTAGGCCCAAAGATGGTGAAGTGTCATGTAGTTGACATTCACATAACACCACTAAGGGAATCATAACATACACATCATCAGAATATCGAACGAATACCAAATTCACATGATTACTTATGACAAGACTTCTCCCATGTCCTCAAGAACAAAAGCAACTACTCAAAAATCATATTCATGTCCAAGATCAAAGGGATTTAAATAGCATATTGGATCTGAACGTATAATATTCCACCAAATAAACCAACTAGCATCAACTACAAGATGTAAACAACACTACTAGTCACCCACAGGCTCCAATCTGAGGTTCTGATACAAAGATTGAACATGATAAACTAGGGTTTGAGATTATATGGTGTTGGTGAAGATGTTGATGAAGATTGATCCTCCCACGATGAGAGGGTTGTTGGTGATGAGAATGGCTTTGATTTCCCCCTCCCGGAGGGAAGTATCCCCGGTGAATCGCTCTGTCGGAGAGCAAAAGTGCTCCTGCCCAAGTTCCGCCTCGAGGTGGCGGCGCTCCTTACCGAAAGTCACCCCCTTATTTTTTTAGGGCAAATGGGCTTATATACCAGAAGATGGGCATCGGAGGCTGGCCAGGGGCCCCATTACTCAGCCTGTGCAAAACCGAACTGAAACCATAAACCAAACCGAAAAAATCCAAACCGAACCAAAAATTCAGTTTATTCAGTTTTCGGTTTCAGTTTCAGTTCCCAAATTTTGAAACCATTTGAACTTCGGTTTTTTTGGTTAGAAACCGAACAGTTTTCAATTAAACCAAAAAAACTGAAAGTACCTTCAGTGTGCAGAAAATAGCCAAAGCTTTGAGTAGAACACTTCACCCGCCCTTCATTTTATAGCTCTCCGCCCACCGCTCCTTGCCTCCGCTCACAGATGTGGGACTAAAGCACGCTTCCTTCTCTCCTAGCGACAACATTCCCACCATGCGGTACTTGTTTCAGTGTTTGGGCCTCCATTTTTCCAGCCCACACCGGTCTTGTTCAATTCTGTTGGGCCTAGCGTTTGACCTCCTGGCCTATGCGGTTTTTCTATTCGCTACCAAACCAAAGCTACGTTGTCTAAAAAAACCAACACTAGGATGGTACTCCTACTTAGTACTAGACTACTAGTACTTACCCTTCAAAGAAAAAACACAATGCTAGTGCACCATCGGCCGTACGTACATACATATGCCATAGACCAAATCATCTCTTTTGCCATCTAAATTCTAATAGTCTTATATACATACACTGTTATCATACATCACAAGAAATATATATACGCAGACCAAATCATGTACAAAAAAACTATGTGTCATTCAAAAAACTATGTGTTATTGCCGAAACCAAACCGAAAATAAATGGTTATTACCGAACCCGAACCGTATTTATGTATAAAACCATATAAACCGAAGTATAAAAACCGTATAAACCAAAAACCATATAAACCGAACCGAATCAAATCGAAAAAACCGAACGCACAGGCTAACCCATTACCCACCAGGGCATGCCCTGGTGCCTAGTGGGCACCTGGGTGGCCCCCTCTGGTACTTTTTTTCTCCAATAATTTTTATTTATTCCAAAATAAATCTCTGTGAAATTTTAGCTCATTTGGAGATGTGCATAATAGGTATCTCCGACATAGCTTTTTCAGGTCCAGAATTCCAGCTGCCGGCAATCTCCCTCTTTATGTAAACCTTGCATATTAAGAGACAAAATGGCATTAGAATTGCTCCACAAAGTGTTATAATGATTAAAAACACTATAAATAACAGTGGAAAAACATGATGCAAAATAGACGTATCAGGTTCCCAAATAGAAAATAAAGTTTACTCCCCCTCCACCATTCTTTCACAATCCATGGCTAGCCATATACACGGGTGCCTTCCAAACTTTCAACTTTCCAAGGGGGAGTTTATTATTATTATTTTCATTTTGATTCATTTCGGGACTGGGCATCCCTATTACCCGCCACTTTCTCGCGTGACAAGTGGATAAACACTCGTCGTGAGAATAACCCATCTAGCATGAAAGATATTGGCCACCCATGTCGCTCCATGAGTGGGAGGGCACACAAAATGGATAATTATTATGAATGATTAGAGTTGGCACATGCAAATTTACTTGGAACGACATGTAAATACCACATATAGGTAGGTATAATGGACTCATATGGCACAACTTTAGGTTTAAGGAATTGGATGCACAAGCAACATTCCTGCTAAGTACAAATGAAGGCCAACAAATAGATTGAGAAGCGACCAAGCAGAAAACAAAAACGGTCATAAACATGCATTGAAAATAGCTAACACTGAATAATGCACCATAAGTAGGATATAATTTCATTGCATAACTATTGACTTTACGTGCATGCATAGGGAACCACAAACTTGAACACCAATATTCTTACTAAACCCCAATTACTCACTAGCACAACCCATATATTATCATTTTTATATCGCAACACTATTGCAAGGAATCAAATTTATCATATTTAATGATCTTCATGAAAGTTTTTATTATATCATTCTTGAATATCCCTCATATTAAGACCAAATTCATAACTTGTGCAAATTACCATTACTATTATCAACTCTAAAAATGACATAAGTGAAGCATGAGAGTACAAATATTTCTTCAAAATATAATCACCTCCATGCTCTAAAAGATACAAGTGAAGCACTAGAGCAACTGCCTAGCTCAAAAAATATAAGTGAAGCACATAGAGTATTCTAGCAAATCACGAAAAATGTGTGTCCCTCTCAAATAGGTGTGTCCAACAAAGATGATTGTGACAAACTAAAAAGCAACAAAGCAAAGACTCATATAATACATGATGCTCCAAGCAAAACTCATATCATGTGATGAATAAAAATATAGCTCCAAGTAAAATTACCGACGGTTGGTACAAGAAATAGGGGAAGCCTTTCGGGGCATCCCCAAGCTTAATTGCTTGGGAGTCCTTGAATATTACCTTGGGGTGCCTCGGGCATCCCCAAGCTTAGGCTCTTGCCACTCCTTATTCCTTCATCCATCATGATCTCACTCAAAACTTGAAAACTTCACACACAAAACTCCACAAAACTTAGTAGTATAACAAAGCAAATCACCACTTTAGGTACTGTTTGTAACCCATTCATATTTTATTATTGCATTATACCCACTTTATTCTAATTTCTTAATGGCTTGGACCCCCTGATACAATCCATAGTTTCATCAAAACAAGCAAACAATGCAACGAAAACAAAATTAGTCAAAGAAAGAACCGTTTGTAGTAATCTGAATTATGCCTAAACTTATGTAACTCTAAAAATTCTGAAAATTAGGACAATGTGGGAAATTTGTATATCAATTATGTGTATAAAATTCAGATCAAAAGCACATTCAGTGAATTTAAACATTATGCTACTGGGTGCAAAAGTTTCTATTTTTTTCACAGAATCAAATCAACTATCATCCAAATCATCCCAAAGGCTTTACATGGCACAAACACTAATTGAAACACAAAAACACAAACATAATAGTAGCATAATTGTGTGCACACAAAAAACAGAAAAATAATCAAGAAAATTAGGATAGCTATTGGGTTGCCTCCCAACTAGCGCTATTGTTCTACGCCCCTAGCTAGGCGTAATGCATAGTTTCAAGTGTTGTCATCTTTCTTCTTATCTAAAAATGTGTTCTTTTTGGGAGGCTTTTCATAGACAATATGGAACACATCATCCATAGAAATTTTGCATCACCAAGTTGACCATCCTCGAATCCCTCTTGATTCCCTTTTACAATCCAAGAATATTATTTATTAATACTATCGAAAACTTGTTGGATTATATTTAAAGGAGGGACTTCCTTTTTGGTATTCTCATCAAAAGTGTGATCATCGTGAAATAAATATCTCAATAGATAATCATCATTGTATAAAATCTCATATATCACAAGTTTTCATGATTCATGCCGTAAAATCAAAAAATTCTCTAGCTTCTCGAACTATGTAATGAAATTCATTCATGAGGATAAGAGTACCTGTCTTTTTACCCTTAGGATTTCTTTATTACTAGCAACTCATAAAGCAATCTTCGCAAAGTTGGATGGGTATGGATAAATCTTCTCTCAAGTTTAAGAATAAGTGCAGAAACAACCTCGACATAATTTTTGGTTCTTTTAAGAATTGGAGCATCATCCCAAGCCAAAGTTCCAGTGCAATTAAAGAATTCTTGGATAACACTTTTTCCTATAATATTCCCATGTCCCCCCACAAAAGTTTTAGCATCTAAATTGGTGGGAATTTCAACATTAGAATTTTTACCATCCTCACTTTTTCCATGCCAAAATCAGCCATAATAACAACTTCAACCAAGCAACAAGCGAACAAGCAAGAAGGCAAACAAAATATATTTTTTGTATTTTATTTTTGTAAAAATGTTTTAGAAGTGGGGGAGATGAAAATGAGAGGAAAATGGCAAATAAAGTAAATGCAAGGAGATGGAAGTTTATGCGTAGGTACTTGATAGATGTTGGTGATGTCTCCCCAGCAACGGCGCCAGATTCTTCCTACTACTTGTGAGCTGTGTTGGGATTTCCCCGAAGAGGAGAGGTTGATGAAGTACAGTAGAGATAAGTATTTCCCTCGATTATAAACCAAGGTTATCAATCCAGTAGGAGAACCACGCAACAACTTATTAGCAGCACCTACACTCAAAATAACAAATACTTGCACCCAGTGCAAACAAGGGGTTGTCAATCCCTTGGCATTTAATTGCAAGGTTTAAATCTCGTAGTGATAAATAGGTAAATAAAAACACAAATAAAATAAAATAAAGTAAATAAAATTGCATCAAGGTATTTTTGTATTTTAATATATGAATTAGATAGAGGCTTCTCTCTTGAAAATAGCATACGGTTGAGTAAAGAAATTACTGTTGGGAAATTGATAAAAAAGTGAATAATCATGACGATATCTAAGGCAAGGATCATGTATATAGGCATCACTTCCGAGACAAGTACACCGACTCCTAAATGGAAACAGTACAAATACGTTCATAAAGAACGGAGTAACGCCTTAAGCAAGATGACATGATGTGGACAAACTAAACTCAATTAATATGAATAAACCCTTTATCCTTAATGGAAACAGTACAAATACGTTTCATGTCCCTTTCTATCACTAGGATTGAGCACTGCAAGATCGAACCCTTCACAAAGCACCTCTCTCATTGTAAGAAAAATCAATCTACTTGGCCAAACCAAATCAAAGATCAGAGAGAAATACAAAGCTATACTAATCATGCATAAAAGAGTTCAGAGAAGACTCAAATAATGTTCATAGATAATCTGATCATAAACTCACAATTCATCGGATCCCAACAAGCACACCGCAAAAAATGATTACATCGAATAGATCTCCGAGAACATCAAGGAGAACATTGTATTGAAGATCAAAGAGAGAGAAGAAGCCATCTAGCTACTAGCTATGGACCTGTAGGTCTGTGGTAAACTACTCGCACATCATCGGAAGGGCAACAAGGTTGATGTAGAGCCCCTCTAGGATCAAGCCCCCCTCCGGCAGAGTGCCGGGGAAGGCCTCCAGATGGGATCTCATGAGAACAAAAACTTGTGGTGGTGGAAAAAGTATTTCGGGTGGCTCTCTGATGTTGGAGGTAATATTTGGGTATTTATAGATCTAATATTATGTCAAGAGGTGACACGAGGGGCCCACAAGCCTGGGGTCGTGCTACTTGTGAGCTACATTGTGATTTCATCGAAGAGGAGGGCATGATGCAGTATAGTAGAGATAAATATTTCCCTTGGTTATAAACCATGGTTATTAATCCAGTAGGAGAATCACACAACAACTTGTTAGCAGTACCTACACACAAAATAACAAATACTTGCACCCAACACAAACAAGGGGTTGTCAATCCCTTGGCGGTTAATTGCAAGGATAAAATCTCGTAGTGATAGATAAATAAATAAAACACAAAATAAAATAACATGATAAAAAGTGCAGCAATATATTTTTGGGTTTTGATATATGATTTAGATATACCAGGGGGCCATAGTTTTCACTAGAGGCTTCTCTCTTAAAGATATCCTACGGTGAGTAAACAAATTATTGTTAGGCAACTGATAGAAAAGCGAATAATCATGACGATATCTAAGACAATGATCATGTATATAGGCATCACGTCCAAGACAAGTAGACCGACTCCTGCCTACATCTACTACTATTAATCCACACATCAACCGCTAACCAGCATGCATCTAGAGTATTAAATTCATAAAGAACAGATTAATGCATTAAGCAAGATGACATGATGTAGAAAAAGTAAACTCTAAATCCCATTGTTTTATCCTTAATGACAATGATACAAATACGTGCCATGTCCCTTTCTGACACTGGGATTGAGCACCGCAAGATCGAACTGAAGGAAATATGCCCTAGAGGCAATAATAAAGTTGTTATTTTATATTCTCTTATTCATGATAAATGTTTATTATTCATGCTAGAATTGTATTAACCGGAAACTTGATACATGTGTGAATACATAGACAAAACACCATGTCCCTAGTATGCCTCTACTTGGCTAGTTTGTTAATCAAAGATGGTTAAGTTTCCTAGCCATAGACATGTGTTGTCATTTAATGAATGGGATCACATCATTAGGAGAATGATGTGATGGACAAGACCCATTCGTTAGCTTAGAATTATGATCGTTCAGTTTTATTGCTATTGCTTTCTTCATGTCAAATACATATTCCTCCGACTATGCGATTATGCAACTCCTGGATACCAGAGGAATACCTTGTGTGCTATCAAACGTCACAACATAACTAGGTGATTATAAAGATGCTCTACAGGTATCTCCGAAGGTGTTTGTTGGGTTGTCATAGATCGAGATTAGCATTTTGTCACTCCGAGTATCGGAGAGGTATCTCTGGGCCCTCTCGGTAATGCACATCATAAGAAGCCTTGCAAGCAATGTGACTAATGAGTTCATTGCGAGATGATGCATCAGGGAACGAGTAAAGAGACTTTCTAATAATGAGATTGAACTAGGTATGAAGATACCGACGATTGGATCTCGGGCAAGTAAGCGATGACAAAGGGAATAACGTATGTTGTCATTACGGTTCGATCGATAAAGATCTTCATAGAATATGTAGGAGCCAATATGAGCATCTAGGTTCTGCTATTGGTTATTGGCCGGAGAGGTGTCTCGGTCATGTCTACATAGTTCTCGAACCCGTAGGGTCCGCACGCTTAACGTTCGATGACGATTTGTATTATATGAGTTATGTGATTTGGTGACCAAATGTTGTTCGGAGTCCTGGATGAGATCATGGATATGACGAGGAGTCTCAAAACGGTCAAAATGGTCGATAGTATTCAGACACCGGAAGTGTTCTGGAATGTATCGGGTACATATTGGAGTACCAGGGGGTTACCGGAACTCCCCGGGGGAAGATACGGGCTGTAAGGGCCTTAGGAGGGAGCACACCAGCCCACAAAGGGGTGGCGCCCCCCTCCCCCAAGGAAGGAGGACGAATATGATTAGGAGGAGGGGGCGGCGCCCCCCCCCCCTCTTTGCTTCTCCCCCCTCTCTTCCCTTCTCCCCTTCCAGTAAAAGGAAAAGGGGGAGGCCGAGTCCTACTAGGAGCCCAAGTAGGACTCCTCCTACTTGGGTCACGCATAGGGTTGCCTCTTGATAGTCCCCAAGTGCAGGGAATCATCGTAGCAATTCCCAAAGGTGTAAGTGATAAGTATGGAGTGTCGAACCCACAAGGAGCTAAAGGTAAGATCAATATTCTCTCAAGCCCTATCTGCCACTGATACAACTCTACGTGCACTGAATGTTTGCTTCCAACTAGAAACAAGAAATAAAACTGTGTTGTGGGTATGAAGAGGATAACTTTGTATGAAATCGGAGAGCTAAAATATAAAAGTAGGTGCTGTTATCATGAAGTTAGAGTGTAATACTAAATAATATAAATAGCGAGTATGGAATAATGGTGGATCGGTGTGCGGAATTGTCCTAGGCAATTGTTAATAGGACCGGTAATCACTATTGCAGTTTCATATGAGGGAGATGCAAAAGCTAACATACTTTCTCTACTTGGATCATATGCACTTATGATTGGAACTCTAGCAAGCGTCCGCAAATACTAAAGATCATTAAGGTAAAACCCAACCATAGCATTAACGCATCAAGTCCTCTTTATTCCCATACGCAACAACCCCTCTTACTCGGGTTTGTGTTTCCGTCACTCACCAACCCACTATAAGCGAATCATGAACGTATTGCAACACCCTACAGTGGGAATCCCTCACGCTTGCGCGACACGGAGGGCACCATAGGACAGCATCAAAGTGAAACATACAACTCATACCAATCTAGATCATCAATCAACCCAAAGACAAAAGATATATACTCAAAACATCATAGGATGGCAACACATCATTGGATCATAATATGTAGCATAAAGCACCTTGTTCAAGTAGGGATTACAGCGGGGTGCGGGAGAGTGGACCACGTAAAAGAGGTGAGGATGGTGATGATGATGGTGATGTTGATGAAGACGATCACCGCGGCGATGATTCCCCTCCCGATGGCACTCCGGTGCCACCAAGAGAGAGGTGGAGAGGTTCTCCCCCTTGTGCTTCCTCCTCCATGGCTTTCCCCCTGTGGTCCTTGGCCTTCATGGAGATGATGGCCCCTCCGAGATCCTCCTCCATGGCCTTCGGTGATGATGGCCCCCTCCGGCAGGGTGCCAGAGAGGGCCTAGATTGATTTCTTGTGGCTACAGAGGCTTGCGGCGGCGGAACTTCCAATCTAGGTTAATTCTCGAAGGTTTTAGTATTTATAGGAATTTTTGGTGTTGGTTTCACGTCAAGGGGGTCTCTGGGCTGTCCACGAGATAGGAGGGCGCCCCCCCCCCCCCCAAGGGGGGCACGCCCCCCTGTCTCGTGGGCAGCCCGGGACTCCTCTGGCCCAACTCCGATGCTCCGTGGTCTTCTTTTGGTCCAGAAAAAATCCTCAAAAATTGGCACGTCATTTGGACTTCGTTTGGTATCCCTTTTCTGTAAAACACTAAAACAAGGACAAAACAGAAACTGGCACTGGGCTCTAGGTTAATAAGTTAGTCCCAAAAATCATATAAAATGACATATAAATGCTTATAAAACACTATAGATGGGTAATATAATAGCATGAATACTTCATAAATTATAGATACGTTGGAGACGTATCAGCATCCCCAAGCTTAATTCCTGCTCGTCCTCGAGTAGGTAAATGATAAAAGAAATAATTTATGAAGTGTGAATGCTAGCAGGTGCACAAGTTTGATCAATGATAATTTCAATCACCTTTTCTAGCATCAAAATGTGTCATAATAGTAGCTTACCTCATAAATCTTTTCATGATCAAGTAACAATCTAGTCACAATGTCAAGCATGGTTCAGAAACTTCATTGAGAACTAACAAACTATAATCTCAGTCATTGAAGCAATTGCAATTTATCATAACATCAGAAAGAGTCAAGAATAGAGCTTTTCAGCAAGTTCACATACTCAACTATCATATAGTCTTCTACAATTGCTAACACTCACGCAATACTTGTGGTTATAGAGTTTCAGCCGGACACTGAGAAAGATAGGGGCTTATTGTGTTGCCTCCCAACGTATTCACCTTTAGGTGATGTCAACAATAATATCCCATGCTAACTTACATCCAGTTGGATATATATATCATGATCTTTCAAACACGAGGAGCTTGCCAAAGGATAAAATGAAAAAGGGAAAGGTGAGGATCATCTCGACTCAAGCATAAAGTAAAAACATAAAGTAAAAGATAGGCCCTTCGCAGAGGGAAGCATAGGTTGTCATGCGCGTTTAGGGTTGATGCACAAAATCTTAATGCAAAAGAACGTCACTTTATATTGCCCCTTGCATGTGGACCTTTATTATGCAGTTCGTCGCTTTTATTACTTCCACAGCAAGTTCGTACAAAGCTTATTTTCTCTGCACTAATAAGTCATACATATTTAGAGAGCAATTTTTATTGCTTGCACCGATGACAACTTACTTGAAGGATCTTACTCAATCCATAGGTAGGTATGGTAGACTCTTATGGCAAAACTGGGTTTTAAGGGTATTTGGAAGCACAAGTAGTATCTCTACGTGGTGCGAGGAATTTGGCTAGCATGAGGGGGAAAGGCAAGCTCAACATGGTTGGAAGGTCAATGACAATATACTTTAACTGAGATGTCGGAAAACATAAACCATTACATTGTCTTCCTTGTCCAACGCCAACTCGTTTAGCATGTCATACTTAATGAGTGCTTCACAATCATAAAAGATGTCCAGGATAATATATTTGTATGTGAACCTATCTTTCCTTATTACTTCCTATTAATTGCAACGATGACCAAAACTACGTTTGCCAACTCTCAACAACTTTTATGCCTCATACTTTCTATGTGTGAAGTCATCACTAACCAAGTTATAAGCAAATGAAACATATAAGAGTTCAGATTTATGACATTCAATTCATTCCCCCATTTACTCATAGGATATACATGAAGCGCAAGAGTAAATGACAAACTACTCCAAAAGATATGAGTGAAGGACACTGAGTAGGCAAATAATTAACTAGCCATGGGAGGGTTCCTTTTCTATTCAAAATTTCAGATCCAATGATTTTATTCAAACAGCAAGTAAAACAAAATAAAATGACATTGCAAGGATAGCACAACTCATGTGAAGAAGCAAAAACTTAGGCTCAACCGATACTAACCGATAGTTGTTGAAGAAGAAGGGTGGGATGCCTAACGGGGCATCCCCAAGCTTAGATGCTTGAGACTTCTTGAAATATTTATCTTGGGGTGCCATGGGCATCCCCAAGCTTGAACTTTTGTGTCTCTTTAATTCATCTCATATCACGGTTTCTCTTTTTATCAAAAGCTTCATCCACAACAAACTCAACAAGAACTCATGAGATAGGTTAGTATAAACCAATGCAAAACCTTATCATTTTCTACTGTAACAAAACACTAGAATTATTATTCAACATTTCATACTAAATGCCTCTGCATATTTAATACTCCTATCCTCAAATAGAATCATTAAACAAGCAAACATATGCAAACAATGCAAACATAACAGCAATCTATCAAAACAGTACAGCCTGTAAAGAATGCAAGAGTATCAATACTTCCCTAACTCCAAAAATTATGAGAGAAAATTCCCACTGTAGTATATTTATCAGAGCTCATTATGCAAAAAGTTTCAACATTATATCATGCTCTGACTTTGCTAGGGAATTTTTGCAACAGCGGTAAACTTTCTATTTTCAAACAGCAACATGTATACTAGCAAAATAAGCATGATAAAGGCTATCCTTGACATTTTTATTGAAACTAAAGATGCAAAACACTATTCTAAATAACAGCAAGCTAAAACTAACAAAATAAAATGACGCTCCAAGTAAAACACATATCATGTGACGAATAAAAATATAGCTCCGAGTAAGGTGTACCGATAGTTTTGAAGACGAAAGAGGGGATGCCTTCCGGGGCATCCCCAAGCTTAGGCGCTTGAGTCTTCCTTGAATATTACCTTGGGGTGCCATGGGCATCCCCAAGCTTGAACTCTTATCTCTCTTTATTCTTCTCACATCGGTAACTCCTCGTTCTTCAAACACTTCATTCACAAAAACTTAAACAAAAACTTTGTGAGATCCGTTAGTGTAATAAAGCAAACTACCACTTTAAGTTACTGTAATTAACTCATTCTTTGTTTATAATTGTGTTAAACCTACTGTATTCCAACATCTCTATGGTTCATACCCCCCGATACTAGCCATAGATACATCAAAATAAGCAAACAACACACGAAAAATAGAATCTGTTAAGAACAGGACAGTCTGTAGTAATCTGGAAGTTTAGTAAACTTTTGTAACTCCAAAAATTATGAAACAAAAATTGAAAATTTGAAAAATTTGTACAGAAGTAATGTGCAAAACGTTTCAGACCCATTTGACTTTCCAGTTAAAAATGTAAATTCACGCACTACAGCCAAAGTTTCTGTTTTTGTTCTGCACATAGTAAACAAGCAATCTTATCATGCTAAAACCAAAGCTTGGCACATTATTTTTATAATACAATGGTTATGTACAAGGGGGTAATTAATTCTACATTTTTTCCGTGAGCATGAACACAAGTGCTCAAGGTCGACCCTCACTTCTTCAATGCATAACTTTCCAATCACTTCTCTTTTTGAAAAACTTTTTTAGGCATGAGAGGCAAGTAAATAATTTTTGGTATTTTCATTCTTTTTAAAAAAAATTGTATGTTTCACCCACAACTAAACAGAAACAAAAAGGAAAAACAAAATCTACTAAGTAAATAAAGCAAACAAGCACACACAAGAATATCAACCCAACGCTATTGTTCCCCGGCAACGGCGCCAGAAAAGAGCTTGATAATCCCCAAGTGCAGGGAATCGTCGTAGCTTCCAAAAGGTGGAAGTGATAAGTATGGAGTGTCGAACCCACAAGGAGCTAAAGGTAAGATCAATATTCTCTCAAGACCTATCTGCCACCAATACGACTCTACGTGCACCGAACGTTTGCTTCCAACTAGAAACAAGAAATAAAACTGTGTTGTGGGTATGAAGAGGATAACTTTGTATGAAATCGGAGAGATAAAATATAAAAGTAGGTGCTGTTATCATGAAGTTAGAGTGTAATACTAAATAATATAAATAGCGAGTGTGGAATAATGGTGGATTGGTGTGCGGAATTGTCCTAGGCAATTGTTAACAAGACCGGTAATCACTATTGCAGTTTCATATGAGGGAGAGGCAAAAGCTAACATACTTTCTCTACTTGGATCATATGCACTTATGATTGGAACTCTAGCAAGCGTCCTCAAATACTAAAGATCATTAAGGTAAAACCCAACCATAGCATTAACGCATCAAGTCCTCTTTATTCCCATATGCAACAACCCCTCTTACTCGGATTTGTGTTTCCGTCACTCACCAACCCACTCTAAGCGAATCATGAACGTATTGCAACACCCTACAGCGGGAATCCCTCACGCTTGCGCGACATGGAGGGCACCATAGGACAGCATCAAAGTGAAACATACAACTCATACCAATCTAGATCATCAATCAACCCAAAGACAAAAGATATCTACTCAAAACATCATAGGATGGCAACACATCATTGGATCATAATATGTAGCATAAAGCACCATGTTCAAGTAGGGATTACAGCGGGGTGCGGGAGAGTGGACCGCGTAAAAGAGGTGAGGATGGTGATGATGATGGTGATGTTGATGAAGACGATCACCGCAGTGATGATTCCCCTCCCGATGGCACTCCGGTGCCACCAAGAGAGAGGAGGAGAGGTTCTCCCCCATGTGCTTCCTCCTCCATGGCTTTGCCCCTCTGGTCCTTGGCCTTCATGGAGATGATGGACCCTCCGAGATCCTCCTCCATGGCCTCCGGTGATGATGGCACCCTCCAGCAGGCTGCCAGAAAGGGCCTAGATTGATTTCTCGTGGCTACAGAGTCTTGCGGCGGCGGAACTTCCGATCTAGGTTAATTCCCGAAGGTTTCAGTATTTATAGGAATTTTTGGCGTTGGTTTCACGTCAAGGGGGTCTCCGGGCTATCCACGAGATAGGAGAGCACCCCCCCCCCTAGGGGGGGCGCGCCCCCCTGTCTCGTGGGCAGCCCGGGACTCCTCTGGCCTAACTCCGATTCTCCATGGTCTTCTTTTTGTCCAGAAAAAATCCTCAAAAATTGGCACGTCATTTGGACTCCGTTTGGTATCCCTTTTCTGTAAAACACTAAAACAAGGAGAAAACAGAAACTGGCACTGGGCTCTAGGTTAATAAGTTAGTCCCAAAAATCATATAAAATGACATATAAATGCTTATAAAACACCATAGATGGGTAATATAATAGCATGAATACTTCATAAATTATAGATACGTTGGAGACGTATCACCTCTCTCCCCCTCCCTCCTACTAGGAACACACATCAACTATTCCTAGCCGTGTGCGGCGCCCCCCTCCACAGTTTACGCCTCCGGTCATATTCCTATAGTGCTTAGGCGAAACCTGCGTGGATCACTTCACCATCACCGTTACCATGCCGTCATGCTGACGGAACTCATCTACTTCCTCGACACTCTGCTGGATCAAGAGCTCGAGAGACGTCATCGCGCTGAATGTGTGCAGAACTTAGAGGTGTCGTACGTTCGGTACTTGATCGGTTGGAACGAGAAGAAGTTCAACTACATCAACCGCGTTGGCAAATGCTTCTACTTTCTGTCTACGAGGGTACGTGGACACACTCTCTCCCTCTCATTTCTATGCATCTCCTAGATAGATCTTGCGTGAGCGTAGGAAATTTTTGAAATTGCATGCTACATTTCCAACAGTGGCATCCGAGCCAGGTCTATGCGTAGATGATATGCACGAGTAAAACACAAAGAGTTGTGGGCAGTGATAGTCATGCTGCTTACCCCCAACGTCTTATTTTGATTCAGCGGTATTGTTGGATGAAGCGGCTCGGATCAACCTTACATGACCACGTTCATGAGATCGGTTCCACCGACAGACATGCAACTAGTTTTGCATAAAGGTGGCTGGCGGGTGTCTGTTTCTCCAACTTTAGTTGAATCAAATTTCACTACGACCAGTCCTTTTTGAAGGTTAAAACAACAAACTTGACGAAACACCATTGTGGTTTTGATGTGTAGGTAAGAACGGTTCTTGCTAGAAGCCCGTAGCAGCGACGTAAAACTTGCAACAACAAAGTAGAGGACATCTAACTTGTTTTTGCAGGGCATGTTGTGATGTGATGTGGTCAAGACATGATTGATATATGTTGTTGTATGAGATGATCATGTTTTGTAAAAGTTATCAGCAACTGGAAGGAGCCTTATGGTTGTCGCTTTATTGTATGAAATGCAAACACCATGTAATTGCTTTACTTTATAACTAAGCGGTAGTGATAGTTGTAGAAGCAATAGTTGGCAAGACGACAACGACGCTACGATGGAGATCAAGGTGTCGAGCTAGTGACGATGGAGATCATGTCGTTGCTTTGGAGATGGAGATCAAAAGCACAAGATGATGATGGCCTTATCATGTCACATATTTTGATTGCATGTGATGTTTATCTTTTATGCATCTTATTTTGCTTAGTATGGTGGTAGCATTATAAGATGATCCCTTACTAAAATTTCAAGGTATAAGTGTTCTCCCTGAGTATGCACCGTTGCGACAGTTCTTCGTGCTAAGACACCACGTGATGATCGGGTGTGATAAGATCTACGTTCACATACAATGGGTGCAAGACAGTTTTGGACATGCGGAATACTCGGGTTAAACTTGACGAGCCTAGCATGTACAGACATGGCCTCGGAACACTGGAGACCGAAAGGTCAAACGTGAATCATATAGTAGATATGATCAACATAGAGATGTTCACCATCGATGACTACTCCATCTCACGTGATGATCGGACATGGTTTAGTTGATTTGGATCACGTATCATTTAGATGACTTGAGGGATGTCTATCTAAGTGGGAATTATTAAGTAATATGATTAATTGAACTTAACTTATCATGAACTTAATCCTGATAGTTTTTGCATATCTATGTTGTAGATCAATGGCCCGTGCTACCGTTCCCTTGAATTTTAATGCGTTCCTAGAGAAAGCTAAGTTGAAAGATGATGGTAGCAACTACACAGACTGGGTCCGTAACTTGAGGACTATCCTCATTACTGCACAGAAGAATTGTGTCATTGATGCACCGCTAGGTGAAGGGCCTGCTGCAGGAGAAGATGTTGATGTTGTGAACGTCTAGCAAGATCGATCTGATGACTACTCGATAGTTCAGTGTGCCATGCTTTACAACTTACAATCGGGACTTCAAAGACATTTTGAATGTCATGGAGCATATGATATGTTCCAAGAGTTGAAATTAATATTTCAAGCAAATGCCCGAGTTGAGAAATATAAAGTCTCCAACAAGTTCTATAGCTGCAAGATGGAGGAGAATAATTCTGTCAGTAAACACATACTCAGAATGTCTGGATATCATAACCACTTGACTCAGCTGGGAGTTAATCTTCCAGATGATAGTGTTATTGACAGAGTTCTTTAATCACTGCCACCAAGCTACAAAGGCTTCGTGGTGAACTATAATATGCAAGGGATGGAAAAGACTATTCCTAAGCTCTTCACAATGCTCAAAGTTTCGAAGGTAGAAATCAAGAAGGAGCATCAAGTGTTGACGGTTAACAAGACCACTAGTTTCAAAATAAAGGGCAAAGGGAAGAAGGGGAACTTCAAGAAGAATGGCAAGCAAGTTGCCACTCCCGGGAAGAAGCCTAAGTCTGGACCTAAGCCTAAAACTGAGTGCTTCTATTGGAAAGGGACTGGTTATTGGAACTGCCCCAAGTATTTGGCGGATAAGAAGGATGGCAAAGTGAACAAAGATATATGTGATATACATGTTATTGATGTGTACCTTACTAATGCTCGTAGTTGCGCCTGGGTATTTGATACTGGTTCCGTTGCTCATATTTGTAACTCGAAACAGGGGCTACGATTAAACGAAGATTGGCTAAGGACGAGGTGATGATGCGCGTTGGGAATGGTTCCAAGGTCGATGTGATTACCGTCGGCATGCTACCTCTATGTCTACCTTCGAGATTAGTTTTAGACCTGAATAATTGTTATTTGGTGCCAGCGTTGAGCATGAACATTATACCTGGATCTTGTTTAGTGTGAGACGGTTATTCATTTAAATCAGAGAATAATGGTTGTTCTATTTATATGAGTAATATCTTTTATGGTCATGCACCCTTGAAGAGTCATCTATTTCTATTGAATCTCGATAGTGGTGATACACATATTCATAATATTGATGCCAAAAGATGCAAAGTTGATAATGATAGTGCAACATATTTGTGGTGCTGCCGTTTAGGTCATATTGGTGTAAAGCGCATGAAGAAACTCCATGCAGATGGACTTTTGGAATCACTTGATTATGAATCATTTGATACTTGCGAACCATGCCTCATGGGCAAGATGACTAAAACTTCGTTCTCCAGAACAATGGAGCGAGCCACTGACTTATTGGAAATAATACATACCGATGTATGTGGTCCGATGAGTGTTGAGGCTCGTGGCAGGTATCATTATTTTCTGACCTTCACAGATGATTTGAGCAGATATGGGTATATATATCTACTTGATGAAACACAAGTCTGAAACATTTGAAAAGTTCAAAGAATCTCAGAGTGAAGTAGAGAACCATCATAACAAGAAAATAAAGTTTCTACGATCTGATCGCGAAGGCGAATATTTGAGTTACGAGTTTGTCCTTCATTTAAAACAAAGTGGAATAGCTTCACAACTCACGCCACTTGGAACACCACAGCGTAATGGTGTGCCCGAACGTTGTAACCGTACTTTATTAGATGTGGTGCAATCTATGATGTCTCTTACCAATTTACCACTATTGTTTTGGGGTTATGCATTAGAGATAGCTACATTCACGTTAAATAGGGCACCATCTAAATCCGTTGAGATGACACCGTATGAACTATGGTTTGGCAAGAAACCTAAGTTGTCATTTCTTAAAGTTTGGGGCTGCGATGCTTATGTGAAAAAGCTTCAACTTGTTAAGCTCGAACACAAATCGGAGAAGTGTGTCTTCATAGGATACCCAAAAGAAACTGTTGGGTACACCTTATATCACAGATCTGAAGGCAAGATCTTTGTTGCTAAGAATGGATCCTTTCTAGAGAAGGAGTTTCTCTCGAAAGAAGTGAGTGGGAGGAAAGTAGAACTTGATGAGGTAATTGTACCTTCTCTCAATTTGGAAAGTAGCTCATCCATGAAATCCGTTCCCATGATGCCTACACCAACTAGAGAGGAAGATAATGATAATGATCATGAACCTTCAGATCAAGTTACTACTAAATCTCGTGGGTCAACCAGAGCACGATCCGCACCAGAGTGGTACGGCAATCATGTTCTGGAAGTCATGTTGCTTGACCATGATGAACCTACGAACTATGAAGAAGCTATGATGAGCCTAGATTCCGATAAATGGCTTGAGGCCATGAAATCTGAGATAGGGTCCATGTATGAGAACAAAGTGTGGACTTTGGTGGGTTTTCCCGATGATCGGCGACTCATAGAGAATAAATGGATCTTTAAGAAGAAGACTGACGCTGATGGTAATGTTACTGCCTACAAAGCTTGACTTGTCGCGAAAGGTTTTCGACAAGTTCAAGGAGTTGACTACGATGAGACCTTCTCACCCATAGCGATGCTTAAGTCTGTCCGAATCATGTTAGCAATTGCCGCATTTTATGATTATGAAATCTGGCAAATGGATGTCAAAACTGCTTTCCTTAATGGATTTCTTAAAGAAGAGTTGTATATGATGCAACAAAAGATTTTGTCGATCCTAAAGGTGCTAACAAAGTGTGCAAGCTCCAGCGATCCATTTATGGACTGGTGCAAGAAACTCGGAGTTAGAATATACGCTTTGATGAGGTGATCAAAGCATATGGTTTTATACAGACTTTCAGAGAAGCCTGTATTTCCAAGAAAGTGAGTGGGAGCTCTATTGTATTTCTAATATTATATGTGGATGACATATTGTTGATTGGAAATGATGTAGAATTTCTGGATAGCATAAAAGGACTAAGGATATGTTTCTCGTTTATGGTGGTGACAAAGAGCTCGTCATAAATGGTTACGTCGATGCTAGCTTTGACACTAATCCGGATGACTTTAAGTCATAAACTGGATACATATTTATATTGAATGGTGGAGCTGTCAGTTGGTGCAGTTCCAAGCAGAGCGTCGTGGCAGGATTTACGTGTGAAGCGGAGTACATAGCTGCTTCGGAAGAAGCAAATGAAGAAGTCTGGATGAAGGAGTTCATATCTGATCTAGGTGAAATACCTAGTGCATCGGGTCCAATGAAAATCTTTTGTGACAATACTGGAGCAATTGCCTTGGCGAAGGAATCCAGATTTCACAAAAAGACCAAACACATCAAGAGACGCTTCAACTCCATCCGTGATCTAGTCAAGGAGGGAGACATAGTGATTTGCAAAATACATACGGATCTGAATATAGCAGACCCGCTGACTAAGCCTCTTCCATGAGAAAAACATGATCAGCACCAAGACTCCACGGGCGTTAAAATCATTACAATGTAATCTAGATTATTGACTCTAGTGCAAGTGGGAGACTGAAGGAAATATGCCCTAGAGGCAATAATAAAGTTGTTATTTTATATTCCCTTATTCATGATAAATATTTATTATTCATGCTATAATTTTATTAACCGAAAACTTGATACATGTGTGAATACATAGACAAAACACTGTGTCCCTAGTATGCCTCTACTTGACTAGCTCGTTAATCAAAGATAGTTAAGTTTCCTAGCCATAGACATGTGTTGTCTGATGACCCACAAGTGTGTGGGGTCAATTGCAGCTCTTTTCGATAAGTAAGAGTGTTGAACCCAACAACGAGCAGAAGGAAATGACAAGTGGTTTTCAGCAAGGTAATGTCAGCAAGTGATAAAATTGTAAGTAGCGAAGTAGTTTGGTAGCAAGATAATTTATAACGAGCAAGTAACAATAGTAGTAAAAAAGTGCAGCAAGGTAGCCCAATCCTTTTGAGACAAAGGACAGGCCAAAACGGTTTCTTATAATAAGCAAAGTGTTCTTGAGGGTACACGGGAATTTCATCTAGTCACTTTCATCATGTTGGCTTAATTCGTGTTCGGTACTTTGATAATTTGATATGTGGGTGGACCGGTGCTTAGGTGTTGTTCTTACTTGAACAAACCTCCTACTTATGATTAACCCTCTCGCAAGCATCCGCAACTATGAGAAAAGTATTAAGAATAAATTCTAACCATAGCATTAAACTTTTGGATCCAATCGGCCCCTTACGGAATAGCGCATAAACTGGGGTTTAAGCTTCTGTCACTCTCGCAACCCACCATCTAATAACTACTACACAATGCATTCCCTTAGGCCCAAATATGGTGAAGTGTCATGTAGTCGACGTTCACATGACACCATTAAGAGAATGGCAACATACATACCATCAAAATATCGAACACATATCAAGTTCACATGATTACTTGCAACATGATTTCTCCCGTGACCTCAAGAATGAAAGTAACTACTCACAAATGATAAACATGCTCAAGATCAAAGGGGTATTGAATAGCATAATGGATCTGAACATATAATCTTCCATCAAATAAACCATATAGTAATCAAGTACAAGATGTAATCAACACTACTAGTCACCCACGTGCACCAAGCTATAGTTTTGATACAAAGATTGAACGCAAGAGATGAACTAGGGTTTGAGAGGAGATGGTGATGTGCAGATGTTGATGAAGATGGCCCTCCCCAAGATGGGAGAGTTATTGGTGATGATGATGACGATGATTTCCCCCTCCGGGAGGGAAGTTCCCTCGGCAGAGAGCAAAAGTGCTCCTGCCCAAGTTCCGCCTCGAGGTGGCGGTGCTTCGTCCTAAATGTCCTCTCCTTTATTTTTCTAGGTCAAAATGAATTATATACCAGAAGATGGGCACTAGAGGTGGGCCGAGGAGGCCACAACCCACCAGGGCGCGCCTGGGCTCCCTGGCGCGCCCAGGTGGGTTGTGCCCACCTGGTGGGCCCCCTCTGGTAGTTATTTTCTCTAGTATTCCTTAAATATTCCATAAAAATTCTCCGTGAAGGCTCAGCTTGTTTGGAGTTGTGCAGAATAGGTAGCCTGATGTAGCTTTTTCAGGTCTAGATTTCTAGGTGCCAGAATTCTCCCTCTTAGTGTGTACCTTGCAAATTATGAGGGAAAAGGCATTAGAATTACTCCAAAAAGAATTATTATGGATAAAAAATATAAATAACAGTAAGGAAACATGATGCAAAATGGACGTATCAACTCCCCCAAGCTTAGATCTCGCTTGTCCTCAAGCGAAAATCGAAATCGAAAAACATGTCCACATGCTTTGAGAAAGAGGTGTCGATAAAAACAAAAAATAAGGACATAGAAGCATCATGTTGATTATTATAACAGCAACAAAATTGAACATAGGACTTTTATCATTGAACTTGCATCATATACTTCCCATGAATAAGTAATAGTTCATCACATAATCGAAGTATAAGGAAAAAAATCTATTAAAACCAACAAACTATGTTCTCAGTCAACTTTGCAACTACAATTCGTCATCTTTTCAGGAAGACTCACGTATCGGAGCCTTTTAGCAAGTCCACATACTCAACCATCATATAGTCTTCTATGATTGCTAACACTCACCTCGTACCCATGAGCAAAACATTTCAACCGGACACCTAGAAAGATAGGGGCTCATAGTTTCACCTCCCAACATACTCACCTCAAGGGTGATGTCAACAATAATAACTCATGCTATCTATATTCAACTGGACATATGTGCCTAGATCTTTACTCACCACATGATGCTTGCCAAAAGAGAAAATAAAAAGGAATAAAAGGAAAAGTTTGACTCTTTGCATAAAAGTAAATACATAAAAGTAAAAGATACGCCCTTCGCAGAGGGAAGCAGAGGTTGCCATGCGCTTATTTGTTTGCATGCTCAATACCTTAGTGCAAGAGAACGTCATATTGTATTGCCCCTTAAGATGACAACCTTTATTAAGCAGTCTGTCGCTTTTATTCTTTGTCATCCAAGTTCGTACAACGCTCAATTTTCTCTTACACTAATGATCTCACATATTTAGAAGCAATTTTTATTGCCTTTTTGCACCGATGACAACTTACTTCAGGGATCTTGCTCAATCCATAGGTAGGTATGGTCGACACTTGAAAAAGATTTGGGTTTAAGGGTTTTGGATGCACAAGTAGTATCTCTACTTGGTGCGGAATTTTTTTGGCTAGCAAAGATAGGGGGCAAGCATCACATGTTAAATGATCTATGACAATATCACTTCTATGTGAATATAAATATACATAAATTATTAAGTTGTCTTCCTTGTCCAACATCAACAATTTTGGCATATTATATTTTGATGAGGGCTCACAATCACAAAAGATTTCTAGGATAGTATATTTATATGCGAATATTCTCTTCCCTTATTAGTTCTTTCATGAGTTGCATCATTGACTAATGCTCTGTTTGTCAATCTCTAATAACATCTCCTACTTATACTTTTCCTTATGTGGTGGTATCACCTACCATAGGATTATTGTATGATCTTATTGATTTATTTCCTTCTTTTTTTTCTTCCTTTCTTATTTCTTTTCTTTATTTGCAACATGAAAGTAAAGAAATCAAAACTTGGACTAACATTATTTGCACATGATTACGAGGATAGATCATAAGCAGACTGTCGAATAAGAAAGGATCAAACTAACTTCATTTCATCTAAAGCAAAAAGATCGAACTAAGATAAGTAAAAGCAAAAATATAGTGGGATGATACGATACCAGGGCACCTCCCCCAAGCTTGGCGGAAGCCAAGGGGAGTGCCCACACCCGATACTCAGTTCTCCTTTGGTGGTGAAGAAGTTTCTTCCTCCTCCTCGGCTAGCACTACTTGTGCTGTCACCGGGGATGGATTTGCGGTAGCTTCCTTGCCCTTGCCTCCCTTGACAGCGTCCATAAGATCCTCCCTTTTTGTCTTGATCTTCATCAGCCAAGCATCTTATTCCATGTTGTTGGAGGAGTAGGAATACGTGATGCCTGGCTTGATAAATCTGACCAGGAACAGCAAGAAAAGAGAACAAAGGATTTATTTGCGATACGGTGGTTAACGGGTTCGGGAAGTATATATAAAAAATTTATCTTGCAAGACAAGTATACAGAAGAAAAACAGAGTTTGGAAGGTGCCCCGGGTAAGTACAACCCACCTGGGCGCACCAGGCATTCCTGGCGCGCCCTGGTGTCTTATGCCCACCAGGGGACGTTTCCTGGGAGTTTCTTTATTTCCAAAATTCTAAAATATTCCAAAACTAACAAAAAATATTTTTGCGGATTTTTTGGAGATCGTTTACTTACCGTATCACGTACCTCCTTATTTTGACAATTCTGGGGTGTTTCGGAAGGACTCTTTTATGTGTTCTTCCGGTGTCAAAGTTTGGATAATATTACTTTTAACATTGATAGGCGTACCTGAGATATAATGCTTTATTCGTTGTCCGTTGACAACCTTCGGGTTAGTGCCTTCGAAATTATTTATTTTGATGGCTCCAGACTGGTAAACCTCCTCGATGACATATGGGCCTTCCCATTTAGAGAGGAGCTTTCCTGCAAAAAATCTAAAACGAGAGTTGTACAAAAGAACATATTCTCCGACTTTGAACTCATGCTTTTGGATTCTTTTGTCATGCCATCTTTTAACTTTCTCTTTGAATAATTTTGCATTTTCATAAGCCTGGGTTCTCCATTCATCTAAAGAGCTAATATCAAATAACTTCTTTTCACCGGCAAGTTTGAAATCATAGTTGAGTTCTTTAACTGCCCGGTATGCTTTATGTTCTAACTCAAGATGCAAATGACAAGCTTTTCCATAAACCATTTTATAAGGAGACATACCCATAGGATTTTTTATATGCTGTTCTATAAGCCCAAAGTGCATCATCTACTTCATTTGGTACTCATATTCTAGAAAACCAAAAACAGGCAAAAAAACAATTGGAACTTGGCACAAAGTTAATAGGTTAGTCCCAAAAATGATATATAATTGCATATAATTTCATATAAAACATCCAAGATTGATACTACAATAGCATGGAACAGTAAAAAATTATATGCAATTGTAGTATCAATCTTGGATGTTTTATATGAAATTATATGCAATTATGTATCAACGTATTGATAGGTTAATAGCATGAAACAATGAAAAATTGATACTACAATAGCATTGATACTACAATTGATACATTGGAGACGTAGCAAGCATCCCCAAACTTAATTCCTTCTCATGGTGTGCATTCAGTTTGATTCGGTTCGGTTTATACAGTTTTTATACTTTGGTTTATATGGTTATACACACACACACACAGAGAGAGAGAGAGAGAGAGAAACGGTTCGGTTTCGGCAATAACCATTTATTTTTGGTCTGTTTTCGGTAATAACCAAAATAACCAAAGTTTACGCGAACTTTTGAATGACACATGATTTTTTAGTCAGATATTTCTTGTGATGTATGCGAACTAAGAACTGTGTATGTAGATTAGATCATTATAATTTAGATGGCAGAAGACATGATTTGGTCCATGGCATATGTATTTACGTACGCCGGTGGTGCACTAGCGTATTTCTTTTTCTTTGAGGGCAAGTACTAAGTACTACTAAGTAGCACTAGTTTTAGTTCAAAAAAAGTAGCATTGGTTTGGTGGTATAGAAGCAGTATGAACAACTTTTTTTAGTAGAGCAAAGTAGCGACCAACCGCACCAAGTGCCCAGGTTAAACGATAGGCTCAACAGAATTGAACAAGCACCGACGTGGGCTGGAATATTTGAGGCCCAAACACTGAGACAAGAACTGATGCAATCGCCTCGAGAGAAGGAAGTATTGTTTTGTCCCACATCAGTAAGCGGAGACAGGAAGTGGTGGGCGGAGAGCTATAAAGGCAAGGGCAGGTGAAGGGTTTCACTCATAGCTTTGGTTGTTTTCTGCACACGGAAGCTATTTTTTTTTATTTAACCGAAAACCATTCGGTTTTTAACCGGAAAACCCGAAGTTTAAATGTTTTATAGATTTGGAAACTGAAACTGAAACCAGAACCTAAAAAAACAAAGTTTCAGTTTGTTTTTTTTTTTGGTTCAATTTATGGTTTCAGTTTGGTTTTGCACAACCTGAATTCTTGCTCATCCTCGAGTAGGTAAATGATAAGAACAGAAATTTTGATGTGGAATGCTACCTATCATATTCATCATGTAATCTTTCTTTTGTGGCTTGAATATTGAGATACAAATGATTCAAAGCAACAATCTGTAGTTTGACATAAAGATATAAATACTCAAGCATACCAACAAATATCAAGCATACCAACAAATAATCATGTCTTTGAAAATATCAATGCTAAAGAAAGTCATCCCTAGCTCGTTATGCTCAATCATTGATCCGTTCATGAAACACACTCAATATTAACTACATCCACTGCACAAGTATGACAATAGTGCTCCCTAGTTGGTGTCATAGGAGAAGGTGAAAACTCAAATTTTAAATAATAATGCATTAAAGTAAAATAGATAGGCCCTTCTCAGAGGGAAGCATAGATTTGCACAGGTGCCAGAGCTCAAAGTTTAAAATACAGAGATAAAAATTATTTTGAGAGGCATGCTTTTCCTGTCAACGTCACGGCTGAAAATTCCCAAAATCTTCCATGCTAGACACATTATAGGCGGTTCCCAAATAGAAAATAAAGTTCATTTCCTTTTCACCATTCTTTCACAATCCATGGCTAGCCGTATTCACGGGTGCCTTCCAAACTTTCAACTTTCCGAGGAATTTATTATTATTATTATTTCACTATGGGACTGGGCATCACCCTATTAACTGCCACTTTCTTGTGCAATGACAAGTGAAATAATCGTGAGAATAACCCACCTAGCATGAAAGATATTGGCTATCCCCTGTCGCTTCATGAGCGGTACAGGCACACAAAACAAAAAATTATTTTGAATGATTAGAGTTGGCACATGCAAATTTACTTGGAACAACATGTAAATGACGCATATAGGTAGGTATGGTGGACTCATATGGCACAACTTCAGGTTTAAAGAATTGGATGCACAAGCAGCATTCCCGCTTAGTACAAATAGATGCTAGCAAATAGATCGAGAATTGACCAACCGAAAAACGAAAACGGTCATAAACATGCATTGAACATAATTAACACTGAAATAATGCACCATAAGTAGGCTATAACTTCGTTAAATAACTATTGACTTTACGTGCATGCATAGGGAATCACAAACCTTAACACCAATATTCTTACTAAACCACAATTACTCACTAGTACCACTCACATATTATCATCTTCATATCGCAAAACTATTGCAAGGAATCAAGCTTATCATATACAGTTATCTATATGAAAGTTTTTATTATATCCTTCTTGAATATCCATCACATTAGGACCAAATTCATATCTTGTGCATATTACCATCACTATTACCAGCTCTCAAAATAATATAAGTGAAGCATGAGAGTGCATGTATTTCTTCAAAATATAATCACCACCATACTTAGAAGGTTGTAAGTGAAGTACTAGAGCTACTGCCTAGCTCAAAAGATATAAGTAAAGCACATAAAGTATTCTAACAAATCACGATAAATGTGTGTCCCTCTCAAATAGGTGTGTCCAGCAAGGATGATTGTGACAAACTAAAAAGCAAACAAAGCAAAGACTAATATAATACACGATGCTCCAAGCAAAACTCATATCATGTGATGAATAAAAATATAGCTCAAAGTAATGTTACCTATGGTTGGTAGAAGAAAGAGGGGATGCCTTCCGGGGCATCCCAAAGCTTAGGCTCTTGGGAGTCCTTGAATATTACCTTGGGGGTACCTCGGGCATTCGCAAGCTTAGGCTCTTGCCACTCCTTATTCCTTCATCCATCGAGTCTCGCTCAAAACTTGAAAACTTTAGACACAAAAATCAACAAACCTTCGTGAGATCCGTCAGTATAATAACCAAATTACAAACTTTAGGTACTATTGTCAACCCATTCATATTTTAATTATTGAATTATACCTACTGTATTCCAACTTCTCCATGGCTTATACCCCCCAATACAATCCATAGTTTCATCAAAACAATCAAACAATGCAACAAAAACAAAATCTGCCAAAAACAATCTGTAGTAACCTGAATTATGACTTTACTTCTGTAACTCTGAAAATCCTGAAAAATTAGGAAAACGTGGGAAATTTGTATATAAATCATGTGTAAAAAATTCAGATCAAAAGCACATTCCGGTGAATTTAAACAATTCTGCTACTTGGCGCAAAAGTTTCTATTTTTTCATAGAATCAAATCAACTATCATCAAAATCATCTCAAAGGCTTTACTTGGCACAAATGCTAATTAAAACATAAAACACAACCATAACAGTAGCATAATTATGTGCACACTCAAAAACAGAAAAAGAGCAAGAAAAATAAAGATAACTATTGGGTTGCCTCCCAACTAGCGCTATTGTTTTACGCCCTAGCTAGGCGTAATGCATAGTTTCAAGTGTTGCCATCTTTCAAATTGATTTCATAGGTGGCCCTCATAATGAATTCATATGGTGGCTTAATTTTCTTTCTAGGAAAGTGTTCCACACCCTTCTTTAATGGAAATTGAAATCTTATATTCTCTTCTTTCATATCAATATTCGCACATATGGTTCGTAAGAACGGTCTACCAAGTATTATGGGACAAGACGGATTGCAATCAATATCAAGAAAAATGAAATCAACTAGCACATAATTCCTATTTGCAAGAATGAGAACATCATTTATTCTATCCAAAGGTTTCTTAATGGTGGAATCCGCTAAGTGCAAATTAAGAGAACATTCATCCATATTGGTAAAATCGAGCACATCACATAGAGACTTTGGTATTGTGGAAACGCTAGCACCCAAATCACATAAAACATTACACTCGTAATTTTTAGTTTTAACTTTAACGGTAGGTTCCCACTTGTCATATAATTTCCTACGTATTGAAATCTCCAATTCTAGCTTTTCTTCTAAAGCTTTCGTCATAGCTTCTACGATATGTTTAGTAAAAGTTTTATTTTGCGCGTAAGCATTGGGTGAATTTAGCATGGATTGCAACAAGGAAATACACTCAATTAAAGAACAACTATCATAATTAAAGTCATTGAAATCCAAAGTAGTGGGCACATCGCTATTTAAAATTTTGACCTTTCCAAACCCACTTTTATCAAAAAAAATTCATTAAGATCATCACCCTTCGAATCATGGGGATGCCTTCTAGCTAAAGTTGACTCATCTCCAGTCTCATTATAATCAAGTTCTATATCATTAAACAAAGATCCAATAGATGTTACGCCAATCATTTTAATATCTTAATCATAATTGCCGTAAAAACCGGGTGGAATTGCTTTTTGTAAGAATTCTCGCCTAGCCCTCAACCTAGCGGTTATTTCTTTACTTTCATACATGGAAACATAAAGAACTTTAATGGATTCATTAATATCAAGTTTAGGTGGCAAAATCTTAGATTTAAGGTTTTCCACATCATGAATAGTTATACATGCTCCTAGATATATCATCAAGTTTACTCAATTTTTCCTCTATCGTAGTATTGAAAACTTTTTGCGCGTTAATAAAAAAAATTATATTGCTTTAAAGATCAGAGGGCATTTATTATTATTATTATTATTATTATTATTATTATTATTATTATTATTATTATTATTATTATTACCATAGGAATTGCCATAATTATTAGAGGAATTTCCAGAAAATGGCCTATGATTAAAAGCATTACTATTTAAAAAAAATCGCAAGACAAAAATTCACATCTCGGCATCATTATTTGCTCAATCAAAGTAGACAAAGACACATCATTAGGATCAATATGGGCACTCTTAGTAACAACCATTTTCGTAAGCGCATCAACTTTATCACTCAAAGTGCTAATTTCTTCAACAGAATTTACTCTTTTACTAGTAGGAGTTCTTTCAGTATGCCGTTGTGAATAATTTGTCATAATATTATCAAGAAATTTTGTAGCTTCTCCTAGCATAATTTTCATAAGGGTACCACCCGCGGCGGGATGCAAAAGATTTCTAGAGAAAATTTAATCCCGCATAAAAGTTTTGTATGATCATCCATAAACTTAAGCCATGAATTGTGAAATTTTTTAACATTAATTTTATCCTCTCCCAAGATTCGACAACATGTTCATGTCCAAGTTGCTTACAATTCATAATTTAGTTTCTAAGAGAAATAATTTTTGGGGGAGGAAAATACATGGCAATAAAAGCATCTTTACACTTATCCCAAGAATCAATACTATTATGTGGTAAAGATGAAACCAAGTTTTAGCACAATCTCGTAATAAGAACGAAAATAATTTTAATTTGACAATATCATCATCCACATCTTTCTTCTTTTATATTTATATGTCACACAATTCAACGAAAATGTTAAGATGGGATGCAACATCTTCATTAGGACTACCAGAAAATTGTTCTTTTATAACGAGATTTAGCAAAGCGGCATTAAAATCGATGAACCGAAGACCGAACTGATACCGAAACCAAAAAAACGCGGTTTTTCTTATCACTACAGGAAAATTCAGTTTTCACTTTTACTAACCGAATTGTAACCGGTCAGTTCGGTTTTATACCGATCACCGAAACAAAAACCGAACTCCTAGCGGCCAGTTCGCTATGGAACTTGGGAGGTCCTATTTGGCGCTGCAAAATTAGCGCCACAGGGAATTGATCTCATGCCATACACCCCTGCCGCTGCTTAGCTTAACCACTAGAGCACCAGAATGCTAGTGAACAAAAGCATTGCAAACTGTATTAGGACTAATACAACCATTTACTACACCACTTCGATTTTTGAGTTATTTGCAAACAATTTAGAAACTGTCTATTTTCTTTAATGAAAAACAGTTCATCAAATTTCGAAAAAAGTTCATCGGGTTTGAAAAAAAGTTCATCAAATTTGAAAAAAGTTCATCGATTTTGAAGAAAAAATCATCAAATTTAAAGAAGTTCATCGATTTTGAAAAAAAGTTCATCGGATTTGAAAAAAGTTCACTGATTTTGAAGAAAAGTTCATTGAATTTGGAAAAAAGGTCGTCAAATTTTAAAAAAAAATCATCAAATTTGAAAAAAGTTCATCGATTTTGAAAACAGTTCATCAGATTTGAAAAAAGTTCATCGGATTTGAATAAAAGTTCATCGAATTTGAAAAAAAGTTCACAAATCTGAAAAAAAGGTCATCGATTTGAAAAAAAAGGTTTATCGAACTCGGAAGAAGAAAAAGGAAAAAACAGAAAACGGAAAAGGAAAAAAGGAAAACAGAAAAAGGTAAAAGAAAGTAAAAGTTCATTCTAAACAAAGCAGGTGTGTTGGCGTGCTGGTTGCACCCGCGGTACTACGTGCACGAGCTTCCTGGTTCTTTTTTTTTTTTTTTTGAGGGGGGAAATAAATTGGGTTGTGCGGACTCGAGCCCCGCCCTCTTAGTTTAAGCGCACATGCACAAACCAAGCCACCTAGCTAACCTATTGTTGACGAGCTTCCTGGTTCGAATCACATCTAACACAGAAAAAAGCTATTGGGCCAGCCCATCGCGCGAGCCCTTCAGGCGCCGGTTCGCAAGCGGGCGCATATGCGCCAAATAGGAAATCCCATGGAACTTGGTGCGATGCACGTGGCTGCATGCGTGCGTGCGAGACACTTGATGGGCCGGCCACATAATTCAGCTAACCAGGCCCACACTTTTGCATCATAGTTCCTCCCAGCCGTGCCAGACTACCATTTTCCAAAAAAAAAAAGGCCATGCCACACTACCAGTACACCACAATTTTTTTTTTTGAACATCAGTACAGACACGAGCGCTCATATACACGCGCATACACTCACCTCTATGAATGCACACACGCACACCTTATCCCTATGAGCACCTCGAAAAACTGAGCCGGCATATCATCTTGAGATTTACGAAGTCACCGTAGGCGCCTCGTCGTCGACGGGAACGTCTCCTCCCACTGAATGCACATCGCCGAAAATCCTGAAATAAATCCAGAAATAAATGCGAGCACCAGGATTTGAACCTTGATGGGCTGGGGATACCACAGTCCCTCTAACCATCCAACCACATGTTGGCTCGCCAGTACACCACACTTGGATTTGTCCCACCTCGCCTAGCTACACGAGGAGTTCAGCTACTTAACAAGGCCGGGTGCCTGAGGCAAAATACACTGCTGGAAACATGCTGAGAACAACTCAAGCTTCCACCTCGTTATAAACTGAAACCAAACCGAATTTCTTGGTTAACTGAATTTTTGGTTTTCAAAATTTTTGTGCTGTTTTCGGTTAGCAATTTGGAAACCGATTTTCATAAAAGACTGACAATAAAAACCGAACTTTTTGGTTTCTACCGAACGTCCAGCCTTAGGAGGAGCAATCAAGTACTAATAAAATCATTATCATTAGTACTGGAAAAATCACACAACTTAGTGTTTTTTTTTGAGACATCATGACTAGGCAAACAAGTAAGCAAACCTTCTGGTTGACTATATCATATAAACACCAGATTTCTTTTAACATAAATTGTCTATTCACACTGTAATGTTCTGGCGGTGACATCTCAGCCTGTCAGCCACATATTCCAACAACTGCGATGACTTGTGTTCTACACAGAAAAAAATCCATGTAGCGAGAGGCTAGAACTCACTGTGCAATCTTTGGCAAGCCACACAGAACTCACAGAAGCAATGAAAGGGAGCCTCTGCCATGAGTTCGAGACAGGCCTCCCCGCAGCCGATGTATGGGAGATCTATGGAGGCCTCCGTATTGGCCAGTTGGTCCCTGAATTGCTTCCCCATATGCTCAAAAAGGTCGAGCTTGTCGATGGAGATGGCGGCGTCGGAACAGTTTTGCATCTCACCTACTCTCCTGGTTAGAACCTGAACACATACACTTCAGTTATGCCTTTTCTTGGCTTTCACAGTAGATGCATCAGCTTCAGGTAATTTCATTTTGGTGATTGATGTTGCTAGGAATTCCTGGGTTCAAATATCAAAAAGAAAAGTTCATCAAAATTGATAATGAAAACTATGTCAAAGAGGCACTAGTAGTAGAAGGAGGCGTTCTACATCATGGATTTCAGAAATGTTTGGTCCGATTTGAGATTATAGGGCAAACAAATGAGACATCTACAATAAGATCAACCATTGAATATGAAATTGATGACGACAAGACGGATAACGCATCCTTCGTCAGTACCAGTGGTGTGGCTTTTATTGCTGAAGCCATCACCAAGTATATCAAGGCACAGAAAAGCGCTGATCAAGCTCATCAAGAAACGTTGTAAGAACAAAGCATCCCCTCAGTGTAAAATAAGTTAAGAGCAACTTCCTTTATAGCTTGTTATTCGCTGTATTGCTGTTTGTAGTTCTTGGACTTGTTATTCATAGTATATCTATTGGATGATTATATAATCATGCTGCAATTTACAGTCATGTGTAGTCAACTATTGTCGATGATTTTGATGGTTCTCAACAGGATACAGTTTTGGGGACACAATAATGGTGCATCAAATGAGTGTGATGCAAAAAAGGGTCGATTTCATACTCTTGGGAAAATAGATAGCTGATAAAACAAAATCCCAGGCTATACCCTTTTGCCAGAAGCCATGTTGCCAAAGTTCCCATCTGAATGAGACGATCAACCTTCAGCAGGAATTCTTGGGCCTACTCTAATTATGTACTACATCACATATTCACATCCAAATTCCAAAATATGATCTCACATACAAGTTTGCATGAAGTATTGCATCCTTCTTTTTCTAAACCGACTTAACTCTATGCATTTATTTTAAAAACATATTTCGGTATAAAACACTTAAATATATTTTTTTAGAGAAGGTAGCTCCTACCTTAATTCAGAAAAGCCACAGGGGGCGGGAAGCACAAAGAGGGGGACAGACTGGGGGTCTGGAAACAGCCAAAAGATTGAAGGAAGAATCAAAACGAACAAGAATAAACTAGAAATCACAAAAGACCTGGCCGAGGTCTGGACTGAAAACCAGAAAAGAAGCCCTGATCGACTGTAAATTTATTGACCCGGGCGAGAAGCACGGCCTTTTATGAATCCTTCCTTGAAGGGAAGTTCCACAGCCTAAGGTTGTCACAAATCCTGACTTTGCTCACCACAGTGGGAGTCTGTATTCTGTTGAAAACTGTGTCATTTCTAGTCCGCCAAAGTTCAACACCGCAATCTGCAAACATGACTGACCAGAGACCAGAGCGATGCTGCGAATGAGTATACTGGTCAAGTAACTGCTTGATGCTTGCTAGGGATTCCTGGCCTGGAGAAATTCATCAAGGTCGACAATGAAAACTACATCAAGGAAGCAGAAATGATCAACGGAGACATTCTGAAGCTCGGGTTCCTCTATTACATGGTCAGGTTTAAATTCATCGGGAAAGGACCCAGTTCTTGAGTAACAAGATCTACACTAGTGCCAAAAAACTACATTACATTATGGGACGGAGGGAGTACTATTGAGTATGAGATTGATGAAGGGCACCCTGAGCTTGAAGCTATGGTCAGTAACGCACCTATGGCTGCAACTGCTGAGAAAATTGCAGGATACATCAAGGAGCAGAAGGTTGCTCAGAGCAATTAATTCTTGCAATAGCTCAGCGCAAAGTGTATCAATACTTGAAAACAGATAAAAATATGATTCCAAGTTATTTTCCTTACACAAATATTATGTGTGAATTTGAGAGCCCGATCAGACTAATGATGAAACATAATAGGATAGAATGTTTGAGCATATGAACGCCACACATAGTGATACACAGATATTGTGCAGTCCATGTACCTTAACTTCCTTTCGTTAATGAAGCTGGGGTAACCCTTTTTGATGATAAAATTTACCTTAAATTTCATGATGTATCTTCACATACTTGGAAAAGAGTCTCGTTCATAGGCATTTTGTTCTTATGGCCAGTTACGTTGAACAAGGACAAGATATAACTTAGATTGATGGTGACATGGCACCTCGAAAAAGATACTCATGCACAGGCATTTTGTTGCTATGACAAGTCAAGCCAAATGAAGATAAGATGTAACTCAAATTGATGGCAACCTGGCAGGCCTGGCACTTTATTGTTAACTACTCATTCAGACTTGTCATGTTCTGGGGGTGTCACCTCAATCTGTCAGCCACATATTCTAAGAACGTAATGACCTATAAATCTGTGTACCGAGAATCTAGAACTCACCGTGCAATCTTTGGCATTCCACCCAGAGCTCATAGAAGCAATGAAAGGTAGCCTTTGCCATGACTTCGAGACAGGCCTCCCCGCGGCGGAGGTATGGGAGATGTATCGAGGTCTCGGTATTAGCCAGGTAGTTCCTCAATTGCTTCCCGATATCTTCAAAAAGGCCAAGCTTGTTGAAGGAGATGGCGGTGTCGGGACAGTTTTGCATCTCACCTTTTCTCATGGTTAGAACCTGAACACATGTACTTCAGTTATGCCTTTTTTTGGCTTCGTAATATATGCATCAGCTTCAGTAATTTCAATTTTCGTGGTTCATGTTGCTAGGGGTTGCTCCATTAGAATATCAAAAGGAAAAGTTCATCAAGATTGACCATGAAAACTATGTCAAGGAGGCAATAATAGTAGAAGGAGGCCTTCTGGATCATGGATTTCAGAAATATTTGATGAGAATTGAGATTATAGGGCAAACCAATAAAACATCTACAATAAGGTCAACCATTGAATATGAAGTTGATGACGACAAGTCAGGCAACACATCCTTTGTCAGTACCAGTGCACTAGCTTGCCTCGCTGAAGCAATCACAGAGTATATCAAGGCACAGAAAAGCGCTGAGCAAGCTCGTGAAGAAATGCCGTAAGAACAAAGCATCCCTTCGCTGAGGCACTATCTTGTTATTCACTGTATCACAGTTTATATTTCTTGGATGATTATATGATGTTGTTGCCATTTGCCGTCATGCATAGCCAAGTATTGCGTATGATTCCAATGGTTCTCAAAAGGATGCAATTTTGGGGACCCAGTAATGGTGCGCCGAACGAGTGCAATGCAAAAAGGGTTGATTTTACGTTTTTTAAAGAAAAAAAGGCTAGATGATAAATCAAAAGCCCAGGCTACCCTTTGCCAGAGACCAGAGCACCGAAATTCCCATCTGAATAGAACTTTGCGATCTACCTTCATCAGAAAACATTGAGCCTATGCCAATCATTTACATCGCATATTCATATCCAGAATATGATCTCATACACAAGCTTGCAGTAAGTATTACATTATTTGTTTTTTTTCTAAACTGGCTTAATCCAAGGTTCGAGCCATGGTCGGCAATCCCACTCCTGGGGGTCTTACAACTGTGCTATTCTCAGTATAAAACACTCCGAAGAATTGATATAATTAAGACACTAAGCTAAATGTAGACAAACAATAGTGATGTAAGAAAATAAAGACAGTACAATTCAGGAACTAGAAAGTGGCAAGAGAAGATACAAAAAACTTTGGTTTGGTGCTCAGTCATCCTAAAAAACACCTCATGAGAGCTCCCCAATTGGTAAACAAGACATCAGCAGTAGAAAACAAATACTCACAGTCAACACAGCATCCTTGGAAGGCATGATACCCATCGCCTCCAACACAAACGCCTCCCTGAGTAGCAGTTTCACCAGCTTCAAGCCAGCCATTGTATTACCAATGTATTCCATACAACAAACTATTCGGAACACTTATCCATCAAGACCTTGGCAACACTTCAATATTTAACAGTTTAACCTACTGCAACACAACAACAGTCTCCACAGCTCCACGCAGACCACACTATTTCTGCAACTCTGCAGGCAGATGGTTGGTGGAGGTCCAAGCCATTCCGCAGAAGGCAACCGGTGCCTTCTCGTGGCCACCTAGAAATTGCAAACTGAATTATTGCCTATGGATGTAATATGATCGATCAATTCAGGAGATGGTGGATTTACCTTTCCAGGCCTCAAATTATCCATCAACACTGTAGAAATGGCCAACACAGCAGTGAATGACAAAGTCCTCTGGTGTAGTGTAGTGCTTGCACAACTCAGCTCAGTTGCGGCCTTCTCACGGCCACAGGCATCTTGAGGCTAAATTCTGGAGTACATTGGAGGAATTAAAATTTGGATGTTTTTACCCTTCGGATTAATATAAAAATATGACATGCGTAGTATTTTTATGGACATACCTCGGCAGGCCAAGTATCAGCTTCCTTCAAGCTCAAATTGGATTCAAGCTGATTAAGGGTATCAGCTTCTTATAATTATTTTACAGCTCTCCTGTAAAACTCTTCCTTCTTAATGCATAGGCAGCACACTGTTGTTTCCTTAAAAAAAATTGTAAGACAGAGAAGTAGATTAGAATCAGTATGGGCTGCATAAAGAAATGCAAGCAGAGTTTCATATCGTCTATCTCTGTTCTCTTCCCCCTTTGCAGATACTTTTAAGACATACATGAAGTGGACCGTCACAATGGCATTCAAATTCAGCTGGCACTAATATTCAAAGTAGATTAATTTTGAAGATATTAGCTTCCAAGTTGTAGAAAGTGCTAGAATCTTAAAGCACCAAATTACAGCAGCAGATTTATTGGACCTTATCCTTAATTTAGGAAAGGCCCGTGCCAATACACAGACCCGTGGCCCCCCACGCATCGTCGAGCGGGAAGGACGGCGGAGTCGCTGTTGATGTTCGCCTCGCGCCTCTGCCTCCCCGCAACGCCGCGACGGAGCTGGCCCCCGGCGGGTAGGGTTTTGGTCAGGGTGGAGCGAATTGGCCTTTTTTTTTGAGGGGGAGGAGCGAATTGGCCGAACAATGCTGATGCGCAGCGTAACCATTGGGTGGGTTTGGGCCTCCAGTGTACTATTAGATTGAAGAAACCAACCGCCTGGTCCTGGCCCAAATGCTTCCCCCTCTCCGAGTCGCGCTGGCCGAAAGAAGTTTCCCCCTCTGCCGGTGCCGCCGACGCCGTCACGCACACCGCACCTTCTGTACAACTCTGCATACACATGACATGGTTTGCTTTGGCGTGCAAAAACAAAGGACCCTTACTATTTCCTTTTAGATCACACAAGAGTTGTAGAGAAAAGAGCGTCCCACCATAAACGCGATGCCTCAACACAGCAACATGGTTCATGCACAACAGACTCCTTAGGGTATCTCATTCGCAAAAGAAAAAGGACTCCTTAGGGCATCTCCAACACGCAACTCGCAGATTTTCTCCTGCATCCGTCCGCGGACAGTGGTGTCCTCGCCGCTGCGTTGGCAGCCTCCGCCTCTACGTAATTTATAAAAATATCCATGTTTTTTTTAGGAAAAACGTATCTCTCTATTCGCTATGTTTTTTAGGAAAAAAATGAAAAAAACATAGCGAATAGAGAGATGCTATACGATGTTTAGGATGAGTCAAAGATGTATCTAGTCATTGCATAATGGCGTACTGTCTCATTATACATTGGAATCAACTAGGGACGTGGCATCAATGGAGTCATTACTTCTGTTCACGTGGAATCATCCTCTCGAGTTGGAAAAAGTTTTTTGTGATCAACCAACTAAAATGCTTCATCGAAAATTCAAAGAAGCAACCCCGCAAAAAAAATAAAAATTTCAAAGAAGCATCGAGTTGTTTTTGCAAGTTAGCATACCATAACAAACATCTTTTTTTGGACACTACCATAACAAACATCTAGATACCCTTGCTTACCTAAAAAAAACCTAGACACCCTTTTGTTTTGAAACTATGCGAGGCAAGACCGTAAGAAGAGATGTCTTGGCCTCATTTCAAAGGTGTCATTCATGAAAATAGATGACCGCTGAAGTTATTACTTCCCCCGAACCGGTCATCATTTTTTAACCATGCACTTTCCTAAAGCAGAGATAACAACATAAATCATCATAACTTAATTTCACTTCAGAAGTTGCTTACCGTGTGGTTGTTGAAGAAGACTAAGATGTGCATGAGCTCTTCATGCGCACAACATCACCGACAATCTTCGGCACGCTAGTTATTTTAAGTCATTCGATAAAGATTAACAATTTACATGAACTACTTGAGAAATGTCGTAGTCAGTTAAGCAGTGTGCCAAAATTTACTAGCGAAGCACAAGAACCAATCAAAATCACACCCCTATATTAAACAATCAAAATAAAAATCACAAAACATCTGCTATGATTAGTCAAACGGCTTGTGGTCAAACCACCGCAGCATCCCGAAAAGGAAAACTGCAGCAAACTTGTCAGCTATGGACCCACGTTTGCGTCCGCTTACCGTTGACTCACGTTTGCGTCGAACAGTCATCTATGTCTGGTCACTGTTGCCCGTGTTCTTGGTAGCCACTCTGTCGGTCGCCGGTGGGGCCCCATCGAGCCTGGGTGAAAGGGTAGTGGCCCTTTGCGACGGTGGAGACAACTCAAGTGTTGCCCAAGTATGGTCTGTGGATGCAGCCATCGCTCAATGCTTGCTCGATGCAGCCCTCCTCCCGTGCACTTAGTTGGCTAGTTGGTGTAGGCGTTGTGCTGGTCGGCAGAGGTGCTCCTGTTGTTGCCATTTTGTTGTTCTGCCTAGTACCTTCTATATTTCTTTCCGCTTTGCTTTGCATTCAAAAAATAGCGGTCATGTGTATGAAAAGAAATGGTCATGCACTAAAAAAGGATGTCCATATACTCCTATGTGAAATAATATTTCATACAAAAAGATATTGATGGTATGAAATGTAACATAAAATGATAAAAAATAACTATCATGTATATAAAAATATGTTCAGATGTATCAAATAAATGTTCTTATAATTTATAAAAACATCCAAGTTTTTTTTAGGAAAAAAGTATTCATGTGTTGGCATAAAAGGAATAAATGAAAAGAAAAACATAGCGAATAGAGAGATGCTATACGATGTTTAGGATGAATCTAGGGACGTGGCATCAATGGAGTCATTACTTATGTTCACGTGGAATCACCCTCTCGAGTTAGAAAAAGGTTTTTGTGATCAGCCAACCAAAATGCTTCATCGAAAAATTTAAAGAAGCATCGAGTTGTTTCTGCAAGTTAGCATACCATAACAAACATCTAGGTACCCAGTGGCGGAGGACAAAACTTTTTAAGGCGGGGCGAACTCTTAAGGAGAAAAAAAATAAAATTGATGCAATCCATAAATCAATGAAGTGAAAATGCGAAGTCCTGGATCATCTTTTATGGAACCCATAGAAAAGATAGTTATACCTTCATCTCCTAGAACCTTAACATTCTCCTCGACTATGGCTTCCACGAATTCTAGAGTCTCTTCTTCCACTTGTTAGGAGGGCAAGGAGTTTGCATTCTCCGTTTCCATGGTATTCACTTGATTTTGATGAACAGATTGGCCCCTCTCATTGCCACTTTCCCGTGTACTTGGATTGGAGCTGCTGTGACCACCAACTACCTCAAAATATCTCTTTAAATCTGCAATTCATCACATAAAATGCAACTAATCACTGCCACATCATTGTATTATCAAAATATTATCTCAAAATGACACTAAAATTCAAGAAATTTACCTATGCCCTCTGGCTTTGCTGTCCTTTCCCCTTCTTGTTCTTGTCCATCTTATCGTTCCGACTGTCGCCCTCAAATTGTCACGCGAGCTCCTGTTGCCCTCGGCGCTCTCCAGCAGGCTGCAGTCTAGCTGACCGCCGCCCCCTTCCCTGCACGGCGAGCCGCTAAGCTCCTGCTGGCCGCCGCCGCCGTCGTGCTTGGTGGTGTCCTCTCTTATTCGAGCAAGGGTTCCGGTCCTCTGGAGCGTTTCGCGTGCGTGGCCTCGCTGTGTCTGGGTGGACCGAGAGGCGAGAGGGGAAGGATTGAGCGAAGCCAACCCGTGACGCGGTGACGACCCAACCAGGACGTGGCCTAGTAAATCGCTTCACATGAATTTTACTGATCGACTGATACATATACATACACCTAGCCCCAAAAATCAAGGTAGGGCGAGCGCCCCACCTCGCCCTACCGCGTCCTCCGCCTGTGTAGATACCCTTGTTTACCTAAAAAAACCTGGACACCCTTTTTGTTTTGAAAGTGTGCAAGGCAAGACTGTAAGAAGAGATGTCTTGCCTCATTTCAAAGGTATCATTCGTGAAAATAGATGACGGCTGAAGTCATCACTTTCCCGAGCCGGTCATCATTTTTTAATCATGCACTTTTCTAAAGCAGAGATAACAACATAAATCATCATAACTTAATTTCCCTTTAGAAGTTGCTTACCGTGTGGTCGTTGAAGAAGACTAAGATGTGCATGAGCTCTTCATGCACACAGCATCACCGGCTATCTTCAGCACGCTAGTTATTTCGAGCCGTTCGATAAAGATGAACAATTTACATGAACTACTTGAGAAATGTCGTAGTCAGTTAATCAATGCGCCAAAATTTACTAGCAAAGCACAAGAACCAATCAAAGTCACACCCCCTATATTAAACAGTCAAACTAAAAATCACAAAACATCTGCTTTGATTAGTCGAACGGCTTGTGGTCAAACCACTGCAGCATCCCGGAAAGGAAAACTGCAGCAAACTTGTCAGCTACGGACCCAACTTTTGCGTCCGCTTACCGTTGACCCACGTTTGCGTCGAACAGTCAACTATGTCCGGTCACTGCTGCCCGTTAAAAACGAAGAGAGAGAGAGAAAAACTGAAAGTACGCCTTCCACATTTTTCTTCGAGCGAAATGCGCCTTCCATAAGCCCGCGGTCTCCAGCGGTCCAGCCCAGCTCCAGAACTGGTCCAGCTGCGCGACGAGCCGGAAAGAGTTGTAATCGCGCGCCCCGATATTCGTGCCGGCCCGCGGCCGGCGCCCCCACACCGCCTCACTCCCCGCCGTCAAATTCCGGGCCGCGCCGCCGCCAAACGCAGTCTAGCGGACCCCTCTCTCGCTTCTACCCCGGGCCCTGCGCAACCTAGCCCGCCGCCGGAACCCGCCGCCGCCAAAGGGGTTCGACGGCGATGCCTCCTCGCAAGTCGTGGAAGCCCAAGGGCAGCAGCCGCGGCCCGGCGCAGAGGCCCCACGGGAAGTCCGCCGCCGCCCCCGACCCTAACCCCGCCCACGAGTACCCCTACGACGCCTCGGCGGCCGCCGCCTCAGAGGCCCTTGAGCGCCTCGACGTCTCCGCGGCCGCCGAGGAGGATCCTCCGGTGGAGACGCCGCCGCCACCGCCGCCTACCCAGCACGAGGTCCCCGCGCCGGCACCGCCGTCTCAGCCGCCGGTGGAGGCTTCGTCGTGTGGGTCTGGGAGCGCCGCGGCGGGTGGGGGCCGGGAGGAAGGGGCCTTGAGGAGGCTGCGGGAGCTGGTGGGGATTGGTCGGGAGGAGGTAGAGTTGACTGAGGAGGAGGTGCGCACCAACGATCAGAGGCAGGAGGACGAGGTGACGGCTTAATCTCTCCCTCTCTGATTCGTAAATTGTCTTTGCTGTTCAGTATATGGCGAAGCACAATTGAGCAGCTTCATTGCCTCATAGAAATGAATAAATGCAATGAGTAGCTTCTATCATAGACATGACACCCTAGTGAACTTCATGATTCTTCTTTCCTGCTGCTTTACCTGCTGATTCTTGAAGTCCAACAGAGGGCTGGAATTGTTTGCCATCCTGATCTCTATGTGGAGTGGCTGCCAAAGGATCATGTAGTGCACACACACTGAGAGCCCTGCAGTTTAACAGTCATGCCTGCATTTGTGGTCAATCTCGTTGGTAAATTTCTATGATTGGGTGGGTTCGCGCCATTCATCGGAAATGAACCGGTGAAATTAAAACCGTGTCGTGCACATTCAATTGCCTAGGTGTATTAATTGTCCAATTGTACCATTAGAGGCAGTCCTCAGATGCCGTTAACTCTTATTTTGTCGTTATCTTAGTTTCTAATTGGACGTGCGGTTATCGCTTCTTTAAGTCTGATCGAATCTAAATCCAATGCTCAGATATGTGCCCTGGAAGCAATTTTTGGCGACACTGTAGTCATGCTGAACAGAAAGCAAGGCCAGCGGACTTTCCAGGTACACCCCTCACGACCAATTTTCAGGCCATATTCTTCTTACCTATAAGGGCAAGTGTTTCACCTGTCGTTGTAATTACAGGTTCACGTGCATATTGAGATCCCAGATGGCACAGATGTATCGGCAAGGCTCAGTTTTGGTGCTGGAACACTAAATTATAAAGGAGCGCATGATGAAGATGCCTCTGATGATCTTGTTTACAAGTTTAGAGTTGAGCATTTACCTCCAATCCTGCTGACATGTCTCCTGCCTTCGTCATACCCGAGCAACCAGCCTCCCTTTTTCACTATATCCACCGAATGGCTGGACAAAGTGATGCTTTCGTCATTATGTCACATGCTGGATATGATTTGGGAAGAGCAACTGGGCATGGAAGTAGTATATCAGTGGGTGCAATGGCTCCAAAGCTCTTCCCTTTCTTACTTAGGGTTTGATAATGAGATAGTTTTAAGCAAGGGTGATCTAACGTGTGTTGAAGATGGTGGGGATAACCGTGCTTGTCCAGATGATGCTCCACCTGATTTGACAATTCCAAGGATTATTAGATACAATGATGATAAGCGTCATGAAGCCTTTTTGCATGGTATCCATGACTGCATGATTTGTTTCAGCGAGCTTCCTGGTAACTCTTTCTTCCATTTTCAACTGCTTGCACTAGTGCTGTAGGAGTCTTGTGATGTGTTACACTACTTGCCACAATTGTTTTATATTGCCGCCTTGGAACTTCTTTTGGTTAGGTATTAGTACTACTCAGTACAGTTTGGTTCTCAAACTGTTCTTTTTTTCTGACAAGAAGGTGACTAGACACGGTAACCTAACATAGTTATGTAGATGCCATGCTAGAGGTTCTCATTTGAGATAGCAACTTGTCCTTTTTCTGTGTGAAATTGTCTTGTTTGTAAAATTGTAAACTTTAGAATCACGATACTGAGGTCTTCGTGATGCATCATCTCCAGCTTGGATGTTCTCCATTTACATTTTTGTTAATCCATGTTATTTGAATTAAGGGTGCCCATATTTCTGAGTCTAATCTGTTACCTCATCAGGTGTCGATTTCATCAACCTTCCATGCCACCATTTCTTTTGCCAGAAATGCATGCAAACATATTGCAAAATGCATGTCAAGGAAGGAACTGTAGTGAAGTTGCTGTGTCCTGATACAAAATGTGAAGGTGTTGTTCCTCCCAATATATTGAAAAGGCTGCTGGGGGAGGATGAGTTTGAACGTTGGGAAGGATTGCTTCTTCAGAGAACTCTTGACGCCATGGCTGATGTAGTTTATTGTCCAAGATGTCAAACTGCTTGCTTGGAAGATGCAGGTGATGAAGCTGTGTGTTCAAGTTGTTTATTCAGCTTCTGCACACTTTGTAGAGAGCGCCGTCATGTTGGGGTGGAATGTTTATCTCCAGAAGAAAAACTTATTATTTTGGAGGTAGGTGGACTGTATCTCTCATACATACATTTAGCAAATACTCCCTCCGTTCCATTATATAAGGTGTATTTTTTTTTTTACTAAAATTCCATATTGTAAGGTGTATTTCTATTCTCCCATGGGATTTCCATTTCTGCCCCTATCACTGACTTCCAACTAGGCAACTATTACGAGGAGTACACTAATTCTGCTTCCTTTTGGTAGTTAATTACGCGGAGTATCTTTCTGATTTATTTTTTCCATGTTGTGTGCCATATGACCATCTGGAATTATTGGAGATATGAATGCCATGCATGGATCATGGCATGTACTACTAAATTAGTTTCTTTTATTACCGAATTAGTTAGGGGTACTATTGTCTCAAATTCACCTTTTAATCTGTGACTTGTTTAAGGGCACAAAACAATACACATTACATTTAGGAACGGAGGGAGTAGCACAGTGCCCCCCCCCCCCACCCCCACCCACATCCCACACACACATCTAGTTGTTTTGCAATTTGTTTAATTATATCCAATTATGGTTCAGTAGGCCATGGTTGGCAAATCATGTCCTGCGGTCCCTGAGCGTGAACTAATAGAAAATGTTTACTAACACTAGCAGCAAGGTTCTCAATAGATACTGACATAGATTAGCATAACCATTCCAACAAATGACGAGATACAAATTCATGCCAAGAAATTACCGATTTACTACATACTGGCCAATTGTGAGATCTGGTAGGATGGAGATTGGCGACATGGTGAGGCATGTATGGTGGCTATCAGAAGCAGATAGGCCTCGGGTGCAGTTAAGAGGATCTGGGGATGTCGTATCTACTACTAGTGACTCACATGGAAAGTTTCTAAAGTGATTGCTTTACGATATGGTTCTAAATATGAGTCCTGAATCTAAGAGGTTACCTGGTGACTGGTTCTAATTGTAGTTTTAGGTTTGATAGATAAGTATGATTTAGTTACCAACATATTTTATCGTGATCTGAATGCCTTTTGACCATTTTTTAAAACAGTTACTGCACTTCATGGCTAGGTGTCTGCAAGTATTGATGTACATGTGTTTTTCTTCTATCCATCAACTGGATGATTAAGTTGAAGAGAATTTACATTTTGACCAACTTCAGTAACAATGACACCATTCTTCCCAGAGAAAGTCATATATGTTTATATATCTGGGGCCATTTTGTCAGGGATGCTAACTTGCTAACTTTTATTTCACACAGAGACGTCAAAAGTCTGGCCAAGTGAAGGGAGATATCCAGAAGGTTGTGGATGAAGTACGCAGCATCAAGGAAATTTTGAAGGATGCAAAACAGTGTCCACGATGCAAGATGGCTATATCTAAGATAGAAGGATGCAATAAGATGACCTGTTGGAACTGCGGGCGGTTCTTCTGCTACCAGTGTAATGCTGCAATCAGTGGATACGATCATTTCAAGTAAGTTCCCTTTCAGTAATATCTAATTTTGTTCATTGGCATAGCTGTGACTTGACAAATAATCATGTTGTTGCCTCCAGGGGTGATTGTGTGGTATTTGATCAGGAGGAAATTGATAGATGGGAAATGCAAATGAATCAAAGGCAACAACGCCAAGTAGTTGCGCAAGCGCAGGCTGAAATCTTCGAAGGAGAATATGGTTACCCATGTCCTACTTGCCGCAACCCAATTCCAAAGGTACTGTCAAAATCCTTTATTTGTGAAGGTATCTCAGGAGCAGCATCTCTAGTAATCATGAGAATGATGCAATTGCCTGCATTTTGCGTCAAGAAACCAAAATGTGCTACTTCACGTACAACTGCTTGTGGTTAATTTGTTTCTTAAGAAAAAAGTTGCCATTCAGGATTTTTACTCCAGTGGTGGTGCTTTCACCTCTAGTCATGATTACTTAGTTTAACTGTTTGTTCCGCTTCAGTTGCAAATAACTTCCGAGTCATAATTAACTAGCAATTAAATCAGCGTGATGTTTAGGTCAGTGTACCTTTTCTTGCTTCAGCCAACAGATGTCAGGCTATAACCACTCCCCACATACTCCTAGTGAATTCACAGATATTCTTTTATGGGTGTGAATTCATAGATCTTAACGACTTCAGCTTTGTAATTTCATTTTTCTTTCTGCATTGCACGAATACTTTGCTCTTCCTCATGATTCTGTATTTGCTTTGGTAACTCTCTGCAGATCGGAAACAACAACCATCTATACTGCTGGGCATGCCAACGGCACTTCTGTGCATTGTGCCGGAAGGTCGTCCTCAAGACGTCGCAGCATTTTGGTCCTAGGGGATGCAAGCAACATACAGCGGACGACTGACGCAGGCTCTCCCATATCTCCAGCCTCGGTGCAAGCGCAGTTTCCGAAGCTTCCCTGTATGTGCATACACACTCGTCCCAAGGTGCATTTGCCTTGGCGGCATTACCAGCATTTGGCGGCAAACTTGGTTCCAACTCTCCTACATCCGTGTGCTTGCTCAGTTATTTATAGTGTTTATGAACATAAATCTGCGTCTTTAGTCCATTTGTTTCCGTGTCTGTTGTTGAGAAGAATCTGCATATTCAGGATGCCAGTTGTCCCCTTGTATCATGAACGGGATCGTTGCAGTGAAACCTTGCAAAAATCTTTGATATTTACTGGTACTGGTGGTTGTGTCGTGATTTGTTCCATGTCTATGCAAATAAATTTACAGTGTGCTAATGGATATGTTTCTCTATATTCGGGCAGTTTGACGTGTGTACGAGTATGATGCCCTTTTTTCAACCCGTGGCGTCAGTGTATGATGAATTAAGTTGAATGTGCCGTGGTTGGGAACCTGTCTCCTTTGATAGAGCAACGTACACATCCAGTTCATCGAAGCGCATTATGTACCATCCGGTTCATCGGATGGCTTTGCACTTGCTTTAGTTCATACTCACTCCGTTTCATTCATAATATAAGTCGTTTTAGCAAGCTAAAACGGCCTATATTTTGGAACAGATGAAGTATAAAAGATTGAGCTGGTGAAAAGACAACATACTAAATAGCCTTTTTCTTGCATACAACTTCAGAGCCTTTTGATTGGTAGGATTCGAGTGACGGGAATATCAATCAAATACTTCGAAGAGCAATTTGAGAAAATGCCACGGCTTTCCTGGCACTTTGCTCCTATACCACACCTTTCTTTTTATTGGAGTAAATAGCACATCTTTGATTGATAGTTGGACAAAATACCACAAATTGATTTTCCCCCTTCTTTTCCACACCCAGACCCACAACAAATTTGTGCAGGACAGATTTACCCTCAGGCCGTTTCCACGATCAACAGATCAAAAAAAGGAGAAACGATGAACGCAGCTGACTAGAACGAAGCACCGCGCCGCCGCCTCAACGTGCCTCCTATCCCAGAACACTACATCGCCGTTCCTCCTTCCCGGCGCGCTGCCGCCTCGCTGTGATTCATACTGCTTCTTCTCCTCCCATGCACGTACGTTCTGCCACCGCCCAACAGCTTGCCACTCCTCTCCCATATCCACTAAACTAAACATCAAAACGTGTTACATCCATTCAATCTGAAGTTTGATTACATCCATATGAAGAAGCTTCCATATCCTCTTGTAACAGTTCCTACATCTAAACCATCAGCACGTACAAAGTTGTTAGTCTGTGCCACTAGTTTTTTAGTTGAGCCATATGCTAAAAAGCTAATAATTTGAGCAACGAGCAGCTCCAGCCAACATGCATGTACAACGACCAACAGACAGCCAGTACAGCCACCAACAGTTAGCAGGCTTGTACAGCTACACCTGGACGGGGCGCGTGCTGCAGGGGCACTTCAAGAGCCGGCGCCTCTCTTCTCTCGCAAGGCGGAGGGGCTGGAGCGCGGCGGACGGCGCTGCTTCCTGCATAGGAACGGGCGGCTCGCCGGGGAGGAGGCACGGCGAGGCGGCGGCTCACCGGGGAGGACGCATGGCGAGGCGGCAGCGTTCAGGAGGACCGGAGGAGGCATGACGAGGCAGCGGCGCACTGCTTTATCTATTTATCTCATGTGGATTCATCGTTTCATAAGACCAGGAAAGGTTCGATGGAAACGACTCGGAGGGCAAATCCGTCTTATTAAATATGAAGGGTGGGTCTGGACGTGGAAACGAAGGAAAAAATCCATTCTGTGGTGTTTTATCTAGTTATCAATATAAAGTGTGGTATTTAATCTAATAAAATGAAAGGTGTGCTATAGGAGCAAAGTACCAGGAAAAGTGTGGCATTTCCTCAAATTGCCCTACTTCGAATGGTTCACCATGAATGAAACACAACGTTGGCATGCAATGCAGCCCGACGACTAGTGCGATTCGTAACACACTAACACTAGCTAGCAGACATCAACGAATTATTACTGTATCTCGGTGTAAATGCAGGCTTCGATCTTGATAGTTACCGCCTCATATGGCTTGACAGAATTGGGCAGGAGGAACTGGAAGCGGTCGTCGGGATCGGGTAGGCCACTGGAGAGATTCGTGCATTCCACGTTGAAAAAAGATTTCAGGCGCTCACCATACCAGCCGCCTAATCTTTCGAACTCGAGCTCGATCCCGTAGAAGATCTCATCGCCGCCGTCAGTTCGGGGGCACACGCATACAGCGGAGATGGCGCGTCCGAGGTACACGGGCGACGCCATCACCAGGAACAGCAGCTCCCTGGCGCCGTCCCCGACGGTGACGGCGTTGAAGCCGTCCTCGAGGTCCACGGAGAAGGACTCCCCGGCGCGGACGCCGCTGGTGCACGGCCACTCGTGCTCTCCGGCGAAGTGGGCCAGCAGCATCTCCGTGGAGCCGACGAAGCCGCAGGCTTCCTCGGGGCAGTGGCACGGCGCGTGGAGGCAGTCCTCGAGGTGGCGGGGCCCGTCGTAGTAGACCGGTCTGGCGGCGCATCCGTAGGCGGCGTTGGGGCAGGGCGCGCGGATGGACTCCACCAGCCGCTCCAAGTCGTGGTTCCGGCGGTAGCCGTCGGCCATCGGAGCGCGACACACGTGACAGGTTCGCGCCGAGGCCAGCTTGCCGCGGCACTGCTCGCACAGCGCGTGCCCCACCCCGCACTGCAGGGCCGGAGACATGGCAGGTTTATCTTGTTACTACGTACGATTAGCGCTCGGGCGGAAGGAGAGACGGACGGGGGTCGGCGCGTGCGTGCGTGCGAGTACGTATACGTACCTGGAAGATGGGCGGCTTGAGCGGGAGGCAGCAGACACCGCAGTCGAGGGCATCGGCGTCCGCCAGCGTCAAGTTCTCGAGCGCCGCGCGTGTGGACATTCTTGCCGACCACAAGTCCGTTGAACAACAGTACTCCTATACTACAAGCCGGTCTTGATCGTCTCATAGTATCTTCCTTCCTCGCCAGCCGGCCGGTATATATCTTGTGTCACTCGTCTCGCTAATTAATACTCTAATTAATAAATCCATCCAGCATTCCAGCGCGCTAGTACCTCCCGTGTTAATGTGTTTCTCGATTTGTGTCCCAACCAACACGTATGCCTAGTCCCAAGGAGGCCGCCCGTAGTCACAAAATTCGTTGATCGATCGATCTTCCCTGCGACTCTCATATTCATAAATTTTGGAGTATTTTTTATTAGACTGAGAGCGTCTCTATTTGAGCCTGAGTAGAAGGAGTGAAGTCTATTTTAGACCCTGAGATTGTAAAGCTCAGTGCAAACGAACCCCATGCCTAAATCCCTGAATGTGTCTTGCAGGGGCGGAGCCGGAGCTAATCTTACCCTGATGCACCACTTAACCATTGCAAAAGAATCTAGCAACCGATGCGTTAAATAAAGGTGTGTTTCATAGCTTGTAACACGGATTACCAAACATAATAGAAGTCGATTTATAAAAGGTTAAAAAGATTCAACAGTCACACTGCTCAATATAATGTTAAAATAAACGACAAAATTTCTTGAAAAGTATGTCTTCCATTCTCAAATTCCAAAACACATTATCAGACACCAGGGCTCAATAACCTACAATAACAAAACTAGAATTACAGTTTCAAGTACTACCTCTGTTCATTTTTATAAGACGTTTTAGACATTCAAACACTGTTCAAAATAGTAGAAAGCAAGCTGTCTGAAACGTCTTATAAAAACAAACGGAAGGAGTAGAACATAATAAAATGCCTAAGAAAGTGTATTCTTCTTACCAGATCTTTCAGATTTTGGATGATAATGTTCTATCAATTTTATCTTGCCCGGGTCATTCAATCTGCTAGCAACAATTTCATTGATTTAACTGTGGCAACATACAAAAATATGTAGGACAAACAACACAAATAAGGGGTAAATTCGACTCAATAGATGACCTTAATCTAGACAAAAAAAATCAAAAACACATTGCGCTACTAGAAAAAGGGCTATAGATGGGATTGACACTAATGGCGCACCAGACGGGCCATGCGCCATTAGTATATACTAATGGCGCACCACCTTCTGCTACGCCATTAGTGTTGAAACTACTAATGGCGCACCTGGCCCAAGGTGCGCCATTAGTATCAATTTTTTTTGAACTAGTGCGCCTATCCAAACATACTAATGGCGCATCCAGATGAAGTGCGCCATTACTAGTTGTAACTAGTAATGGCGCACCTGTCGAAAAGTGCGCCACTAATGTTGTTTTTTATTATATTTTTTATTCCTTTTTTTGTAAAACTACTAATGGCGCACTTCTCTACCGTGCGCCATTACTAGTTTAAACTAGTAATGGCGCACTCTGGAGCAGTGCGCCATTAGTATGTTTTTTTTTTGCAAAACTACTAATGGCGCACCACCAGAAGGTGCGCCATTAGTAACCTGGATTACTAATGGCGCATTTGTGGTTGGTGCGCCATTAGTAAGTGGGCAGCAACAAGATATTTTGGACAGCCTCTCCTACCCACACTCACTTTCCCCCCACTTCATTCTCTCCACCGCCTCCTCCTTGTCTCGGGTGCCTCCTCTTTTTCACCTCATTTCCACCATAGATTCATTCAAATTAAGTGGTTAAATTACCTTGTTTTGATAGGTAAGTAAGGGGGGAAGCTATATTTATGTTGTTCTCCCTACAACAATGTGCACATGCACTTTTTATGGCCTAGCTAGATCTATGTATGTTCGTGGTGTTGCATATGTTTGTGGTGTTGCATATGTGTTTGTGTTTGGAGGTGTACCGGTATTTGAAATGCGATAGTTGCCAATATTTTGCCGGAATGTTGATTCATTTCCGTTTCGGCGAGAATTTTGGCATTAAGCATTCTTTTTGGTCCTATTTTTAGGGAAAGTCATGCCAAAAATTTTCTTGGTTCTAAAATATCGTTTTGCTCTACCCCGCAGGCGACCATGGTCCGCACGATGACCGAAGGCATCGTGAATAGGTTTTTGAGGTCCGCGAAGGCCGAGATGCTTCAAAAGAACGAGACGGAGATAAGATGTCCGTGTCGAAGATGCAAGCTGAAGAGCCTTATTGCGGACCCGGATTCCGGGCAGGTGCGGGACCACCTGCTCTTGCGTGGTTTCATGGATGGCTATCGGTGGCAAGGTGATGAAGATGACTACGAAGTCGTCCATGGGGGCCGGGCAAGAAATGAGGAAGGGCAGCAAGACAACCACCGCGGCTCGGGCGGGCGAGAAGACGAAGAATCCCCAGGAGATGATCACGACGGTGATGCTGTACACAGTCATCATGTAGAAGATGCAGGACATGATGATGAGGAAGATGCCGGAGCAGACGACGGGCATGATCATGAAGATGATGATGCCGGCGGAGCAGACGACGCTGGACCATCGATGGGCTGGGTGCAGGACCCTCATATTCAAGAGCTGCTTCTCAAGCAGACGGATAACGCAAGAGCTGCCGCCCGAGAGAAAGCCAAGATGGATCAACTTGAGTTAGACGCGGTTACTCCATTGTATGAAGGATGCAGGCCCGAGGATACCCGCCTGAAAGTAACGCTCATGGCTCTGGAGATGAAGGTAAAACACAAAATGACCGACGCATGCTTCGACGAGAACATGTCATTCTGGCACGAACGTCTTCCCAAGGGGAACAAGTGCCCGACCAGTTTGGAGGAGGCGAAGAAAATCGTGTGTCCTCTCGATTTACCGCACGTGAAATACCATGTGTGCATGAACAATTGCATCATTTATCAGGACGAGCACGCGGAGTCTACCATATGTCCGGTGTGCGGCGTCACTCGATACAAGAAGAGGAAGAAAGCTCCTCGAAAAGTGGTGTGGTACTTTCCGATCACTCCTCGTCTGCAGCGGTATTTCGCGGACCCTAAGGTAGCAAAGCTCCTGCGTTGGCACGCGGATAGGGAGGAGAAGAAGCGAGAAGATGACGCAAATGATCCGGAGATAGATAAAAAAGACAAGATGCTGAGTCACCCTAAGGATGCGAGCCAGTGGCAAGCGTTGAACTTCGAATACCCAGAATTTGGGAACGATCCAAGGAACATTGTGCTGGGCGCGAGCACCGATGGAGTCAATCCGTTTGGCAGCCAGAGAAGCACACATAGCACCTGGCCTGTGTTTGTGTGGATGTACAACCTTCCCCCCTGGTTGTGCATGAAGAGGAAGTACATTCACATGAGTATGCTAATTGAAGGGCCGAAACAACCAGGGAACGACATCAATCTGTATCTGGGGCTGCTGAAAGAGGAGCTTGACACGCTGTGGAAAACGCCAGCCAATACGTGGGACGCCGCAGAGAAAGAATATTTCCCTATGAGAGCCGCACTGCTCACGACGGTGCACGACTATCTCGGTTACGGATATCTCGCGGGGCAGGTAGTCCACGGATTTTCTGGATGCGTAAGGTGCATGGATGACACAACGTATCGCCAGCTAGATAGAGATCCCGGGTCTTCGAAAACCGTGTTCATGGGACATCGAAGGTGGCTTCGCGACGATGACCCGTGGAGGAAACGCAAGGATCTGTTCGATGGTGAAACCGAACCCCGAAAACGCCCGTGTACGAGGAGCGGCGAGGAAATAGACAAGCTGTTGAAAAATTGGAAAGACTGCCCACTGCCGGGAAAGAAGCAAAAGGCGCCAGAGCCGGGAAAGAAGCGAAAGGCGCCAGAGCCGCTGCTGAAGGTATGGAAAACGAGGTCTGTTTTCTGGGACTTGCCGTACTGGAAGATCCACCGTGTGCCTCACAGCCTTGATGTCATGCATATCACGAAGAACGTGTGCGAGAGTCTGCTTGGTACCCTGCTCAACATGCCAGAGAGGACCAAAGATGGGCCGAAAGCAAGGGCAGACTTGAAATCAATGGGCATCAGGCAGGAGCTTCACGCTAATGATGATGATGATGATGATGATGAGGCGAAGCAGGACACAGAAAGTCGTCGCAAAGGCAAAAAGGCCAAGAAGACCGGAAATGACTACCCTCCCGCGTGCTTCACTCTAAGTCAGGAGGAGATCGAGCAGTTTTTCACCTGCCTCCTAGGAGTAAAACTTCCTTACGGTTACGCGGGGAAGATAAGCAGATACCTAGACCCAGCGAAGCAGAAGTTCAGCGGGATGAAGTCTCACGACTGTCACGTGCTGATGACGCAGATACTTCCAGTTGCAATCCGTGGGATCATGGACGCGCACGTCCGTGAAACACTATTTGGCCTATGCAACTTTTTCGACGTCATCTCTCGGAAGTCGATTGGCGTGAGGCAACTCAGAAGGCTACAGGAAGAGATCGTGGTGATACTATGCGAGCTTGAGATGTACTTCCCGCCCGCATTCTTTGACGTTATGGTGCATCTGCTGGTCCATATCGTGGAGGATATCATCCAACTCGGGCCGACGTTCCTGCACAGCATGATGCCGTTCGAAAGGATGAATGGTGTCATCAAAGGATACGTTCGGAACATGTCACGTCCAGAGGGAAGTATAGCCAGGGGCTTTCTGACCGAAGAGTGCATCTCCTACTGCACGAATTATCTAGGCATCGAGAACTCTGTTGGTCTGCCCGTCAACAGGCACCTCGGCAGGCTCGCTGGATGGGGTCACCGTGAGGGTCGCCGCGAAATGCATGTCGACTTCGAGGGTCGACTCGCCGACTTTGAAAGAGCAAACCTAGTCGCGCTACAACACATAGACGTGGTCGATCCTTGGGTGGTAGAGCACAAAACCTTTATTGAGAAGACGTACAATGACCGAGGCCAACAGAGGACGGACGGAGATATACTCAAAGAGCACAACTCATGTTTCACGCATTGGTTCAAGCAGAAGCTTCTGTCGTACCCTTTACATGAGGATTCTTCCGCGGAAGAACAACTCATATTCGCCTTGTTACAGGGCGCCGAGCACAACCTGATGACCTATGAGGCGTACGATATCAACGGCTACACATTCTACACCGAGGACAAGGACATGAAGAGCGATGGTTATCAGAACTCCGGGGTAACGATGGAATCCTACACCGGTAAGGACAAGGACAGATACTACGGAAGGATCGAGGAGATTTGGGAGCTGAGCTACGCTGGAGAGAAGGTGCCGATCCGTGTCAGATGGGCCAAGAGCGTCCTAAAAGAAGACCAATATTTCACCACCATGGTTATACCCGAAGCCAAATCCAAGACCGCGGGCGCAAACATCACCGCGAAAAATGAGCCATGGGTACTGGCTTCCCAAGTGGACCAATGCTTCTTCATTACTGACCCGCCAAAGCCCAGTCGTGTTGTCGTGAGGAGAGGCAAAAGGAAGATCATCGGAATGGATGGAGTAGCCAATGAGCAAGACTTCGACAAGTATGGCGACCCGAGGATCGAACATGACGACGATGATGAAGTAGCAGCATACACCACAAGAAGAAGGAGGACCACCCTACCTAAAGGACGTCCGTTCCACAGAAGAACTCCATTTGCGAAAAAGAAGGGCAAGAAGAATGTGAACGGATAGCTAGCTAAGATCGATTGTATTTAAATCATAGCCTTCATTTCTCGATTGTATTTCATGGGCACTTTTTGAACTATCATGAATATTTTTAAATTTCATGGACACTCGATCTCGATCCCCCTCCATCTCGATCGCTATCCCACCTCGCCAGATCCGGTCCCCCTCGCCGCCGACCCCCCGCACCCTCGATTCCCCTACTCAACCGCCGCCGCCGACCCCCCGCACACCCCTCCCCTACTCAACCGCCGCCGCCGACCCCCCGCACACCCCTCCCCTACTCAACCGCCGCCGTCGACCCCCCGCACCCCCCGCACCCTCCCCCGCTCCACCGGCATTACTGTTTGATGATATTTAAAAAAAAATTACTGTCTTATAAAAAAATATTACTGTTATGATTTAAACAAGTTTGAACATATTTAAACACAAATAAGTATCAAACAGCATTTTAAATGCATAAAAAAATTGTGGAGCCTAGGAATCGAACCCAGGACCTCCTGCTGTGAGAACTGGCTGCTGACCAATCGAGCTAGTAGAGGGAACTTGATGTGGATCAGGTCAGGTGGAAGATAACCTGTTGGCTCGAGCAGAAATCAAAAAAAATACTAATGGCGCACCAGGGCGAGGTGCGCCATTAGTATCGATGTACTTATGGCGCACCGAGGTGTGGTGCGCCATTAGTATTGTGCCGCCCCCACCATCCATACTTCCTCCCCGGCCCTCGATCCCCTTCCCCTCTCCTCTCCCTCGCCCTCGCCCTCGATTCCCTTCCCCTCTCCTCTCCCGACGCCGCCGCCTCGACGCTGCCCCGACGCCGCCCCGCCGCCTCGACGTTGCCCCGACGCCGCCTCGACGCCGCCCCGTCATCCTCGTCTCCGCCACGCCACCTCTTCCCCCTCCGCCTCACGCCCTCCGCCGCGCGGATCCTTCACCGCCGGCCGCTTCCCCCGGTGGCCACCCTCTCCCCGCGCCTCGGATCGCAGCAGGTGGGTAAGCTGACCGTTCTCCCCTCCCCCCTCTCCCTCCACAGCCACCCTAGTTTGTTTTCCCCTTCTCACGTGCTCTCCGGTGCCCTCTGGCCTGCGCCATGCACCTACCATACGTCGCACCGATGCCATGCCACCATGCCTCCCAACCACCACCAGCTCCCCCCCCACCGCGCCGTGACCCTAGATAGCCAGCTCCCGCCGCACGTGTGTGTGCGCCTAAACCCTTTGCCTTGCTCCGGCAGCCATGCCGCATTGGAACGCCAGATTTTGATTCCACGGCGAGAGGCCGGCGTGTGCCAACTTGACCCCACTTGTCATAAACCGTCCGCTGGCTAGCTCAGCGGCGACAGAAATTAATTTCTAAAATTGCAGAGAGCCTTCTATGGTTTGGAAATTCATAACCAACACATATGAACTGAAAAAATAAATGCAATCAACATGTTTACAAAAGTATCGCCTATCCGTTCATGTCATTTGCATTCATGACAAAAACACTATTATACCTCTTGAGGTTAACTAACTTTCATGGGTATTTTTAGTAATTACTAGTGCATTTCTGTGCGGGGTCAACATATTATACCTTGCAACACTCACAAAGATAAACAAATTTGAAGACCTCCAGGGGGAGCCAATCATGTGAGAGGATAGCTAAAATGGCTAGAACCTTGACTTGGGGGTAACCACTCAAGAAAACGTGCCGCAAATGATATGAATGCAATCCATCAGGGGGATAACTTCCTGAATGGTAATCACCCATGGATTTCCTCCCGGAATAAATTATAGTAACATCATCTGTACCTAAAAAACGTGGTGAAAGTGCATTGTTGCCCAATGATTGTCTTGGTGCAGATGACAATAGGGTTTGTGAGGGTTAAAGTTGATTACCTAGTTTATCTCATGATATTGCCTCTCGGTGATTGACTATATGAGGCAGGAACAGATCGGTGATTAACTATTTCTTTGTAGTTGTAGAAACATTTTTTGGTAACTCTCATATAATATGATGAGTCACTCTATTTCTCTTTCATTGGCACATACATCAATTTCGACTAGATCACAATCATGTGCCGTGCAATTCCAGATCCCCGGTTAGCTTTATTGCTTATTTCCAAATTTACATAGTACTAGTTTGTTAATACTTGTTTTGAGGGTACTTTTACTTCTTCTTTCCTGAGTTTTATTCGTGTACTTTTACTGTCCTCTATAGGTGACGTGTGAACCGTTGCTTATGCCGATCGACTTACCGACTACCTATTTAATTGGTTTTCTTTTAAATCTTATAGTTCCCGTTGATTATAAACTGGCCGGCCGCGATCAATCAGTTGGTATTGATTTTGTCAGCAGACTTTGAGGTCAGTTTAACCTGTCATTTTTCAACAGTACTCAACTATTTCAATCTATCGTTATTTCTGTCAGCAGACTTTGAGGTCAGTTGGTATTGATTGCGTTGGGCTGTGGGGATTTTGAGCTGTTTTCTGACTTGTACTGTAAATGGATTTGGTTGTAATAGAAATGACATTTTCTCTACTCAAACTCATTATATTGGAATTATTTGAAGATGTGTGGTGTTAGCCTATCGGTAATAATTATGTGTTAGTGTGAGTTTATTCTTCCTGTGAGCATTCTAATTTTATTTCTCTGGATTCAAGCAATGGGTTTGGACTTGCAAGATTCAGTTCACAAGTACTTGTGGGCTAGCTTTGGCTTTTAGCCTAATGAGGTCTCTTACTTGTGACAGTTCAGTTGTCAGTGTAATATGTTAGAAACTGCTACTATGTCTCTAGAGGCCTCGGCATATATTGTTTCACCTCTTCACATGCCAATGTATTTTCCATGTTGTGATGGAGGCCTTTTTTGCCTTGTCCACCCGAGAGGCCCTTGAGTTTGCTGGAATGTCGATTAACTTCCGTTCCAGCAAATTCGGGTACTCATATGTCCTATTTTCAGCAAAGGTCATGCTGAAATTTTCCGTGAATTTTAGCATGACTTTGCTAAAAATAGGACATATGGGGTACTTGTGACTAATGCATGGGCCGGGGTACTTGTGACTAATGATGAAAGCTTAGGCTTTTAGGGTGCCTCGGCGTCGAAAAACCCTCAATGATAAAAGCTTAGCTTTTAGGATGCCTCGGTGTCGACAAACCCTAAATGATGAGACCATGATCTTGTTCCTTGACAATAACCAACTTTTTGACCAAACTTTGTTCCTATTTAGAGAGAAACATGGCCAACAACGATCAGGCCGGTGGTTCGGGCGGCAAGGCATTCTGGGAGCTGTCCCAGGAGATGGAGGAACAACCTCACTTGTATGAGGACGCCGCCTTCCCCACCGATCCTGAGACCACTGATGGTACCGCCGAGGATGACCCCACTGATGCCACCACTGATGGTGCCGCCGAGGATGCCACCACTGATGATGGCGGCGCACGCACAGATGGCAGCCAACAGAAGAGGCAACGGAAGGACCGGCGCCCGACCGTGCTCCGCACCCTCAAGGAGGAAGTTACTGAAGTGGACTCCGACGGGAATCCAACGGCGCCCGAACGAATAGTCAAGGGGTACTCGCTTCAGCTCGGGTGCATTCTCCGGAGCACCGTCTCGATCAACACCGAGAACCTGAGGCATCCTGACCGAGGGAATTTGCGCAACCTCCTCTTCACGAAGCTGCACGAACGATACAAGTTCCCCGCTGCTTTTGAAAACACAAGCCTCAAAGGGAATAAAGTGAACAATGCTGCCCTCACGAAGATGAGCAAGGCCCTGTCTACTTGGAAAAGCAATGTGAAGAGAATGATCGAGAAAGGTGAGAGTTATGAGAAGATCAAGGAGAAAAATCCTTCGATCACCGAAGATGACTACAACGACTTCAAGATCAATTGCTCGAGCACCGCAAACTCCCAATCAAGTCAGTGGGGGAAAGAAATGCGGGAGCTGAACTTAGGGGAACACAAACTCGGTCCCGGCGGTTACAGAGTGGCGGAGCCTATATGGGACAAGGAGGACGCGGAGCGTGCCGAGCAAGGCCTACCGCCCCGCTTCGAGAAATACAGCGGTAACAAGCAGACCAGGAACTTTGTCAGGGCCCGGTACAAGGAGGACCCGATAACAAAGGAGCTTACCACGGATCCGAAGACCAGGGCGCTTGAGCTTGTTCTGGTAAGGAATACACCCCCGCGTAATTAGCTCCATATGGTTGCATTCTAATTAATGAAGCCAAATTTCTAAATGGTTCACATTCCTTCCGCAGGCGACTGAAAGCAGTAGCGCGGGGTCGACTACGAGCAACCCTTGGGACACCACTCTAAATAGGGCGTTGAATGTAATGAAGAACAAGGATAAGCTCAGTAAGCCGACGTCAGCTGGTCGTGTGGCCGGCAAAGGCTTGTCCACAAAATGGGGGTCATACTATACCGCTGGTGTGCGGAAGGAGAAAAAGACCAGCTCGGAAAGCCAGGCGCGCGAGGTTCAAGAACTCAAGGCACAGGTGGCGCGGATTCCGGAGATTGTCCAAGAGCAAGTGGAACAACGACTCGGAGCGACGATCACCGCCATTGTGCCTACCTTGATCCAGGGGTTGAGTGCGTGGATTGCGGGCGGCCAACAGGGGCCGCCCCCGATTCCTAGCTTCACGGCCAGCAACTCGCAGAATGCGATGGCGGGGCCATTGGTGTCTCCGGCGGAGGCGGCATTGGTGTCTCCGACGCCGGCACGGGAGCTTAATGCACCCGGGTGTACGCCGGCCGGCACCTCTGCAGCAAGCGGCCCCTCCGTCAACTGCACGCCCGCCGTTGGCGGTGCCTCGACATTAGCCGAGCTCGACGCCATCATCACGGTAACTAATTAAGCCTCTCTCGGCCGAGGACTTCATCTCCTTGCCTTTGACTGGGCATCCCTGACGCCCTACATGTTTTCGCAGGGCGCCGCCGACGTTCCGTGCACTCTCCTGCACTTCGTGAACAACGAGTTGGTCGATGTCGCCAAGGGCCAAATCGTTCAACCGGGCAACCCCTTGTTCCACGGTACCCAGATGCCACCCAACTTGTTTAGGGTTCAACTGGTTCGGGTGCTGCCAGGCTGCGACGAGTTGTTACCTCCGATTCGACCCGTCGGGGCCGACGATGATGACGTGATGACCCTCAGCGCCTGCCTGAGCTGGCCCCTGCTTTGGCCGAAGAGCCAGATTCGTTTGGGGGCGGGGGACACCACCCCAAAGACAACACCGCCAGTCGTGCCGGCGCCAAGTCGGCCCCATGGCAAGACCGCCGCAACGGTGCCGGACATCCCTATGCCACTGGATCCAAACATGCATATGGCACAGGATCAGAACGACTACGACGACGATACATTTGGCAACGTCGATCAGTACTTTGCCGAACATGGGTACGATGGCGACTTCATGGGGGCTCCTTCTCAAGAACCCAACCCAACAAAAGACGTGCGCGATCTAGCTGGTACCGCGGAGAAGCCAAGTTGCAACAGGCGTCGTCTGCCGTTCAGCTCTCAGGAGACGCCTCCAGCTGCCGACTTCACCGAGCCTCAGATAGGCGAGGTGCGAAATATTATCAGCCCAAACACACTCAAGAAGGCGGTCTGTGAGCAGAACTCGGTCCCATTACAGGAGAAGAAGAAGGCACGCAAAAGAAAGACTAACAAGGGTGCGAGCCAGCCGGCACCGAGTACGATCCGTGCTCAGGACGGGCCACCTTCACCTGAGGATATCTCGAGGAGGGTGCATGTGGCGGGTAGGGCGATGCTACCGACAAATATGCTCAATGCTGCAACCGGTGCTATGCGGAGTCTGCATGACAGTGTTCTTTCTTTGGAGAAGCGGCGTCTCAGAGAGAAGGATGTGGCATACCCGGTTTTCGCGGCCAAGGTGCCAGAGGGCAAGGGCTTTGTGGATAACTCCATCGGGCGTACGATCGTCCTGCGGTTTGATGACATCCACGCTATGATGAACCTTCATCCGCTGCACTACACCTTCGTTCGGCTATTTTCGCTGAGTATGGAGATGCGGATCATTCGCGACAAGACCCCGGACATCGTGATAGTCGACCCCTTCTACATGCGTGCCAAGATCTTGGGCAGCGTTGGGGACCGGCAAGTCGCGAGTTCTTACCTCGAAGGCGTCATTCTAGCAAACCAAGATAAGGATAACTTCCTCGTGCCTTACTTTCCCGAGTAAGTCCTCCCCTCAACCGGCCCGTAACATATGAATTCTTAGATTTCGATCGTTTTTCTTTTAACATTCCGTGTTTTCTGCAGTGACACACATTGCACGCTCATCCTCCTAAGCCCCAAATATTCCATGGCCACGTATTTCGACCCGGACCGTCAGTCGAACGTAGACTACACAAATGTCAAGAAGGTTCTTGATGATGTTCTCCCCGGCTACGCCAAATCTGGAGGCACCTTCACCAGGCCTATTCGTAAGTACGGCAAGCACGTGTTCTCCCACAATACGACGTTCTGCTGCGTCAAGCAGCCGCCTGGCGGTCAGAAGGGTGCCTACTACGCCATCCATCACATGCGGGCGATCGTACGGGACCATCATCAACTTCTGCTACCGAGTAAACTCAAAGATTGGGCAAAGAGCGTGTCGGCAATCCAGGACGCGGACCTCCGACAAGAATTCTTTCGCATCCAGTCGGAGTTTGCGGAAATCATCCATCAAGATGTCCTTCGTACCTCGGGGCAGTTCTACCTCAGAAATCAACCGTCCAACAGTGACATCGACACAATGCTACAAATGCAGGCTGACAACGCCCGTTCTTTCATGACTCCCACGATAGACGGCGGCTTCATCCACGCTCCGGTCCCTTGAGTCGAGTCGAAAGCAGTGATGCTGTGTCTAGTTCTGAAACATCGATTGGCTCATGTTGTAATTAAACTTTAATGAACTTGTAGTATGTCTCTTTGGTTTCGAGAGTCGTTCAACTTAGATGTAATCGATGCTATTAATGTCTTGCTTTTCTCTTCCGATCGTTCTGTTGCATACTTATATATTGCTTATGTATTGTCTGTGAATTGGTACTAACGTTTCGTTTGGCTAGTGCATAGCGATGCCGACGTATGTCGTGTACAAGGGTAAGGTTCCCGGAGTCTACGACGACTGGGAGGAGTGTCGGAGACAGGTTCACCGATTCAGCGGTAACAGTTACAAAGGGTACACCACTAGGGCCGAGGCCGAATCTAGATACGCCCGCTATCTAGCGGGAGAGGGGAGGGAGCGTTGGAGGAACCGGATGAAGACGAGTTTCATCGTGATGATGCTCATCGTGATGACCGCAGCTCTCTTCTATGTGATGGTAGTTTAGATGATCGATATCGACTTGTAATGTGAAGACAAACTCGCTACTCGCGGTCTCGAGACTTGTAATATAATGTTCTATCTTTGTTCGGTCTTTTCAATTCGGAGACTAATATGATGAATTGTATTCAGAGACTAATCTTCTATTGTATTCGATGAATCTGTTGTTGATGTGTGCTGTCTATATTTTGTCCAATTATACATTTTGTAACCTGTGCAAAAAACAGAAAATAAAAAAATAAAAAAACCTAATATTCATACTAATGGCGCATCACACCATAGTGCGCCATTAGTATGCCAAAGGATACTAATGGCGCATCATTAGACAGTGCGCCATTAGTATGCCGAAGTTATTAATGGCGCATCTTGCTGTTGTGCGCCATTAGTATGCCAAAGCACCTGGGTATACATGGCCCCCTGGGAGGCATACTAATGGCGCACTGTTGTATATACTAATGGCGCCTCCAGTGGTGCGCCATTAGTATACCAGATACTAATGGCGCACCAGTGGTGCGCCATTAGTAAAATATACTAATGGCGTGGCACTAATGGCGCACCACTGATGCGCCATTAATGGCCAAATTAGGTGCGCCATTAGTAGGCCTTTTCCTAGTAGTGTTGATATATTGCTAAGAGAGAAGAAGAGAAAATTACGACGCCACCGGTACCGGCTGCCGCTGCTGTGTAGACGTTCGGATCGACGAGGAAGACAGTAACGGATCCGTGCTACTGCTGCGGGCTGCTTCGGATCGTCACTTTGTCAGGACTCAGGAATAGATCAATTCCAAATTTTAAATCGAACGCTATAGAAAGAGTAGCTACAGTAGAAGTACCTACTCCGCTCTTGCCTCTTGTAGTCTTGGTTCGATCGCCGCCGCCGTTGCACAGGTTCTCAATCCCTGGATCGACCGATCGCCGTCGGCCGCTGCACACGTCGCCGAATCGCTGCGCGCGGCGGTACGCCTTTTTTCTCGGATCGATTGTTTTGTTCGCTATACGGGAAGCCACATAGATCGTTGACTAGTTGCTTTTTTCTTTTTTGAGGGAATCATTGAGTAGTTGCTTTTTTTGCTAGATGGCTTCGTGCGTGATGGACTGCTGGAAGCGGACCAAAGGAGGCCTGGCACGCCTGGTATTATGGGCCCTGTAGCACTCTTTTCGGCCTACCCTGTTGCCCTGGGCCAAAAACCTGATATTTAGTATGTAAAAACAAATCGGACCCTGTAGCCTGTGCTACAGGGTTGGCCCATTGGGCTCCGCCCCTGGTGTCTTGTTCTTTGTAATAGGGATCATTTTTAACCTTAAGGCCGTATCCAAACGAGGTTTCCATGGAATGCCCGGGATGGGGCTGTTATGCAGCACATATGTACGGGACCCGACTGTCAGCATATTACAGATCTAAATTATAATTAGTGCAACTGCATTTTCTGGGTGTTGCGAGCACACCCTTCGTGAGCCGTCAGATCGATCAACGATCGCGCCCCAGGTGAGACCTGGTCGAGGCGAAGCGATCGAAACATCCGCCCGAGGCGAAGCGTCTCGAAGAGGACAAGGCCAAGTGAGGTCGGCGTCGTTCTCGGCTTGCGAGGAGATGGTTCAGCGGGGCGTTGATAAACTCGCCTCCCAACTCCCCTCGTTTTCACTCTGAATTTTTGTACGCAATCTGGTGGGTGGGGGATTTCCCGTGTTCTTCCCGTGCTGGTTAGGGTACCCAGTGGTGCTCGTTTATTCGATCCGTTCCATTAGGATTTCCATTTCACGTGATGGCGTGGTCGAGGTAGGGTTCTATCGACGAGTTGACGAGGAGGGAGTTGGTCGATGGAGGGTATCCAATGGCGTGTTTTTGCCTGGTGATGCGATGATGAATGTGGGATTGCTCTGTATGAAGAGGGGCGAGGGCGAGGGGTGCGTCCCATGCTGTAGATTTGTTTGAAGTGCTTTTTATGGTCATGCTGGTAAGCAAGCAAGTTTTATGCTGGCAATCAGGCAAGTTTTGGTACGGTTTGTTTGGGTTTGCCAGGGGTTAGGATTAGGAGTGCCAGATGCGGTAGATGTTTTTGCTGACCAATAGGCCAGTTTTATGCTGACAATCAAGCAAGTTTTGGTATGGTTTGTATGGGTAGTTGTCAGGAGTTGGGGTTAGGAGTGCCACATGAGGTAGATGTTTTTACTGACCAGCAGGCAAGTTTTATGCCGACAATCAAGCAAGTTTTGGTACGATTTGTGTGGGTAGTTGCCAGGAGTAGGGGTTAGGAGTGCCACATGAGGTAGATGTTTTTACTGACCATCAGACAAGTTTTATGCCGACAATCAAGCAAGTTTTGGTACGATTTGTGTGGGTAGCTGCCAGGAGTTGGGGTTAGTAGTGCCAGATGAGGTAGTGATGATGATAATGACGATCATGTTGATACTCCACATAAAGAATCTGATAACGAAATAGAAATACAACTTGAAGTTGAGCTTGATGACCCACCACCTAAAAATAAAATATATAATAAAAGAGACTTTGTTGCTAGGAAACATGGTAAAGAAAGAGAACCATATGTTCAAAAACCTACGCCTTTTCCTAGTAAAGCCTTAAAACTAAAGATGAAGATGCTTTCAATCGTTTTGTTGAATTGCTTAGACCTTTATTTCCGCAAGTACCTTTGACTTATGCTATGAAATGCATCCTTATGCTAAATATAGGAAAGTTGTTGTTACTAATAAAAGGAAAATACCCGAGGCTGAAATTTCTATAATGCTTGCAAATTATTCCTTTAAGGGAAAATACCTCAGAACTTCGGAGATCCAGGAATATCCACTATACCATGTGTGATGTAGGAGGTGGTGTTAGTGTTATGACTTTCTCCCTTTATAAAAGACTTGATTTGAGTAAGTTGACACCTACTGAAATTTCTTTACAAATAGCTGACAAATCAACCGTTATACGTGTCGGTATTTCTGAGGACGTCTCCACACTACAAAAAAACACTTCCGTGATAGTACGTGCTTGTCACAGTAGGTCATGTTCATGTCATGCATGTACATCCGTGAAGATTTTATGATACAATCAAGATAGTCGTACATGTGTTGTCGTAGAAGTGTTCCATGAAAATACTCATCACAAAAGTGTCAACTTCCATGACGATAAATGGTGTGTCATGAAAGTGTTTTTGTCAAGGGTAACAGACACGTGGCATCCATTGTAATGGGTTGTTGTTAAGCTATCGGGTGTCGGTTTGGATCCGATAACCCATTAACATCTCCGACCAATGGCGATTTTTCACGTGCCAAATTCTCATTCGTCAACACACTAGTGGAAAAACGGCTAGCCACAACTTTCGTTTATGGCGCGCCGTTTTTCATCAATGTCAGCACTATTTGGTATGACATTGCTACTACCATACTGCAGGCGTGTATTATTTCTTGCACGACATAGATATTTTTCTGAGTTTTATTTATGTGTGCTACCATTTTCTATGTCATGACCCATTAGGCCTACGCCAGCACTATCCATTGGGCCAACACCAGCAAAAACTGCCTTGTCCAGTAGAAACCAGTAAGTCAGATTCACTATGAACTCACACCCTTCTTCTTCGTCCCCCCTTCTCGGCCAACGCCGCCACCACCGCTGTCGCCCGACCACGCCGCTCTTTGCCGCCGGAACTGCGGGGCCACTGCCAACTCCGACAAAGGAGGTGATATCTCCCCTCTTCCCCTCACCAAGCGTGTCTCTCTCCGGTGGCGGATCTAAGCTAGAAAATTTCTTTTGATAGATGGAGTAGATGATTGGTTTATATATGAATGGATATGATATCTCTTTGATAGATGGATGGATGAATGGATAGAGTGTATTATGAATGGATATGATATCTTTGGTGGTTGATCTGAGCTTGTTATAGAACTATCATCCGATGATGATTGGTCTGTTTAAAAAGGCTTATTCCTTAATGACCCACTCAAGCAGGATCATCGGTGTTCATATTGTACAATTTCTATAGACCAACATATCTAGTTTGCTACGCAATTTGCTGTTGTAGGTCACCACATGCTATCTAGTTTGCTATATATAGGTCAACCCTCGACATTGAGATGCATGCTATCTAGTTTGATTAGTTCTATACATTGCAATATTTGAATTACTTTACATTGAGATGCATGCTATCTAGTTTGATTAGTTCTATACATTGCAATATTATCTTGATCGTATACGCGATGTGTGTTTGTAGGTCATGGCCAATTCTGGAGGCAACAACGAGTCGGTGTGCGATGTGGACATGGCCAACAATCAATTCTTAGACACTTATGAGTATATCATCAACAGCGTGCAAGGGGCAAATGACGAGCTAAAGGTGGAGATTAAAGAGCTACGCAAGGACACTATTGGGCTTGTTAAGGAGACTAATGAGCTAAAGGACGAGAGGGATAAGCTCGTCGAGGATCGGGATAAGCTGAAAGAGGACATGAGACTCCTCAGGGCTGAGAGGATTGACTTAAAGATGGACATAGATCATTTCAGAAAAAATGGAGAGGGGGAGGGGGGTAGAAAGAAGCTTCGCCAGCTGGGCATTCTCCTTGATGATGATTAGTTTTTTAAGTAGCTAGTTCATCTTATTAGTTGATTATGATCGAGTAACTAGAGTACTTGATGAGCAACTTTTGTGAATTTAATATCAACTTGTGAAGTTCATGAGCCTCTTCTGTAATGATTAACTATTAAGTAAGTACCTAGTGTTGATGAGTATATTGTGTTCTGTTGGGGATATAACTATTAGATATGACCCGCCAGGAGGGACTGGGTTATATCTATAAGCATTCCTGAAGCCCAAAGCTCAAGGTTGAAGACGGCGACTTAGTAAGGGCCCAAGGCCCAGAGGTGACTTACGGCCCGTAGTGATAAACCGCCGTATTCATGTGACTTGTATTGTAAGGCAAGAAATATTAAGAGACCAAGCAAGATATTGTTTATAAGCCGGCCGGGACTCTGTAGAGTGGCTGGGCATCGACCTTAGTATATAAAGGGACAACCCGACAGCGGCTCAGGGCAAGTAACAACAACTCGAGAGCTAGGTCAAGCGATTTGCTCCCCGGCTATTGAGACATAAGCAATCCCAATCACAACTAGACGTAGGCTTTTGCCTTCATCGTAAGGGGCCAAACTAGTATAAAACTCTCATGTCTCTTGTCCCGATTAACCCCTTCAAGCTTCCTAGTTGCGATGGCTCCACGACTAAGTCCTTTCACTAGGACATCTGACGTGACAATTCCACGACAGTTGGCGCCCGCTGTGGGGCCAGCGCACGGTGGATTTGAGTTCTTGAAGGGCAGCTTCGAAGGGCTCAAGGGATACGTCGTGGGCCGGATGACCAAGAGTCATCGCGGCAAGCTCTACATCGACGATGCAGGCTGGGGCCCCGACGCCGGCTCAATTGAGTACGGGTACTGGGTCCACTTCGGTGGAATCCACATTTTCATCGGCAAGATCGGCGAGCCGGGCTCTGAGCCGGACATCTGCACCGACCTCGTCGAGACGGCTTAGCATGCGAGACCCGCCCAGGCTCCGCCGATGGTGAAACGTGCCTCTGTGGGATGCATCCATGGAGGACTTTCAGAAGGATCTGCCTCTGGTGGTGAGACAACCATCTTCTCTGATGGTGAGTCGTCCACAGGTGAGATGGATTCATTATACCAACTGTAGGATGGCGAGCTTGGGGGCTGTTCCGATGGCAGCAGTATTCCGGATGGCCTCGAGCCGCCAAGCAGGGTCGGGATCTTCATGGCTGGCACACAACCCATCCAAGACTCCACAACTGCAGCAGTTGTAACCTCCGGCACAGCGGCAGCCAGGGCGGGAGGCCCTATGCATTCACCGGCCCAGGTATTAATGTATCTCACAGACAAGCTGACCACTCTGTTAACCGCCGTGGTCAACCCGGCGGATCAAGCTCATCATGATGCAGAGGTGGCACAGTTAAAGTTGGATATGGCGCAAGCTAAGGAAGACCTGGCTGCAGAAGATGTCAGGATAACTGCACAGAGGGCGGCTCTAGATGTTCAGGCTCAGCAGATCCAGGCACACGCTTTTCGGCTCACGCAAGACCAGAACGCGACTAACGAGGTCATGACGAGAAGGCATCAGAAGACTCAGTCTCGGCTTCCCCCGGTTTATGATCCTCGGAATCTTTTTAACACGCCAGGAGCAGGGCCCCATAACCCGCCGTGGCTTACCCCGTAGACAGGCAACCCCCCATGGCTCCCTTCGCGCACAGGAATGGACCATGTTGCGACACCCGGGGGCGGTGCACCGTTTTAGCCACCAGTGAAGGGACCTCCCCGCGTGAACATGGCGCCACCTCAGTACATACCATCACCCCCGGGTCATTATCCTAACCCATTGGAGAACGTGATAGCGGCAGCGACACGATTGGCGGCTCTCCCGATTGATGGTGACTCTCCGGCGGCGATTGAAACCCGCCGGGTCAGAGAACTTCTTCAGACGGCCTTAGCACAGCAGGAGGCGTATTCATACAGCCGAGACAGGATCCACTCAACCCCTCGTCCAAGCCGAAGGCCGAGTTATAGTAGGCACATGGATTCAGCGGCCGTTTCAAGCAATGTTAGACGCCGTGACCAGCCAGGTGGGCTTAACCCGGCATGTCATGAGGCCGTTAACTTGGTAGATCAAGAGAGACTACGACAAGAGGCTGAACGGACGGTTCAGCAGGCGGCTGAGCAGGCAGCTCAGTTGACGGCTTACCAGTCGTATCCGGTTTATCCGACGACTTCTGTCGAGGCAGGTATAGCCACCCGGACCGGAGGAGTCCCATGTCTAGTGCCGTCTCTACGTAACGAGCGGTTGCCCAAAGATTTTAAGGGGCCTAGGAAGGTGCCGAATTACACAACCGACTTACAGCCCGGGGCATGGATTGAGAGCTACAAGATGGCTATGGAGCTGTTGGAGGTTACTGATGCTACAATGGCTAAGTACTTCACCATGATGTTGGATGGAACTGCACGCACCTAGTTGAAAGGCCTGCCATCTAATTCAATCAGTTCATGGGTGGAGTTAAAGGCCCGGTTCATCCAAAACTTCAAAGACACTTGTAAGCAGCCCATGTCGATCATGGATCTGACAAATTACAAGCAAGAGGAGGGCGAGTCTACAACCCATTGGGTGCACCGGGTTAAAGCCATAATACATTCATCTGATAACATGGATGCCGGCTCTGCAGTCTTAATGTTGGAGAAAAATTTCCGTTTCTTGCCTTTGAAACAAAAGCTGGGGCGGCTCAAACATGAGTGTAATGATATGGGCACGTTGATGGCGGCTCTGGTCAAGTACGCTGATTCTGATAGTACCAAGGATCCCGAGTCTGATGATGAAAAGGCAAGGAAGGGAAAGAGGAACGACAACGACAAGGGCCCTTAGCACAACTCGGCAAATCAAGGAGGTAATAAACATAAGGCTGACGGTAGTTTGGATTTCGTGACTAACACCAGTGCATAGGGTAATAACCAGCGGCCCAAGGGGAGGCCACCTCCCGATCCGGCGGGTCAGGACCCACACTTGAGCAATTGTTGAATGAGCCTTGTCCGAGACACGGTACTAAGGAGAAGCCGGCTACACATTTGTGGAAGGACTGCACGATCATGAAGGCTTTCAAAAATTCCAACATATTTGATGGTAACAATGGACAGGGCGGCTCAGGTGGTGGCGGTTTTCATGGCCCGGGCGGCGGGTCAAATCCCAGTTTTCAGAATTCCCAGGGAAACCAGAGTGGGTATAACCAACAATCTGGCCAGGGCAGTCAGCAGCAGTAGCAAGGTGGATACCAGAGCAATCCAAAGCAGCTGAACAATGGGCAATACCATGTGTTTACCACCAGTTTATGTAAACGAGACCAGAAACTTCATAAGAGGGCCGTGAATGCGGTTGAGCCGGCGATTCCTCGTTATTTGAGGTGGTCTGAGCAGCCTATCGTATGGAGTAGAGAGGATCACCCTCCCCGGGTTGACAATCCGGGTCACTTAGCCCTGGTGGTGGCCCCTCAAGTGGGTGGATACAAATTCACCAAAGTGCTCATGGATGGAGGTAGCAACATCAATATCCTCTATTATGAGACCTTCCGTCGCATGTGGCTAACTGATAAGAACCTTAAGAAGTCCAACACTGTTTTCCATGGAGTCGTACCCGGTAAGTCGGCGCATCCGGTCAGCAAGGTCGAATTGGAGGTAGCTTTTGGGGATGAATATGACTCCAGAGCCGAGAAATTGACGTTCGAAGTAGTCCAGATCAAGAGCCCGTATCATGCTCTGTTTGGACGGCCGGCTTACGCCAAATTCATGGCACGACCGTGTTATGTGTACTTGCAGCTCAAGATGCCCGTATCATGCTCTGTTTGGACGGCCGGCTTACGCCAAATTCATGGTACGGCCGTGTTATGTGTACTTGCAGCTCAAGATGCCGGGTCATAAGGGAACCATCACGGTGCACGGGAGCCGCAAGGTGGCCCTGGAATGTGAAGAGGGTGACGCAGCTTATGCTGAGTCGGTCTGTGCGACGGAAGAGTTAAAATTCTACAAGGACAATGTTGACCCAGCAGACATGACGTCCTTAAAGAAACCAACCACAGAGCATGAGCCGGTCATGAAGTTTAAGTCGGCCGATGAGACTAAGCTTGTCGATTTTGTTCCAGGCGACTCATCCAAGCAGTTCAGCATCAGTGCTAATTTGGATCCCAAATAGGAAAGCACGCTCATCGAGTTCATCCGTGAGAATCGGGACATTTTTGCATGGAAACCATCTGACATGCCAGGTGTACCGAGAGAACTCGCTGAGCACACTCTTAATATTGATCCGAAGTTTAAACCAATCAAGCAGTTTCTTCGGCGGCTTAATGAGGAGAGACGGAAAGCTATTGGTGAGGAAGTAGCCCGGCTCTTGGCAGCTGGGTTCATCATTGAGGTGTTTTATCTAGAGTGGCTGGCTAACCCGGTGCTTGTTCTTAAGAAAAACGGCACTTGGCGTATGTGTGTGGATTACACGGACTTAAAAAAGGCTTGTCCAGTTGATCCTTTTGCTCTCCCTCGTATTGATCAGATCATTGATGCTACAGCGGGTTGTGAGCGTTTGAGTTTTTTGGATGCTTACTCCGGTTATCATCAGATCAAGATGGCGGTTAAGGACCAAGAGAAGACGACGTTCATTACTCTGTTTGGAGCCTTCTGCTATGTTTCAATGCCTTTTGGGCTCAAGAGTGCCCAGTCGACTTACCAGCGGTGTGTGCAGAATTGTATTCATAATCAAATTGGGCGCAATGTTCATGCTTATGTGGATGACATAGTGGTCAAATCCAGAGAGAAGGAGACCTTGATTGATGATCTCAAGGAAACCTTTGACAATCTTCGGGTTTACAAGATGATGCTTAACCCGGCCAAGTGTGTTTTTGGTGTGCCTGCAGGCAAGCTTTTGGGTTTTCTGGTTTCTAACAGGGGCATCAAGGCTAACCCGGAGAAGATCAAGGCCATCACTTCTCTGGCTAAACTAGCATGTATCAATGACGTTTAGCGTTTGGCGGGTCGTATCGCCGCTTTAAGCCGGTTCATAAGCCGGTTAGGGGAGAAGGCTATACCACTGTATCAGATGATGAAGAAGACAGATAGATTTACTTGGAGTGATGCCGCCAACGCTGCTTTTGAAGATCTAAAGAGACAGTTGGCTGAGCCACTGGTTCTTGCTGCTCCCATTGACAAGGAACCCCTGTTACTGTGCATGGCTGCTAACATGCGTGCTGTTAGCGTGGCCATCGTGGTGGAATGCCGGGAAGCTGGCAAGGAGCACCCGGTCCAATGACCGGTTTACTACATCAGTGAGGTACTGATTGAGTCCAAGCAGCGATATCCGCATTGGCAGAAGCTCGTCTATGGGGTGTTCATGGCAAGCCGGAAGCTTAAGCAATATTTCTTAGGCCACCCCATCACTGTGGTTAGTTCTGCCCCTTTGGGGGATATCATTCATAACAGAGAGGCCACAGGGCAAATCACCAAATGGGTCATTGAGCTTGGGCCTCATGGTTTGAAATATGTGCCATGCACAGCTGTCAAATCTCAAGCGCTGGTGGACTTCATCAACGATTGGACAGAGCTGCAGATGCCTGAGGAAAAGCCGGACAATACGTATTGGACAATTCATTTTGACGGGTCTAGGCAATTGGAAGGCTCGGGGCCTGGAGTTATTTTGGCTTCCCCTCGAGGTGATAAATTTTGTTATGTGCTCCAGTTGATGTTTCCTTGTACTAACAACGCAGCTGAGTATGAAGCCTTGCTCCATGGTCTCCGGAAGGCTAAAGAGATGAACTTAAGTTGGGTAAGGTGCTTCGGCGACTCAGATCTAGTGGCTCAGCAGGTATTAGGCAAGTGGGATTCAAAGGATCCTCTTATGGCGGCTTATCGCCGTGAGGTTGATGCAATTGCGGGACACTTCAAGGGTTATCATGTGGAGCACATTGACCGTAGAAAGAATGAGGCGACTAATGCCTTAAGCCGGCCGGGGTCTCAGCGTAAACCTGTGCCGCCTAATACTTTCTTGGATATTTATATAACCCTTCTGTCAAGCTACCTACAGAGGAAGATTTGGCTGTTCCTGACCCGGAAGCGCAGTTGGTGGCGGCTCTTCATGCCATTCCAGATTGGACGGTGCCATACCTGGCTTATATGACACGAGGTGAGTTGCCTGAGGATGAAACCTTGGCCAGGCAGATAACTCGGCGGTCTAAGTCCATGACGATTGTCAACGGCGAGTTGCATCATTGCAGTGTTACAGGGGCGTTTCAGCATTGCGTCTCTCCTGAAGAAGGCCAAGAAATTCTCCGTGAAATCCATGAAGGAGATTGCGGTCACCACGCCGAGTCAAAATCCCTCGTGGCTAAGGCTTTTCGTCATGGATTTTGTTGGCTGACGACTCATGCTGATGCGGAGGTTCTGGTCAGTAAGTGTGACGGTTGTCAGAAGTTCTCAAGACGGGCTCATGTACCGGCTCAAGAATTGAGGATGATTCCAATTACTTGGTCGTTCGCAGTCTGGGGGCTTGACATGGTTGGGCCTTTCAAAAGGTCCAAACATAAAAAGACTCACCTCTTGGTGGCAGTTGATAAATTCACAAAGTGGGTTGAAGCAGAGCCGGTCAGTAAGTGTGATGCAGCCACGACAGTTCAATTCATGAAGAAGGTGATATTTCGCTTTGGCTTTCCACACAACATTATAACTAACAATGGCACTAATCTATCTAAAGGCGCATGGAGGAATTCTGTCAACATGAGCATATCCGGCTTGATGTTTCATCAGTGGCTCACCCTTAGTCCAATGGTCAAGCCGAGAGAGCCAATCAGGAGATCTTGAAAGGTATCAAGCCCCGGCTTTTGGTCCCCCTGCAGCGGACGCCGGGTTGTTGGGTTGAGGAGTTACCCTATGTGTTATGGAGCATCAACACTACTCCTAACAGATCTACAGGTTATACGCCTTTCTTCATGGTCTACGGAGCTGAGGCGGTTCTCCCTAGTGATATCCGTCATGATTCACCTCGTGTGGCGGCTTATGTGGAGGCAGATAATGAACAGGCGCACCAGGATGCTCTTGACCTATTAGATGAATAGCGGGAATTGGCAGCAGCTTGTTCGGCGATTTACCAACAGGACTTGTGCCGCTATCACAGCCGCCGAGTTAAATCCAGATCCTTTCAGGAAGGTGATTTAATGCTCCGGCTCATCCAGGACCAAACCGATTCTCACAAGTTATCCCCACCTTGGGAAGGGCCATTTGTGGTCAGCAAGAACTTGAACAACGGGTCATATTACCTTATTGACATTCAAGAGCACAAAGACTCACGTAAGTCGGAGGAAGAGACCCGGAGGCCGTGGAATATTGCTCATCTTCCGCCCTATTACACTTAAGCCATAGGCTCCACTGATGTATATATTTTGCCAAATGTACATATTATGATAAATAATAAAGCAGGATCTTTGTCCTTTTTTCCTCTTTACAAGGTAAATTTGTCATTATCATTGTCATTATTCTCTTACACGATAACTCGGGGGCTGATCACATTTGATCCGGCTTCGCCCGTTCTGATCCGGCTCATGATCGTATTCAAATCTAGCCATTAAAATCATGATCACTAGGGGGCTTCCTGTTCAAACATAGGTCGTATTCGAACCAAAGAGAACATAGCTATCGATACCCTTTTGATTGGCACACTGCCGAGCTCACTTGGGGGCTTCTTGATCGTATTCGAATCATAGCTTAACTCCTTTTGGGAACCGACTTTGATCGTACTTGAATTAGAGTCATTAAAAAACTCTCAAGGTCATTAGGGGGCTTCCTGTTCAAACATAGGTCGTATTCGAACCAAATAGAACACAGTTGTCGGTACCCTCTTGATCGGTGCAATGCCAAAGCCATTGGGGGCTACATGATTGTATTCGAATCCTAGCTTAAACCCCTATGGAACGGTTCACTGGTCGTATTCGAATCAGTAGCCTTGCCATTTTTACTTCTCTTTTGATTTAAGTTGTCTTTGGAAACCCCATTGTTTGACTTGAGATTTTTCCCGAGGCTTACAACTTTAAGTATGATTGCTATAGCCCGGTTCAATATTGACTGATGAGTCGCCGATCCATAAGTATCATCGTGCTTTTCGGGTATCCAAAGATTGGGTCTTTAACCTTATTGACCAGGTCATATAAACCGGTGGTGCAAGTTGCGAAGTTTTAAGCATAAGATCATAGTTGTGTTTTTTGTAAACAAGCTAATCTATGATTGTTTTTACAACCTTTTGACCTGCCTGGCAGTCTATTGAAGGACAATTTTTCAAATCTGATCAAGTATATGGACAGTAGATGACAAGAAACATGCATGGATACAACAAGGTGGCATAATGATGTTAAGCATCAAAACGTGCACGATGGCACGGCCACAACAAAGTTATCTCTATCCTATTACAGGACTCATTAAGTCCAAATAGTTTGCATTGTTTTTTACATCAGGTAATGAGTCGCCATGACAGGTTCACCTTCAGGATTGGCCGGAAGCATCCGGGTTAGCCCTCTCTGTGCTTGCGCTCTGCTCCTTTTCCTGGAAGGTTGATGATGACCAGTCAATGTTGTTTAAGGCTTCAAATTCAGCTTCATCATCAACAAGACCGGCCGGGTCAACTTTAGGAGCAAAGGTATGCTTACGAAGTGGGGGAATCGGACTGGTCACGTCATATTGCGGGGTTGGAATTCTCTGGTTCTCTTCATCGTAACCCACCTGGTATTTGGTAAGATCTACTTCAGTGGCTATCAGAGTCGCCACGAGGCGTATCTCTTTGACACAGGCAAGAAAATCTGCGTCCTCAAACGGCGCGCCATCTTCCTTCAGACTTGGGTAACCAATGGCGATATCCTCCGGGTCTAGTTCAGGTAGCCAGGCCTTAGCCCGGCTTAGAGCATTTATCGCTCCGGCTCTTGCAGCTGACCGTCTTAGTTCATTGATCCGTTGTGGAAGGACTGAAAGCTTCCTCAAGACCTGCGTTAGGAGAGTTGGCATCTCATTGGACAAGGCCACCGAAGCAATTGTCCGTTGTGACCCGGTGTACAATTGTTCCACCAAGGTGTACACGGCTTTCAGTTTATTCAGCATGTTGTGGTTTAAATTTGAGCTTCTGGGGCCTGTATAAAGCATAATCAGAAGAGTTAATTTCTGGCGTATACTCTATTGCATGCCTTATGATATGTACACAATGGCAAGACGACTTACCAAAGATGGTTGCGACCATTTGAGAAATATGGCGCTTTAACCCGGACAATTCACCAGTGACTTCTTCCAGAGCCGTTTCTGCTTTTTCAGCTCGGCTTATCAGTGCGGCCTTTTCATCCGCCGAGGATTTCTTCTCAGTTTCAAGTTCTTTCTTTAGTTTCTCCTGTTCAGAAACACTGAATTCGAACTTGTTGTTGGCCTTCTCAAGTTCCGACTCTTGGAATTCAAGGCGGCTCTTAAGATTGGTCACCTCAGACTCGAGTTGACTCGTGGTAGCCTATACAAGTGCAAAATTCAAATCAAGTAAGTTGTTTATGCAGTATTAAAGTCCCAAGCATTTTGCCAGTAATGCCACTTGGCACTTGGGGGCTAATGTCCTAGAGTTTTTTCTTTTCTATGGCGGTTCATCATATGGTGATTTATATGAGTAAGTCCCAAGCATTTTACAAGCAATAATACTTGGCACTTGGGGGCTAATGCGTACTGCTGTTCAAAAGACCCATAAGAATTTCTCTATAAAGAACCGGTCACCCGTATTGGTTAAGCCACCCCTTGGGGACTACATGGTAAGCCGGAATTTTTTTCCCTTTCTTTATGTTGCTCAATTTGTTTCTAAGTCTACAGCATAAGCGTCATAAGTAGCATACTTGGGGGCTAACATAATAAAGGATAATGAACAAGAGAGAATGGGTTATACCTCGAATTTATGGTGCATCTGCTTCACCATGTCAATCTCGAGGTTCCGGCTACTGTGTACTTGGCTCATGTAGCCAGAGAAGATATCCCCAATACTCATATGAGTATAATTAATGACATCCATCTTGACTCGGCGCTGGTCCAGAAGTTCTTCCTTGGCAGGGCATTTGGCCAGCACAGTTGGCCTCCCCGGCTCAGCATAGCCGGTTCTGGTGATCTCGACGTCAGCATTGGAAGGATCATCTATCCGGGTTGGGCTTGGAGGCTTGGGATTTCCTGAGTCATTAGCAGCTTGGTCAGTGGGCAGGTCGATGGAAGGAGGTAACACATCTTGCGTTGGTTCAGCTGGCGGTTCATGAGTGCTTAAGTCCGGCACGATTGTTTCAAGAGCCAGCTCAGTTGCAACTCGTTCTTCTGCTGGTTTATTCTTTCTAACCCTCTTGCTGGGCTTGGCTTGACCGCTGCATTCAAACAAAAGGATTAATACAGAAGTGAGAAGATTACAATAATTACAAAGTGAGCGGTTTATTATACCCTGGTGCAGTCTTGAAGGTTGGCAGATTGGACTGCAATGACTCGCCAGAGGAAGGGGAAGTATCCTGATAATCCGAGTCAGAAGGATTGAGTGGTTGACGAAAAAGACCCGCCAAGGGGTAAAACTTAGTTAAAATAGAGGTCACCTCATTTCGGCGTTTCCTTGGAGTGTTTGGTAAGCCGGAGGAGAGCTCTGCATCCTTGCTGGTCCGGTTCTGCCTCTGGCTCTCATGAATTTGCCGCTTCAAAAGAAATTGAGGATTGTGATGAGCTAGAGGATGAGAAAATCTTACTTTCCGGGTCACTCTGCGGATTTTCCGTCTTGGCAAAGGCTCGGAGTCGGAGGAAAGGATAGTTACCTCGTCAGCCTTGCTACGGCTTGTCCCAGTGTCCTCCTGTTGATGATCAGTGTCAATAAGATGATTAAAAAATAAGCCAAGGGAGTCAAGGGCTACCTCTGACTCAGAAGAGTCCGCCAGCCGAAGCAGGCCAGAAGCAGTAGCTTTCTTGCCCTTCTTTTTGACAGCTTCTTTCCTGGCGGCTTTCTTTTCTTTCCTGGCTCTCTTGGCCGCTTCATGATCATATTTCACTTTCCAAAATTTGTCACCCACCTGCAAAGATTGAGTATATTCATGAGTATGGGTGAAACGTTAAAGAAATTAAAGTAATCACTTCATATGGGCGGTTTTACCTTTGGAGCCGGGTTATCTTTGCAGAAAGGGGCTAGACCCACTTTGCCACAATCCACCAGACTCTCGTTGAGGAGAGATTTGGTCATGTCATCAACAACATGAGCGGGTAAGTCATCAGGGCTATGGCGCAGGGGGTCATTCTTGGCGCCGGTATATTCGCACATTAAGATGGTACGACGGCTCAATGGGATAACTCGCCAGGAAAGCCAGACCCAAACTAGGTCAATGCCCGTCAACCCGTTCCCCAGCAGAGACTTGATCTTGGCCAGGGTAGGAGCGAGGGATCTGCGCTCTGCGGCAGTAATCTTGTAGGGCAGAGGATGATTGGTGTCAAGATGAAGGGCATGAAAGCCAGGCAGAGGATTCTCGTCAGCCGGAGTGGTATCCTTGCAGTAGAACCATGTCATGTTCCAATCTTTGGGATGGCTTGGCGGGTTAGCATAGGGGAAAATCGCATCCCTGTGGCGCTGAATTGAAACTCCGCCAAGTTCCAAGCTCTGACCGCTGGCACACTCTGTCTGGCGGTTCAAGTAGAACAGCTCTCTAAAAAGCAGTAAATTGGGCTCTTCACCAAGATAAACTTTGTTGAACACTTGGAAATTGTAGATGTTAGACACGGAATTGGGTCCAATGTCTTGTGGGCGAAGGTCAAAAAACTTCAGCACGTCTCTGAAAAACTTCGAACCAGGAGGAGTAAAACCCCGGTTCATATGATCTGTGAAGACAACAACCTCTCCATATTTGGGTTGAGGGATTTCTTCATCTGGGTTAGGAGCATGATAAGGCATGACTTCTTTCTTCGGCAGATAGCCGGTTTTCACAAAGTCATTCAAAGTGCTGTCAGTGACAATGGATTTCACCTAGTTGCAAGAGGTAGGTGCCTTGGGTGCCATTATGTTTGAAAGCCTAAAGACAAAGTAAATGAGGCCAGTTCAAATTTAAGCCGGGCAGGATAAAGGTATTATTGTGAATTTTCATATGGCGACTTATGAAGGGGCCTAATGGTATAAGGATAATTACATCCTGGTTACTTAAGCCGCCATAGGTTTTATAAGCCATCAGCACTATTTAAACCAGCAGGGGAGGTTCAGATTATTAATTGAGCATTACTTCCTTAAAGCCGGCAATCAGAGCCGCCATGATTGATAAGTCTAACAAAGTATGGATTTTTCCTAAGTGTAGGACAAACAAGTTTCACAGTTTGCAGTAATTGTTTTGGATCAAACAAAGGTTCAGAAAAGAAAAATTACTAGACCTAAAAACAGAGCGCAGAGAAGTTCATATGCTACGGTGAGGTTTTCTTACAAGGAAAGGAGGTCCATTGCTAATCAAAATGAATGCGGAGCATGAACCGCATCAGATCCATGTGGTTTTTTGGATCAGGCGACGCCGTGGCAAGAAAAAAAATGCAAGAGCTCAGATGAAATATGCCCATGCAGAAGAACACGATAACCCTAATATAGATCTATGGCGCGGAAAGGGAAACGCTTACTACGGAGGATCTGCGGAGGAGGAGCGCCGCCGTTCTCTGGTCAAGGTCAGGTTGATGCAGCGGCTAAGCTCGACGAGGACGAAGGGTGCAGTGGCGACGACGGCAGAGCTTCAGTGGCAGATGGGGCGAGAGGAAGAAGATGCGAACGGAGAATGGAAAGAGACCTAGTCAGGTCTATTTATAAGGAAAACCTGTTAAGTGGGCCCGAAAAACGATGAGGCCAAAAAATAAATTTATCCAGCTACAAGGGCGCCTCGATTTTCAGATGGTCATTAAGACAGAGATCCGTTGAGACATATTGGACAAAGCATGCAGTTATGACAGGTGACATCATGCGGATTACCACAAGTCCAAAGGATGATGTCATGGCGGGTTATAGAAAATTTCATAAGCAAGGCGCAGAAGACTTTTTCTTAAGTGTCAAAGATTGACATGAACCAGTTCAAATCAATCTGGGGCCTAATGTTGGGGATATAACTGTTAGATATGACCCACCAGGAGGGACCGAGTTATATCTATAAGCATTCCTGAAGCCCAAAGCTCAAGGTTGAAGACGGCGGCTTAGTAAGGGCACAAGGCCCAGAGGTGACTTACGGCCTGTAGTGATAAACCGCCGTATTCATGTGACTTGTATTGTAAGGCAAGAAATATTAAGAGACCGAGCCGGATATTGTTTATAGGCTGGTCGGGACTCTGTAGAGCGACTGGGCGTCGACCTCGGTATATAAAGGGACGACCCGGTGGCGGTTCAGGGCAAGTAACAACAACTCGAGAGCTAGGTCAAGCGATTTGCTCCCAGGCTATCGAGACATAAGCAATCCCAATCACAACTAGACGTAGGCTGTTACCTTCATCGTAAGGGGCCGAACTAGTATAAAACTCTCGTGTCTCTTGTCCTGATTAACCCCTTCAAGCTTCCTAGTTGCGATGGCTCCACGACTAAGTCCTTTCACTAGGACATCTGACGTGACAATTCCGCGACATGTTCATTAGTATCTATTAAGTAAGTAGCTAATGTTGATGAGCAATTGTGTATTACCAAAAAACCATTTGCTGGCGTTGGACAAGTAGTCACGCTAGAGTTAAGATGAACTTAGTGCTAGCGTTGGATTGGTGACACGCCAGCCCCATGTACGATACTGCTGATGTGTCCTCCAACGCCACCACTATTTTTTAGCAATGACACCATATTAGTGGTGTCGTGTGTCTGTGCCAGCAAGGCAGTTTTTGGCACGCCATAGCTCGGCTTTTCTCCACTAGTGACGGTACCGCGTGTCAGCTCGGCTCGGCGTTGGGACAAATGGCATCCGTCCAATGGACATGAGGTGTCAATGAAATGTCGACATGTGGAACATTCTAGAAGTGGCCCATTTAGGTTAAAAGGGTCGACCCAGGCAAAGGCCAATAAGATTTTGTCAGATACTAATGGGCCCGCCTGTTAATAGACTGCCATGTTTTGGGCCAAATTACATACCATATCAGATCTGGCCCGTTAACACGACGTGTGCTATTGGGCCCACTAAAGGCCCAATTTGTATTTCAGTTTATTAAAGGTCGTTTAACAGTTTGACCCAGTTCATCCCGCTATTTGTTTTGGCCAGTTAGCGACCATTGATGCATTTGGGCTGTTTTCGGCCTGGTTTCACTTTCGGTCATTTAATGACCTGTGCTGCATCTGGGCCTATTTCTGGTTCGAAATAACTTTTGGCCTCTTAATGGCCTGTTGTCTTCGTGGAAAAATTTCAGGCCAACCTGACTATCGGCCTGTTAAAGGCCGGTGATATAGTTGGACCTAATTATGGCCCGCTTTGCATCCGACCTACCTACATCCCATAATGTGATTGGCTCAACCATGGCCCAAAATAAATTTTGGCTTGTTAACCGCCCATCATATAACTGGGCCAATCATGGGCCGATGTTCATTTCGGCCTGATGTTGGCCCGTGAATTATTCTGCACAATTCAGGCCCAATCTACTTTTTAGCATGTTTAAAGTCCATGCCATTTTCTAGCACAACTAAGGCCCGTGGTTTACTCAGCCTGTTAAAGGCCGAAAACTACTAGGGGGCCAGTTTACGTTTAGGCCTGCTAATGGCCCGAGATGATTGCGGCCCCATGTTACGACCCATATATAGCGAGTTGTGGGTTGACCCGTTTGAGTACCGTATATTTTTTATATACTAACATTTTGGCCTTTTGGCCTCCGTCGAAGCCTATAGCCTTTTCAAAGAGCAAGGACAACATATACACTAAATAAATTACAACATCGTGACTAAGAATAAACCTAGACTATACAATAAAGAAATTACGACATATTACATCCACTGGGCATCAAAGTTTGCTACCAGTGATAATAATGCACAAGTAGACAACAAATTACATTCACTGGGTATCAAATGTCGCCACCAGCGCAAATAAATGCGCTGACAAAATAATATACAGAACCGATAACACTTTAGCACAGTTCAAGAAAGGTTAGCCCTGACCGGGAGCTGCATCGCAAGGAGCTAAGCAAGCTGATGAGACTGTGCTTGTTTGACACTTATATCCTTCAACTCTTGGACTTCTCGTTGATCTTCCACAGAGATTGGAGTTCCAGTAGGAGGTGAGCTGAACTATGTCTTTCTGCTTGAAGTTGAGACTAAAGAAGTCGAATAGATTCAGGTGGCGACTTCATCGAGCTTGTGTCAGTGCTATTAGCGAGTAACTTCAACAGTACATCAAGACATGACTTTGGGGTTGTATCACTATCCCCAAGACGTCCTTCTTACCTACAATATATGTCAGATGGACAATCAATGGGTTCATCTCACTATCATTGTGGCAGTTCTTCCCGGCGTCAGAGATATCACTCTGAAAGAGAAACACGGAGACAGATAACAAGTTTTGCACATATAAGCATCAGTGCTGTCAATTCATCCAATTTCTTATTGGCAAGTAAAGACACATGGTTTAAAATAAGATTAACATAATATGACATTGTTCATTGTTAAGACATGGCAGCAAATGACATTATGCAGGAGTGGCCAGCTTCACCACACCACTGGATTACAGATCAAGAACACAAGTATACATGCAGTACTAAAGAACGTATATGAAGGAAATATGCCCTAGAGGCAATAATAAAGTTATTATTTATATTTCCTTATATCATGATAAATGTTTATTATGCATGCTAGAACTGTATTAAACGGAAACTTAGTACATGTGTGAATACATAGACAAACAGAGTGTCCCTAGTATGCCTCTACTTGACTAGCTCGTTAATCAAAGATGGTTAAGTTTCCTAGCCATAGACATGTGTTATCATTTGATGAACGAGATCACATCATTAGAGAATGATGTGATGGACAAGACCCATCCGTTAGCTTAGCGTTATGATCATTTAGTTTATTGCTATTTCTTTCTTCATGACTTATGCATGTTCCTCTGACTATGAGATTATGCAACCACGAATAACGGAGGAACAATTAGTATGCTAGCAAAATGTCACAATGTAACTGGGTGATTATAAAGATGCTCTACAGGTGTCTCCGATGGTGTTTGTTGAGTTGGCATAGATTGAGATTAGGATTTGTCACTCTGTGTTTCGGAGAGGTATCTCTGGGCCCTATCGGCAATGCACATCACTATAAGCCTTGCAAGCAATGTGACTAATGAGTTAGTTACGGGATGATGAATTACAGAACGAGTAAAGAGACTTGCCGGTAATGAGATTGAACTAGGTATGAGGATACCAACGATCGAATCTCGGGCAAGTAACATACCGATGACAAAGGGAACAACGTATGTTGTTATGTGGTTTGACCGATAAAGATCTTCATAGAATATGTAGGATCCAATATGAACATCTAGGTTCTGCTATTGGTTATTGACCGGAGATGTGTCTCAGTCATGTCTACATAGTTCTCGAACCCGTAGGGTCCGCACACTTAACGTTCGATGACGATTTGTATTATGAGTTATGTGATTTGATGACCGAAGTTTGTTCGGAGTCCCGGATGAGATCACGGACATGACGAGGAGTTTTGAAATGGTTGAGAGGTAAAGATTTATATATTGGAAGGCTATATTCGGACATCGGAATAGTTCCGAGTGATTCGGGTATTTTTCGAAGAACTGGGGAGTTACGGGAATTCACCGGGGGAAGTATTGGGCCTTATTGAGCTTTAGTGGAAAGGAGAGAAGGGCCACAAGGGGAGGCAGCGCGCCCCCATGGGCTGGTCCGAATTGGACTAGGAGGGGACGGCACCCCCCTCTTTCCTTCTCCCTCTCCTCCTCCTTCCCTCTCTCCACCTCTTGGAAAAGGAAGGGGACTCCAACTAGGATTGGGAATCCTAGTTGGACTCCGCCTATAGGCGCGCCCCTCCTAGGATGGCCTCCTCCTCCTCCCTCCTTTATATACGGGGGAGGGGGCAGCCCAAAGACATAAGTTGATATTTTAGCCGTGTGCGGTGCCCCCCTCCACAGTTACACACCTCAGTCATATCGTGTAGTGCTTAGGTTAAGCCCTGCGCCAGTAACATCATCATCACCATCGCCACGTCGTCGTGATAACGGAACTCTCCCTCGGCCTCAACTGGATCAAAAGTTCGAGGGACGTCATCGAGCTGAACGTGTGCTGAACGCGGAGGTGCCGTACGTTCGGTGCTTGGATCGGTTGGATCACAAAGACATTCGACTACATCAACCGCATTACTAAAACGCTTCCGCTTTCGGTCTACGAGGGTACGTGGACACACTCTCCCCGCTTGTTGCTATGATTCTCCTAGATAGATCTTGCGTGATCGTAGGAATTTTTTTGAATTACTACGTTCCTCAACAGTGGCATCCGAGCCAGGTTTATGCGCAGATGTTATATGCACGAATAGAACACAAAGAGTTGTGGGCGATAATTGTCATACTGCTTACTAGCAACGTCTTGCTTTGATTCGGCGGTATTGTTGGATGAAGCGGCACGGACCGACATTACATGATCGCGTTCATGAGACAGGTTCTACCGACGTGCTTCGCACACAGGTGGCTAGCGGGTGTCAGTTTCTCCAACTTTAGTTGAATCAAGTTTGACTACGCCCGGTCCTTGTTGAAGGTTAAAACATCACACTTGACGAAAAATCATTGTGGTTTTGATGCGTAGGTAAGAACGATTCTTGCTAGAAGCCCGTAGCAGCCAGTAAAACTTGCAACAACAAAGTAGAGGATGTCTAACTTGTTTTTGCAGGGCATGTTGTGATGTGATATGGTCAAGATGTGATGAGATATAAATTGTTGTATGAGATGATCATGTTTTGTAACCGTTATCGGCAACTGACAAGAGCCCTTATGGTTGTCGCTTTATTGTATGAAATGCAATTGCCATGTAATTTCTTTACTTTATCACTAAGCGGTAGCGATAGTCGTAGAAGCAATAGTTGGCGAGACGACAACGATGCTACAATGGAGATCAAGGTGTCAAGCCAGTGACGATGGAGATCATGACGGTGCTTTGGATATGGAGATCAAAGGCACAAGATGACAATGGCCATATCATGTCACATATTTTGATTGCATGTGATGTTTATCTTTTATGCATCTTATTTTGCTTAGTTCAGCGGTAGCATTATAAGATGACCCCTCACTAAATTTTAAGGTATAAGTGTTCTCCCTGAGTATGCACCGTTGTGACAGTTCGTCGTGCCAAGACACCACGTGATGATCGGGTGTGATAAGCTCTACGTTCACATACAATGGGTGCAAGCCAGTTTTGCACACGCAGAATACTCGGGTTAAACTTGACGAGCCTAGCATATGCAGATATGGCCTTGCAACACTGGAGACCGAAACGTCGAGTGTGAATCATATAGTAGATATGATCAACATAGAGATGTTCACCATTTAAAACTACTCCATCTCACGTGATGATCGGACATGGTTTAGTTGATTTGGATCACGTGATCATTTAGATGACTTGAGGGATGTCTATCTAAGTGGGAGTTCTTAAGTAATATGATTACCTGAACTTTAATTTATCATGAACTTAGTCCTGATCGTATTTGCATATCTATCCTGTAGATCAATAGCTCGCATATAGCTCCCATGTTTTATTTTTTATATGTTCCTAGAGAAAACTAAGTCAAAAGATGATAGTAGCAATGATGCGGACTAGGTCCATGATCTGAGGATTATCCTCATTGCTGCACAGAAGAATTATGTCCTTGATGCACCGCTAGGTGATAGACCTATTGTAGGAGTATATGCAAACGTTATGAACGTTTGGCAAGCTCGATATGATGACTACTTGATAGTTTAGTGCACCATGCTTTACGGCTTAAAGCCGGGACTTCAAAAACGTTTTGAACGTCATGGAGCATATGAGATGTTCCAAGAGTTGAAATTAGTATTTCAAACTCATGCTCGTGTCGAGAGGTATGAGACATCTGACAGTACTTTGCCTACAAGATGGAGGAGAATAGCTCAACCAGTGAGCATGTGCTCAGATTTTCTGGGTACTACAATCGCTTGAATCAAGTGGGAGTTAATCTTGCAGATAATATAGTGATTGATAGTGTTCTCTAGTCACTATCACCAAGCTACTAGAACTTTGTGATGAACTATAATATCCAAGGGATGGCGAAAATGACTCCCGAGCTCTTCGCGATGCTGAAATCGGCGAAGGTAGAAATCAAGAAAAAGCATCAAGTGTTGATGGTTGACAAGACCACTAGTTTCAAGTAAAAGGGCAAAGGAAAAGAAAGGGAACTTCAAGAAGAATGGCAAGAAAGTTTCCACTCCCATGAAGAAACCCAAAGCTAGACCCAAGCCTGAAATTGAGTGCTTCTACTGCAAAGGAAATGGTCACTGGAAGTGGAACTACCCTAGATACTTAGTGGATAAGAAGGATGGCAAAGTGAACAAAGCTATATTTGATATACATGTTATTGATGTGTACTTTACTAGTGTCTATAGCAACCCCTCGGTATTTGATACTGGTTCAGTTGCTAAGAGTAGTAACATGAAAACAGGAGTTGTAAGATAAACAGAGACTAGTTAAGGACGAGGTGACGATGTGTATTGGAAATGATTCCAAGGTTGATAAGATCACCATCGCACACTCCTTTTACCTTCGGGATTAGTGTTGAACCTAAAATCAATGTTATCTGGTGTTTGTGTTGAGCATGAATATGATTGGATCATGTTTATTGCAATACGGTTATTCATTTAAGTCAAAGAATAATTGTTGTTCTGTTTACATGAATAAAACATTCTATGGTCATACACTTAATATAAATGGTTTATTGAATCTCGATCGTAGTGATACACATATTCATAATATTGATGCCAAAAGATGCAAGGTTAATAATGATAGTGCAACTTATTTGTAGCACTGCTGTTTAGGTCATATTGGTGTAAAGCGCATGAAGAAACTCCATGCTGATGGGCTTTTGGAATAACTTGATGCTTGCGAACCATGCCTCATGGGCAACATGACTAAGATTCCATTCTCCGGAACAATGGAGCGAGCAACTAACTTTTTGGAAATAATACATACTGATGTATGCGGTCCGATGAGTGTTGAGGCTCACGGCGGGTATCGTTATTTTCTGACCTTCACAGATGATTTGCGCAGATATGGGTATATCTACTTGATGAAACATAAGTCTGAAACATTTGAAAAGTTCAAAGAAATTCAGAGTGAAGTGGAAAATCATCATAACAAGAAAATAAAGTTTCTACAATCTGATCGCGGAGGCGAATATTTGAGTTATGAGTTTGGTCTTCATTTGAAACAATGTGAAATAGTTTCGCAACTCACGCCACCTAGAACACCACATCGTAATGGTGTGTCCGAACGTCGTAACCGTACTTTATTGGATATGGTGCGATCTATGATGTCTCTTACCAATTTACCACTATCAATTTTGGATTATGCATTAGAGACAGCTGCATTCACGTTAAATAGGGCACCATATAAATTCGATGAGACGACACCGTATGAAATGTGGTTTAGCAAGAAACCTAAGCTATCATTTCTTAAAGTTTGGGGCAACCTGATAAGCTCGAACTCTTCATAGGCTACCCAAAGGAGATTGTTGGGTACACCTTCTATCACAAATCCGAAGGCAAGATATTCGTTGCTAAGAATGGATCCTTTCTAGAGAAGGAGTTTCTCTCGAAAGAAGTGAGTGGGAGGAAAGTAGAACTTGATGAGGTAATTGTACCTTCTCCCCAATTGGAAAGTAGTTCATCACAGAAATCAGTTCCAGTGATGCCTACACCAATTAGTGAGGAAGTTAATGATGATGATCATGAAACTTCAGATCAAGTTGCTACCGAACCTAGTAGGTCAACCAAAGTACGTTTCGCACCAGAGTAGTACGGGAATCCTATTCTGGAAGTCATGTTACTAGACCATGATGAACCTATGAACTATGAGAAAGCGATGATGAGCCCAGATTCCGCAAAATGGCTTGAGGCCATGAAATCTGAGATAGGATCCATGTATGAGAATAAAGTATGGACTTTGGTGGACTTGCCCACTGATCGGCAAGACATTGAGAATAAATGGATCTTCAAGAGGAAGACGGACGTTGATGGTAGTGTTACTATCTACAAAGCTCGACTTGTCACAAAAGATTTTCGACAGGTTCAAGGTGTTGACTACGATGAGATTTTCTCACTCGTAGCGATGCTTAAGTCTGTCTAAATCATGTTAGCAATTGCCGCATTTTATGAAATCTGGCAAATGGATGTCAAAACTATATTCCCTAATGGATTTCTTAAAGAAGAGTTGTATATGATGCAACCAAAAGGTTTTGTCGATCCTAAAAGTGCTAACAAAATGTGCAAGCTCCAGCGATCCATCTGTGGACTGGTGCAAGCATCTCGGAGTTGGAATATACGCTTTGATGAGTTGATCAAAGCATATAGTTCTATACAGACTTACGGTGAAGCTTGTATTTACAAGAAAGTGAGTGGGAGCACTACAACCTTTCTGATAAGTATATGTGAATGACATATTGTTGATCGGAAATGATGTAGAATTTTCTGGAAAGCATAAAGGAGTGTTTGAAAAGAGTTTTTCAAAGAAAGACCTCGGTGAAGCTGCTTACATATTGAGCATCAAGATCTATAGAGATAGATCAAGAAGCTTGATAAGTTTTTTCAATGAGTACATACCTTGACAAGATTTTGAAGAAGTTCAAAATGGAATGGTCAAAGAACGAGTTCTTGCCTGTGTTGCAAAGTGTGAAGTTGAGTAAAGACTCAAAACCCGACCACGGCATAAAATAGAAAGAGAATGAAAAGTCATTCCCTATGCTTCAGTCATAGGTTCTATAAAGTATGCTATGTTGTGTACCAGACCTATTATGAATCTCACCATGAATTTGGCAAGAGGGTACAATAATGATTGATACGTCTCCTACGTATCTACTTTTCCAAACACTTTTGCCCTTGTTTTGGACTCTAATTTGCATGATTTGAATGAAACTAACTCGGACTGACGATGTTTTCAGCAGAACTTCCATGGTGTTGTTTATTATGCAGAAAACAAAAGTTCTCGGAATGACCTGAAAATCCACGGAGATGACTTTTGGAAAATATAAAAAATACTGGCGAAAGAATCAAGGCCAGGGGTCCCACACCCTGTCCACGAGGGTGGGGGCGTGCCCTCTCCCCTGGGCGTGCCCCCTGTCTTGTGGACCCTCTGATGCTCCACCGACCTCAACTCCAACTCTATATATTCCGTTTCACGGAGAAAAAAATCAGAGATAAAGTTTCATCGCGTTTTACGATACGGAGCCGCCTCCAAGCCCTAATCTCTCTCGGGAGGGCTGATCTGGAGTCCGTTCGGGGCTCCAGAGAGGGGGATTCGTCGCCGTCATCATCATCAACCATCCTCCATCACCAAATTCATGATGCTCACCGCCGTGCATGAGTAATTCCATCGTAGGCTTGCTGGGCGGTGATGGGTTGGATGAGATTTACCATGTAATCAAGTTAGTTTTGTTAGGGTTTGATCCCTAGTATCCACTATGTTCTGAGATTGATGTTGCTATGACTTTGCTATGCTTAATGCTTGTCACTAGGGCCCGAGTGCCATGATTTCAGATCTGAACCTATTATGTTTTCATGAATATATGTGAGTTCTTGATCCTATCTTGCAAGTTTATAGTCACCTATTATGTGTTATGATCCGACAACCCCGAAGCGACAACAATCGAGATACTTCTCGGTGATGACCGTAGTTTGAGGAGTTAATGTATTCACTATGTGCTAATGCTTCGTTCCGGTTCTCTATTAAAAGAGGCCTTAATATCCCTTAGTTTCCACTAGGACCCCGCTGCCATGGGAGGGTGGGACAAAAGATGTCATGCAAGTTCTTTTTCATAAGCACGTATGACTATATTCGAAATACATGCCTACATGACATTGATGAACTGGAGCTAGTTCCGTGTCATCCTATGTTATAGCTATTACATGAGGAATCGCATCCGACATAATTATCCATCACTAATCCAATGCCTACGAGCTTTTCACATATTGTGCTTCGCTTATTTACTTTTCCGTTGCTACTGTTACAATTACTACAAAACTGCTATCTTTACTTTGGCCACTATTACCATTACTATCATACTACTTTGTTGCAGATATTAAGTTATCCAGGTGTGGTTGAATTGACAACTCAACTGCTAATACTTAAGAATATTCTTTGGCTCCCCTTGGGCCGAATCAATAAATTTGGGTTGAATACTCTACCCTCGAAAGCTGTTGCGATCCCCTACACTTGTGGGTTATCAAGACTAATTTCTGGCACCGTTGCCGGGGAGCATAGCTCTATTCTTTGAGTCACTTGGGATTTATATCTGTTGATCACTATGAGGAACTTCAAAGACGAAAGAACTAAGATTTTTCCCTCAACTACGAGGGGAGGTAAGGAACTGCCGTCTAGCTCTGCACTGGATTCTCCTTCTGTTTTGAGTAAGCTTGCGACACCTAAACCTGCTACTGCTATGAATTCTGATATGTCACATGTTATTGATGATGCCACTTCTGCTATGCATGATACTTATGATGAAACTACTTCTGTGCTTGATACTACTTTGCCATTAGGTGAATTTCTTGATGAACAACTTGCTAGGGTTAGAGAGCATGAAATTATTAATGATGATAGTGATGATGAAGGTTCTCCCCCTGATTATGAATTGCCTATTGTTCCTGAGGGTTATGTTATGGATGAAGAAGCTGCTAGAGTTATCTTTGCTTGCAAGGATAGATATGATCATAAGAATTTATTAGCTAAATGGAAGCAGCAATCTCTTAATGCTAAAATGAAACATAACCCTACTTTTACTACTTCACCTCTCCGTGTTACTGATAAGGATTATGAATTCTCTGTTGATCCTAAGATTATTACTTTGGTTGAATCTGATCCTTTTTATGGCTATGAATCTGAAACTGTTGTGGCACATCTTACCAAGTTAAATGATATAGCCACCCTGTTTACTAATGATGAGAAGTCTCGCTATTATTATATCCTTAAGATATTTCCGTTCTCATTAAAGGGTGACGCTAAAACTTGGTTTAATTCTCTTGATCCTGGTTGTGTGCGTAGTCCCCAGGAGATGATTTATTACTTCTCTGCTAAGTATTTCCCTGCTCATAAGAAACAAGCTGCCTTGCAGGAAATATATAATTTTGTGCAAATCAAAGAAGAGAGTCTCCCACAAGCTTGGGGGAGGCTTCTCCGATTACTTAATGCTTTGCCTGATCATCCTCTTAAGAAAAATGAAATACTTGATATCTTTTATAATGGACTAACCAATGCTTCCAAGGACTACTTGGATAGTTGTGCTGGTTGTGTTTTCAGGGAAAGAACAGTCGACCAAGCTGAATTACTATTGAATAATATGTTGACTAATGAAAATAATTGGACTCTTCCTGAGCCAATTTCTGAGGCAATTCCTGAGCCAATTGAGCCAACTCCGAAGAAGAGGGGCGTTCTATTTCTCAGTCCCGAAGATATGCAAGAGGCAAAGAAATCAATGAAAGAAAAAGGTATTAAAACTGAAGATGTTAAGAATTTACCTCCTATTGAAGAAATACATGGTCTTAATTTACCGCCTGTCAAATAAACACATTGTCTTGATAACCCGACACAAGTAGTAAAGGTAAATTCTCTCTATAGATATGATAAAGTTGAAATCTCGTCTACTAAATTTCATAGTCCATGCTTAGATGAATTTGATGACTTTATGGCTAGGCAAGAAAGTTTTAATGCTTATGTTGGTAGAGAATTAAAGAATAATGCTTTCGAGATAGGACGCTTGAGTGATTATATGGCTAGAGTTAAAGGTGAACTTAAAATCATTAGCAAATATGCTTCTATGGTTACCACTTAAGCGTAGCAGGTACTTAAAGCTCAAAGTGATTTGCTCGATGAATTAAATAGTAAACATGATTTCTCTATTAGAGTGGCTACTAGAACTAGTAGAATGACTTAGGAACCTTTGTATCCTGAAGGCCACCCTAAGAGAATCGAGCAAGATTCTCAGAGAAATAATTTAGAGGCACCTAGTTCTTCTAAAAAGAAGAAAAAGAAAGATGATAGGACGTTGCATGCTTCTAGTGAACCTGTTATAGACACACCTGAGAATCCCAATGATATTTCTATTTCTGATGCTGAAACACAATCAGGTGATGAACATGAACCTAGTGATAATGTTAATGATAATGTTCATGTTGATGCTCAACCTAGCAAAAATAATGATGTAGAGATTGAACCTGCTGTTGATCTTGATAACCCACAATCAAAGAATCAACGTTATGATAAAAGAGATATTGTTGCTAGGAAGCACGGTAGAGAGAGAGAACCATGGGTTCAGAAACCCATGCCCTTTCCTCCTAAACCATCCAAGACAAAGGATGATGAGGATTTTGAGCGCTTTGCTGAAATGATTAGACCTATCTTCTTACGTATGCGCTTAACTGATATACTTAAATTAAATCCTTATGCTAAATACATGAAGGATATCATTACAAATAAAATAAAGATACCGGAAGCTGAAATTTCCACCATGCTTGCTAATTACACTTTTAAAGGTGGAATACCAAAGAAACTTGGAGATCCAGGGGTACCAACAATACCATGCTCCATTAAAAGAAATTATGTTAAAACTGCTTTATGTGATCTTGGAGCCGGTGTTAGTGTTATGCATCTCTCTTTATATCGTAGACTTGAATTGAATAAGTTGACACCCTACTGAAATATCTTTGCAAATGGCTGATAAATCAACTGCTATACCTGTCGGTATTTGTGAGGATGTGCCTGTTGTGGTTGCAAATGTCACTATCTTAACGTACTTTGTTATTCTTGATATTCCCGAGGATGGTAGTATGTCGATTATCCTTGGTAGACCCTTTTTGAATACTGCAGGGGCTGTTATTGATTGCAACAAAGGCAATGTCACTTTTCATGTTAATGGTAATGAGCATACGGTACACTTTCCGAGGAAACAACCTCAAGTTCATAGCATCAATTCTATTGGAAAAGTTCCAACTATCATTATTGGAGGTTTTGAATTTCCTCTTCCTACTGTCAAGAAAAAGTATGATATTCTTGTTGTTGGGGATGTGCATATCCCCGTTGAGGTAACCTAGTGTTATTCAAAATTTCTCCGGTTCCGTGTTATTCGGAATGAGTTTGTTAACAAGACTTGATCAACCTTGTTAGTGGATTCATTTTGATGATCATGAGATGGATGAAACTAGAAGGCACAACCTTCTATACCCTCTTTTTACTTTCTGTTATTTACAATAAATAAAGCAAAAATAGTATTATCTATCTGTTTTCTCAATTATCCGTGCAATAAAAAATATCCCAAAAATAAAAGTGCTCCAAATGCCCTGCAAATTTAGTATGATTTTTTATGGAATATTTGAGGATTTTAGGCACTGAAAACACTGCAGAGGGGGCAAGCACCTGGCCACGAGGGTGGAGGGCGCGCCCACAATCCCTGGGCATGCCCCCCTGTCTCGTGGGCCCATGGTGCCCCCCTCTACTTATTCCTGCACCCACACACTCCATTTTCCACCCAAAAAAATCTCCATCCAGCTCAAGCACGAGTTCTAGCTCATTTTGCTACGATTTTTGATCTCCTTGCTCAAAGCTCCATTCACAAAACTGCTTTGGGAGATTGTTGCTTGGTATGTGACTCCTCCATTGATCCCATTAGTTTTTGTTCTAGTGCTTTATTCATTGCAAATTTTTGTTGCATAGGTGACCCTGTTCTTGAGCTTGCATATCAAATTTATGAGGTCCCAAGTAATTCTAATGCATGATATAGGCTCTAGGCACTTGTGGGAGTAGTTGCTACCAATCTTGTTTAGTTTGATTCACTTTTATTTTGAAGTTACTAAAAATTTCAGAAATTTTCAGAAAATGATAAGGAGATTTTTGAGGGGCTCTTCTAGCCAAGGTTCCCAGGATAAACAAGCTAAAGAGAAGGAAAAGGCCAAGTATAATCTTCCTCGAGTAGCGGAAGTACGGCCGTGTGAATGGCCTTGTGATAATTTCTTGAGAGAAGTCGGGATTTATGAAGACTTTTATTCTTTGATTGAAAATGCAGGCCTCACCGACTTCCTCCACGACCGGATCGATCAGTATCTCTTACTCACCAATACATTCGTGCAAAACTTTTATTATCATCCCAAGAATTCACCTCCATCAGTATCATTTCATTTATATGATGAATTCGAGGAAATGTCTCTACGTAATTTTTGTGCAGTATGTAGAATACCCTTTGAGGGCAGCTTAGATGAACCACATCATAAAGATGTGGATGGTTTTGTTAACACTATTATTGCAGGGGATCCGAAGAAGGGTTCCGATGCGAGAATCACTAGCATACATTTTCCTGTTTTATGCTACTTTGCCATATTTGCTAGTCGATGCTTAATTGGTCGTGGAAATAGTGAAAACTTCAGTGTTCCTGATATTATTATTCTGTTCCATGCCTTGTTTGGTGATACTAGTTTTAGTATGGGTGCCGTTATTGCTAAACGGCTAAGCCTAAACCGTACAAAGGGCCCCATCTTTGGAGGTATCTATGTTGCACACCTTGCTAAACATTTTGAGATACCTATTAGGCACTATGAGAAACATGAGACAATATCGCTTCCTTACCTTTTAGATTACAGGAGCATGGTAGCACATGAGTTTATTGTTCACAATGATGATAAGATGCTCCTGTATAACCTAAGATTTTATAAGAAACACAATGAGATTATTACCCTGCATGCGCCTCTATTGTTTGATTTGACTGCAGTTAATTATCTTGTCTCACCGGAAGCGGTGTACGCTCATCGAGGCCAGGCATCCGCTCCAAAGCCTGAGCCGGAACCTCCACTGGACCCTTATCGTCCATCATCTTATCAGTGGGATCCGAAGGAGATCGCTAGTCAGTGGTATCCTGATGACACTCCTCAGTACACAGAGGAGAGTAGCCGTGGTCCTTGGCAATAGACCAACTTAGGCCAAAAGCCTAAGCTTGGGGGAGTACGTATTTCTCAACGACTTTACATTCATGTTCACACACTATTCTGGTTGTTGGTGCTCATACTCTTTCATTGTATTATCCATGCTAGTTTAATTTCTTTTTCTAGTTTTCTTCTTGTGTGTTTGATAAACCTTAAGAAAACCAAAAAAATAGTTAGTTTAATTTCCATGCTTGTAGTAGTAATTAAATGAAAACCCAAAAAGATTTCTCGTTCTTCTTTTACTTGTTGGGAGCTTTCCCATGTAAATAGTTTTATTTTCTTTTCTTTGGGGGTCGAGAGTAGAAGACCATATTGAAAATGTTTAGTGGCTATCATTTGCATGATTGTTGATTTAACTTAGAGCCCATATTACTTTGTCTTCTCTCTTGAATTGAATGCTTGCAGATTCCAGCTTATTCCAATGCACGTGCACTATTATTATTATACACACCGTTCGGTCGTGCAAGTGAAAGGCAATAATAACGATATATGATGGACTGATCGATATGAGAAAAGCTGGTATGAACTCGACCTCTTTTGTTTTTGTAAATATGATGAGTTCATCATTCCTGATTCAACCTATTATGAAGCAAACATATTTGCAATGACATTTAGAGATTATAGTTGCTTGTGCCATGCTTAATTAGCTATGAGTTATAATGGTTTACCTTGCGTACCAACATGCTATTAAAATGATTATGATGTGGTATGATGGGATGGTAGCCTCCTTTGAATGAATTGAGTGACCCGACTTGGCACATGTTCACGCATGTAGTTGAAACAAATCAACATAGCCTTCACGGTATTTATGTTCATGGTGGATTATATCCTACTCATGCTTGTACTTGGTGTAAATTAATTTTAATGCATGTTCATGACTGTTGTCTCTCTCTCAGTTGGTCGCTTCCCAGTCTTTTGCTAGCCTTCACCTGTACTAAGCGGGAATACTGCTTGTGCATCCAAACTCCATAAACCCCAAAGTTATTCCATATGAGTCCACCATACCTTCCTATATGCAGTATCTACCTGCCGTTCCAAGTAAATTTGTATGTGCCAAACTCCAAACCTTCAAATGAAATTCTGTTTTGTATGCTCGAGCAGCTCATGTTTCAACTAGGGCTGTCTGTATCTTCCATGCTAGGTGGGTGAAAGTGCAACTATCCCTAGGTGGTTTTGGTAATTCCTAACAACATATAGCTCATTGAGCTAACATCATTCCAAGATGAACATTTCAGGAAAAGCTCAATGAATGGCATGGCATGGATAAGGAAAGTGGATCCCTCAAAGTACTAAGGATAAAAGGATTGGCTCAAGCTCAAAAGCTCAAGACTCTACATTTTATATTTTAGTGATCCAAGATCACATTGAGTCTATAGGAAAAGCCAATACTATCAAGCAGGGATGAGGTGTTGTTTAATGAGTTTCTTGCTCCACAGTGCTTAGTGATATGCTCCAAAAACCATCAACTACTTTCTCATATCCACATATGACCCAAACCAAGAGTCAAACTCGGCCCCACCGATTCTTTCTACCCGGCGCCACCGAGTTCAGATGTCATAGCCACTTCCACAAACCCTAGGCAAATCGGTCTCATCGATAGGGATCTCGGTCTCACCGAGATGGGATTGTAATCTCTCTATTTCCTTTCGTAACGTTTCGGTACCACCAAGATGAGCGATTGGTCCCACTGAGATTGCAATGTAAACTCTCTGTTTCCTTTTCGTAACATTTTGGTCCCACCGAAATGAGCGAACCGATCCCACCGTGTTTACCTGACCAACTCTCTGGTTAGCTTATTACCAAAATCAGTCTCACCGAGTTTGTGTAATCGGTCTCACCGAGATTATGTTATGCCCTAACCCTAACCATATCGGTCCTACCGAGTTGCATGTCGGTCCCACCGAAAATCCTAACGGTCACTAGGTTTACTAAATTGGTCTGACCGAGTTTGTTGATTCGGTCTCACCGAGATTGGTAAATTGTGTGTAACGGTTAGATTTTGTGTGGAGGCTATATATACCCCTCCACCTCCTCTTCATTCGTGGAGAGAGCCATCAGAACAAACCTACACTTCCAACTTACGATTTCTGAGAGAGAACCACCTACTCATGTGTTGAGGCCAAGATATTCCATTCCAACCATATGAATCTTGATCTCTAGCATTCCCCAAGTTGCTTTCCATTCAAATCTTGTTTCCACCAAATCCAAATCCTATGAGAGAGAGTTGAGTGTTGGGGAGACTATCATTTGAAGCACAAGAGCAAGGAGTTTATCATCAACACACCATTTGTTTACTTCTTGGAGAGTGGTGTCTCCTAGATTGGCTAGGTGTCACTTGGGAACCTCCGACAAGATTGTGGAGTTGAACCAAGGAGTTTGTAAGGGCAAGGAGATCGCCTACTTCGTGAAGATCTAGGCTAGTGAGGCAAGTCCTTCATGGGCGACGGCCATGGTGGGATAGACAAGGTTGCTTCTTCATGGACCCTTCTTGGGTGGAGCCCTTCGTGGACTCGCGCAACCGTTACCCTTCGTGGGTTGAAGTCTCCATCAACGTGGATGTACGATAGCACCACCTATCGGAACCACGACAAAAACACCCATGTCTCCAATTGCGTTTGAATTCTCCAAACCCTTCCCCTTTACATTCTTGCAAGTTGCATGCTTTACTTTCCGCTGCTCATATACTCTTTGCATGCTTGCTTGAATTGTGTGAAGATTGCTTGACTTGTGCTAAGATAGCTAAAATCTGCCAAAGACTAAAATTGGGAAAAGGATAAGTTTTAATTGGTCAAGTAGTCTAATCACACCCCCTCTAGACATACTTCTGATCCTACAAGTGGTAACAGAGCTTTGGTCTCCATTTTCTTTTATTTCCATAGCTTTTGGTGGTCATAGCCTTGGTTTCACAACCTAGGAGAGTATGGCGTCTAGCAAGGGAAATTATCACCGTAGAGGTCCTTACTTTGATGGTACGAATTTTGCTAGTTGGAAGCATAAGATGAAAATGCATATTCTCGGACATAACCCCGCCGTTTGGGCTATTGTGTGTATTGGCTTGCAAGGTGAATTCTTTGATGGGAGAGAACCAAACCGTGAAGCTAGCGCGAATGAGTTGAAGATGCTGCAATACAATGCTCAAGCTTGTGATATCCTCTTCAACGGATTGTGCCCCGTAGAATTCAACAAAATCAGCCGTCTTGAGAATGCAAAGGAAGTTTGGGACACGTTGATTGATATGCATGAAGGTACCGACTCCGTCAAGGAATCCAAGTTGGATGTGCTCCAAAGTCAACTTGACAAGTTCAAAATGAAGGATGGTGAAGGTGTCGCTGAAATGTACTCTAGGCTTGCTCTTATCACAAATGAGATTGCGGGCTTAGGAAGTGAAGAGATGACCGACAAATTCATCATCAAGAAGATCCTAAGAGCATTGGATGTAAAATATGATACCGTGTGCACATTGATCCAAATGATGCCCAATTACAAGAATCTCAAGCCAACGGAGGTCATTGGAAGAATCATTGCTCATGAGATGTCACTCAAGGATAAGGAGGAACTTCACAACAAGTCAAGTGGTGCTTACAAAGCCTCATGTGAAGCCCCTACATCATCAAGTGAGAAACAAACCTTCAATGAATAATTGAGCTTACTGGTGAAGAACTTCAACAAATTCTACAAGAGTAGAAGCAAAGAGAGAAGCTCCAAGTCAAGGTCCTACAATGACAAAAGATCTTCTAGTCGAGAGCGCAATTGCTACAATTGTGGGAGACCCGGACACTATTCCAATGAGTGTACGGCACCCCACAAAAGAAGAGAAGAATCACCCAAGAGGAGAAGTAGAAGAGAAGAATCACCACCAAGAGAGAGGAGGAGTAGAGATGATCGTTATGAACAATGAGCATCCCGGAGAAGCAAGGATTCGGAAAGGAAGGACAATTCATCAAGGAGCTACACAAAACGAAGACATCAAGCTCATGTTGGTGAATGGGTATCCTGCTCCGACTCCGACAATCACTCCGAGAGAAGCTATCACTCTGACTCCGAACATACTCAAGATGAAGGTGTTGCCGTTCTAGCACTTGTGTCAACCAACTCCTACGACATATTTGATTCACCAAATGAAGGACTTGGAAGATGCTTCATGGCTAAAGGCCCTAAGGTAACACACCGCGAGTATGTTGATTTCAATAGTGATGAAGATGACTTGTTAGGTGATGATGATTTACTTGTTGACAACTCTAGTGATGAATACTATGATGAAACGTCAATTAATCATGCTAATCAAGATAAAACGAATGACAATGATAAGGATAAGATTGAGCTTCTAACTAAAGAACTAAACACTCTTAAGTTAGCTCATGAAACTATCTTAGAAGATCATCGAGAACTTTTAAGGACTCGTGAGAAGTTACGCTTTGAAAAGCTCAACCTTGAGCAAGAGCATGAGTTCTTAAAGGCAATCAATGATGATCTCCGTAAGAAAAATTCTTCTTACATTGCCAAGCGTTTACTCTTATCAACTTACATGCCTCAAGTCAAGTCCATTAACAAGAACAAGAAAGATTCTTCCTCTAGTAGTAACAATAATCATGCTAAATCCAATATTGTTGCTTCTAGTAGTTATCTTGATTCCACTAATGATTCTCTTAGCCAAGTTACACTTGAGCAAGAAAATAGCTTATTGAAGGGAATTATAGAGAAAGGTGTTTACAAGAGCCTTGCCGGGAGTAAGCAATTTGAGGAAATTGTACGCAGGCAAGGAAGGCACCAGAAGAACCAAGGTGTTGGTTTTGAACGAAAGTTCAATGCCAATGGAGTTGAGTGGGAAGAAGATCAATATCCCAAGACGAAGTTTGTTACTCAACAAGAGAAGTGTGATCCTACTTCCTTCAAGGGGACACAAGCTCAAGATGATCTTCCACCACAAGACCACAAGCAAAAAGGCAAGGACAAGCTTCAAGAGGAGATTGATGCATTTGAAGAAGCTCCTAAGGCCTTGGCCAAGTGGGTTCCCAAGACAACGTCAAGTTCTACTTCATCAAGTACGACTACAACTCCAAGGATTCCCATCAAGATGATGTGGATCCCAAAGAAGAAGAACTAGAGAGTTCTTGAGGGTGACTCCGCCAACATACTTCACTCATATCTTTTTGGCAACAATAAGTGCAATCAACTTCCACATCTTGCATTAGTTCAAGGAATCACAAACCCTCTTGTTGGTAAGACAAGGGATAAGGTAACCTAATGCGTTCATGGACATCATCTTGTGTGTGCATCACTCTATGTCTATGGATATCCTTGTTTGTTCCTTGTGGGACTAACCCATGTAGGTATTGAAAGTGCAACTCACTCCAAAGGATTGCTCCAAATGATCTTCATCAACATTGAGCATCCACATCTTCAACACCTACATGAAGTCATATCGACAAATCCCAAGGTTAGTTCATCCCTCTAAGGGGGGATCTCACATCTAGGGGGAGCTTAACTCTAAGAATTGAGTCAAAGCAACTCTAATGGTGTGAACACATCAATGTATTATGTAAAAGTGGTAACCCCACTTGAGCTTAAACGATGAGTATGACCTATGATCAAATGTTCTCATTTGACTCCTAAGTCAATATACTCATATATAGATGACCTAGTCATCGCCAATTGTTTGATAGATGCTAGAATTGGTTGTGCATGCTTTGCCACATATTTCATTTGCCATTATATTATGTGAGTATGTTGGTTGCATATTTAACTCATTCGAGGACATCCACTTGTTGCTTTGATTGATTGGTTTCTTCCTCTTTTGCCAAGTGGATGAACAAGAATGCCTAAGAACCTTCTCTAGCTATCTATGCTTTTCTTGTCTCAAACTCTATTCATGCTATATCACAAAATTTGATCAAGTCAGATTCGAACCACTCTGTGTGAGGAGCACTCGGAGTCCCTGATTCATCATAGACTTAAACTTCCAAAACTTCTTTGTGCGTTTTGGTCTGACCGATTCTTCCATTTCGGTCATACCAAGATCACTAAGTCGATCTAGGTTTTCAATCTCGGTGCAACCGATTTGAACATTTCGGTCACACCGAGTTGCTATAATTGTCAACAGTTATGCATCTCGGCGCCACCGAGTTGTTCCACTCGGTGACACCGACAGGGTCGGGCTATATATACTCACGGGCAAAAATTTGGAAACTTTCTCCAAACCCCTTCGCCCGCGCATAGCTCGCTCTGCCTCCACGGTCTCCGGATCATCCTCCTCGTCTCCAGCCGCCTCCAGTCGCTGGTCTCCGCCGCCGTCAACGGATTTCAACCCCGCCGTTGCCGCCATAGCGAGTTCATCGCCAAGCTAGGGTATGGACTCGATCACAGTGCTATCCCCGTCCGATTCCTAGCACATTGTGTTCATCATGATTCTTGCCACGATTGAAACGATTCTATCCAGTCAAAACAATCCATAGATTAGAAGTGAATTGGAAATTTAGGGTTAGGTTTCCGCCGAAACCATCTCGGACACACCGAGTTGTAGAACTCGGTTCCACCGATTCGGCTAAGGCCATTGCACAAGTGATTCTCGGTCTGACCGAGAATTGCAAATCGGTGTGACCGAGTTCAGGACTTTGTGAAACCCTAGCAGTATCGGTGCCACCGAACTGTGACTCGGTCTGACCGAGCTCACTAGTTTAGGTTCCAAAAGCTGCTTCGGTATCACCGAGTTTGCAAATCGGTTGATCCGAAATGCTTTCTGTGGAAAACTAAAACTAAGTTTTTGAATCATTCTTTTGCAAAAACCTCTATATTTTGTGATGCTCATCCACTCTATCTCAGCTATATCTACTCACAGGGTCTGCAGTCAGTGCTTGCAATATGTCTGATCAAAGTGACAGCTAGAACTAGTCAGAGGAGCAGATTCACATGAGTGAGGGCACTAGTCCCTCTAGCACCTCAGATGATGGCAGCAGGAGCACCCCAAGCAACTTGCCCAAAGCTGCCACCAGGGCCAGAAAGAAGAAAACCTCAGAATCTGAGGATGAAGACGATGTGGCAGTTGAGGATGAGGCCACTTCCAAGAAGAAAGTGCTCAAAAAAGAATATGGCACAACTGCAACCACTAAGCCTGGTATGAAGACCAAAGTGCCTGCAAAGAGGACTCCCATGTCTAAAGCTAGAGCCTCTACTCAAGTACCTGAGAAATCTGATCCCAAAGAGGCTGCTGCAGAAGGGAAGAAGAGGAAGGAAACGGTCAAGAAGACCATGGCCAGAGTTGTTGGACAGCCTTCCATGATGGAAGAGGAAGAGGAAGAAGAGGCTGCTGCACCAGCACCCAAGGCTCAAAAGCTTATGGGTGATGCTATTAGGTTAGGGCCTGCATCATCAAAGCCCAAAGAAGCACCCAAAGCTGCCTCCAAGCCCAAGACTGCACCTAAGAGGAATACCAGAAACATATCTGCTGCTGAAAAGAACAAGGCCCTAGTGCATGAAGCTGTTGCTGAAGAAGAAGAAGGTGAAGAGCATATCTTGAGGAAGTTGAAGCCAAAGATTCCAGACCACAATGATGCTCATCCTATGGCTGAGAACATGAAGCTGAGGAAGGATGCAGGACTCAGACAGTGGAGGTTGTCTGATCCTTATGCTATCAGGAGAAGGACTGCTGTTGACTATAGGTTCCATACTAAGGAACAACAGGATTTCTATGAGACTGTGCTGCTGGACAAGAAGCCAATAGTTCGTGACATGAGGTGGGTGGACTGGAAATACATCAAGGAGAATGAGGAACACTACCCACGAGTGTTTGACAGTTTAAGTGCTTGTGGAGTTGCAGACCTTGTTGGACAGAAGTTCACAAAGTGGAATGATGAGCTCATAATGCAATTCTACTCCAAAGCACACTTCTATCCAGATGGCAGGATAGTATGGATGTCTGAAGGTACAAGGTACTAGTCTACAATTGAAGAATGGGAAAATCTGATCAATGCACCAAAGGAGAAAGAAGATGACTTGGATGTCTATGCCAAGAAGAAGAAGGATCACAATTCTATGGCACATATGTACAAGGAGATCCCACATGCTGCAATTGAGACATACAAGTTTGGATCTGTATATTTCCTTCTGTCAGGACTGCCAACCATCAACTGGATCCTTAGGCACACACTCTTGCCCAAGTCAGGAGATCACAACATGATCAGAGGCCATGCCATCAATCTGCTACACATATTTGATGCGCCTCAAAAGTTCAAGGTCATGAGCCTCATAGTTGAGACTATCTGTAAGTGCATCTAGTGCCCCTTAGTGATTTTGGTGTATTGAAGACTTATAGGTTAAGGGACTAATGCGTTTGTGAGTGTACACAGGTCTATAAGTCTATGAGGAGTTTGATATTTACAGAGGAAGTCGACCCCTAAAAATGAAGTTCTTCAACTAAAGACTTTGATATTCTGAAGACTTTCTGAAGACTTTGAAAGTGAAGAAATTGGTGTGACCTTGAAGACTTGGTATTCATTTGTGGAACATGAAGCGTGAAGACTTTTGTTTTCGTAGTTTCATTTTCTCTTTCTTGAGTCATAGGAAACACCGTACTGTTAAAGGGGGTCGAGGAAATACTAAGGAAAAATTTCCATGTGATGCTCAACTCAAAATCCTACACCTACCAATCCCTTCGAGTGAAGCCTTTGGAAATCTCATACAGTTCAGTCACTTTCTTCAGTGACAGAGACGAAGTTCTTCTGGTCGCTGATGAATTTGTTCTGACTGAGGAGTTAGGAATTCGTCAGTGCGAATTACCTACACAGTGAGGAACATGATAGCCCTGAGGAATTTGAGAGTCAAATTTCCGACCATTGTTGTGCTGCGCGCCAGCTGTCCCAAAATATCTTATCCACCTAACGGTCATATCATTGAGGGGCATTTATGTCTTATCATGTCGGGCTGCTCCCTAGGCTATAAATAGCCACCCCCTACAACCACTAGCTGGTTGGCTGCTCCGAGAGAACTTGACACTTGTCATTTGAGAGCAACCCATCCTCCGAGGACTTTGAGCGAAAATCATCAAGTGAGGAAAACCCAAAACCAAACCCCTACAAACCCAAAGTGATTGAGCATCACTGAAGAAATTGATCCTGCGTGGATCCGATGCTTGTTACCTTTGAAGACTGTGCTTCTTCCAGACGGTTAGGCGTCAAGGTCTAGAGCATCCAAGAGGAATTGTGGATCGCCGAGTGACCAAGTCTGTGAAGGTTTGGAAGTCGCCTGAAGACTTACCACGAGTGATTGGACAAGATCTGTGTGATCTTAGTTCAAGGAGAATACGGTGAGGACTGGGTGTCCGGGACTGTGTGTCCTCGAGTTTAAATACTCAGCCGCTCCAACCAGATGTACAACTGAGACAGCAGTTGGAACTGGTCTACCAAATCATTGTCTTCACCAACCTAACTGGTTCTATTTCCTCAACCCTTTCATTTCCTCATTACTGTGTTGAGTGTTTGTTCATATCTGTGTCTGAAGACTTTGACTGAAGACTTTCTCAATTTCCTTAGTTCAATTTCTTCAGTCTGTTTGTCTTCATCTTGTGTTATCCTGTGATTACGCTTTTTGTACTCTGTGCTAGTCTTCATTTCATCATGATGACCATGCTTGTATTCTGTTATGCTTACTTCTGAGTACTTATTCCGCTGCTAATAGTTCTTCGCTAAGGAATTTCCTCATCGGCAAATTCCTCAGTGAAGAATTCATAAAAATCGCCTATTCACCCCCCTCTAGTTGACATAACGCACTTTCAATTGGTATCAGAGCAAGGTACTCCCTTGTTCTGTGTGATTTTGGTTTAACCGCCTGGAGTTTTAGTTATGTCGACCGTAGGTATGAAGAAAGTGGCATGCCCTATCTTTGACGGTCATGATTATCCCAAGTGGAAGGCCATGATGAGGAAGCGCCTCATGGCAAGGGACATCGAGCTGTGGACCGTCACTGAGATTGGTCTTACTGATCTATGCAAGTCGGCGAACGCAAATGATATTCGCAAATACACTCGACTTGACTTCATGGCAAAGGATATCATCTGTTCCGGCCTATCCAGAGATCAATTCAGGCACATTATGCATCTTTGCAATGCAAAGCTTATCTGGGACCGAATCTCCGACGTCTATGAAGGTCATCGAACCCGTCATGATCCGTGGTTTGAGGACTTCAAGGAATCTCTCAAAACGATGACTTTCGAACCAGAATCATCATCTTCTGCATCATGTCTCATGGCAAAGGGTGTCGAGGTAACCGAATGTTCCTCATCTGAATTTAGTGACTGTGAATCTGATGATGATGAATCTGATGATGATATTGAACCTAGCTATACCAAACTTGTTTGCATTGCCACCAAACAATAACATGCCTTGGAAAAGGTTCAAAACATGCTAGACAAAAGTGATGATATGTTGGGTGAAGAAATGGATCGCACTAAAGCCCTGACTGAAATCTTCAGAGACTTCAGTCTAGGTTTGATAACCTTCAAAGTCATCATAACACTCTCTTATCTGATCATGAGAAACTTTCTTATGAATTTCTTCAAAGAAAGCAAGATCTTGAGAAGCTAAGAGTGAGTTATGAAGATCTTCAGAAGGAGCGTGATTCATTACTAGCTCAACAAATCAGCGCTTCTCAGGAAGAATTTGTTCCTCCATGCTTAAAGTGCACTGAACGTGAATCTGCTAATTCTTCACCTGAATGTTCAAATGCTTCAACTGTTACAAATTCTTCACCTGCCTCTGCTATCACTAATTCCTCATCTGAGGACATTGCTAGTATCACTGACAATGCAGGGTTGAAGGAATTGTACATGACAGGCATGTACAAAAGCCTCAAAGGGCATCAGACTCTTTGTGATGTGCTTAAAAAGCAGATCCTCAACAGAAACCCTGGGAAAGAGGGCATCGCCTTTGAGAGGAAACTCAATGCTGATGGAACATACTGGAAGCCTGAGCAGTACCCCAAAACCTCATGGGTTGCTGCAAAGGGACCTCCAGTTGATCCATCTAACTTATCTGGCTTTACATGTGAATCTCCTCATCCTTCTGATGAGTCATTTGACTCCAACTATAAACTGTTCAAAAATCAGAATGGTGAAGTATTTGCTAGATATGTTGGCACTAACTGCAGGAACGGTTCTCCCATGAAGAAAATCTAGGTTCCCAAGAAGTGCCTTGAAAGTCTTCAGGTGAATGTCCTCATGACAGCACTAGTGAAGAACAGGAACCCCAGATCAAATTCTTCATATGGATCAAATTCCTCAAATGGATCAAAGTCCTCATATGATTATCATCGTGCTAACAACTCTGTTTCGCAGGGTAGAGCTAAGGGCTATGAATATGTGCATTATTCTTCAAACCATTATGTTCATAAGTCCTCGAAGAATTTCTCTGCTTATTCATATGCTTACCCTAACCCCTCTTATGTGAAACGAAATGGATTGGCTTCTATGCCACCATTCTCGTATGGTGCTCGCAGAGTGATGAACTCTTTGCCACCCCTTCAGATGTGGGTGGTGAAGAAAAAGAACTGATCTCTTCTGCAGGGTTAGGTCTCCAGACGTGCCTTAATGTCTGAAGAATTTGCCGGGGACCTGACAAAATTGCCTGAAAGGACGCAGGCGAATCATGATGAAATAAACTTTCACATGTCCTCCTACTGCTATATCTGTTTACTGCTTGATGAAATTCATCTGATGAACTTGATATCATATTCTTCATTGATGAAGCATATGAGATTGTAAGTTACACTAATTCATCTGCAGGATGATCAACCCAAAACCACTGAATGGGTCCTCGATAGTGGATGTACAAATCACATGACTGGTGACAAGAATCTATTGATGGATGTCCCTTATCACCGTCACATCTGAAGCATATCATCTTTGCTGACAAAGGCAAAAGTCAGGTATTGGGTCTTGGTAAGGTTGCGATCTCTAAGGATAAACACATGGACAAAGTCATGCTTGTTGAGTCCTTAGGATACAACCTCATGTCAGTCTCAATGCTTTGTGATCTTGATATGGTTGTTGTCTTTGGCAAGTATCGCTATGTTGTGATTATGGAAGCTGACAATTCCAAAGTCTTCGAAAGCTTTAGGAGAGGAGATTTGTATATTGTTGATTTCTCTACAGGACCACAACCAGCCATGTGTCTACTTGCAAAAGCTTCAGAAGGCTGGCTATGGCATCGACGACTTGGTCACGCAGGCATGAGGAATTTGCACACGCTTGCAAAGAAGAAGCATGTCATTGGCATTGAGAATGTCAAATTCCTCAAGGATCACTTATGCGGAGCCTGTGAAGCTGGAAAAATGACCAAGGCCAAGCATCTAGCGAAGACTATCATGACCACTACTCGTCCATTCGAATTGCTTCACATGGACCTCTTCGGACCTAATCATTACTCGACAGTCACTAATGATGCATCTCTATATGGTTTTGTCATTGTTGATGATTACTCTCGATATACATGGGTACACATTGTTACTTACAAACATGAAGTGTAGGAAGTCTTCAAACGTTTTTCCTCGAGGGCTTCAACCAACTTTGGTGTGAAGATCAAGCACATCAGAAGTGACAATGGAACTGAGTTCAAGAATTCCGGTCTTGATGACTATCTTGATGAACTTGGTATTACTCATGAGTTATCTGCTCCCTATACTCCTCAGCAAAATGGCGTCGTGGAGCGCAAGAACAGAACTCTTGTTGAGATGGCTCGCACTATGCTTGATGAATACAAAACGCCTCACCGTTTTTGGATTGATGCAATTGATACTGCGTGCCACATCATCAAAAGAGTATATCTTCACAAATTCTTCAAGAAGACGGCCTATGAACTCCTCACTGACAAGAAACCCAATATGAACCAGCACCCGAGGATTCTATCAAGTTCAAGGCAACTGAGGATGTCATTCCTACTAAAGAATTTGCTGAAGAATTCATTCCAGTTCATGAAGAACATCAAGCTGATACACCTGAAGAAAATGCTGAGGAAAATGGTGCTGAAGAAAATGCTGATCAAACTCCTCAGCGACAACCAGCTCATCCTCGCGTTGCAAAAGAAGTGCAAGTGGAGAAGATCATCGATGACATTAGAGCACCAGGTCCTCTCACACGCTCAAAAGCTTCACATTTTATCTAACTTTTGTGGGCACTATGCTTTTGTCTCTATCACAGAGCCCACTAAGGTAGATGAAGCATTTTTGGAGTCGGAGTGGATTCAGGCTATGCAAGAAGAATTACATCAGTTCGAGCTCAACGATGTCTGGGAACTGGTCAAACGTCCAGATCCTCGCAAGCATAATATCACTGGCACAAAGTGGATCTACCGCAACAAGCAAGATGAAAATGGCCTTGTGGTGAGGAATAAGGCACGACTGGTAGCTCAAGGCTACACACAGGTTGAAGGAATTGATTTCGATGAAACTTTTGCACCTGTTGCTAGACTTGAGGCTATTCGCATATTACTTGCTTATGCTAACCATCATGATATCATCTTATATCAAATGGATGTGAAAAGTGCATTCCTCAATGGTAAGCTTGAGGAAGAAGTATATGTTGCTCAACCCCCAGGTTTTGAAGATCCAAAGAATCCTGACAAAGTCTTCAGACTTAATAAGGCCCTCTATGGCCTCAAGCAAGCCCCTCGGGCGTGGTATGATACATTGAAGGAATTCTTCGTGAAGAATGGCTTCACACCCGGTTCACTCGACCCTACTCTCTTTACTAAATCTTATGATGGTGAACTGTTTGTGTGCCAAATATATGTTGATGATATTATCTTTGGTTGTACTGACCAACGTTATAGTGATGAATTTGCCTATATGATGAGTGAAGAATATCAAATGTCTATGATGGGAGAGTTGAAATTCTTCTTAGGTCTTCAAATTCGTCAACAGCGCAATGGCATATTCATATCTCAGGAGAAATACCTCAAAGATGTACTAAGGAAATTCGGCATGCAAGATTGCAAAGGCGTCAAAATTCCTATGCCCACAAATGGCCATCTATGCACTGATGAAAATGGTATTGACTTCGATCACAAGGTATACCGCTCCATGATTGGTTCTTTATTGTACTTATGTGCATCTAGGCCAGATATAATGCTTAGTGTTTGCATGTGTGCCCGATTTCAAGCTGCACCGAAGGAATCACACCATAAGGCTGTGAAGCATATTCTTCGATATCTAGCTCACACACTAACACTAGGATTATGTTACCCCAAGGGCTCTACTTTTGATCTCATTGGATATTCTGACTCTAACTATGCTGGTGATCGTGTGGACCGCAAGTCAACTTCTGGCACTTGTCATTTCCTCGGACGATCTTTGGTCTGTTGGTCCTCGAAGAAACAGAACTGCGTATCACTGTACACTGCGGAAGCTGAATACATTGCTGCTGGCTCTTGCTGTGCTCAACTGCTTTGGATGAAGCAAACACTCAAGGACTATGGCATCAACGTGAAGAATGTGCCTCTCCTCTGCGACAATGAGAGTGCCATCAAGATTGCTCACAACCCAGTTCAGCACTCGAAGACAAAGCACATTCAGATTCGTCATCATTTTCTTCGTGATCATGTGTTGAAGGGCGACATCTCCATCGAGCACGTGAAGACTGAAGAACAACTAGCTGATATCTTCACTAAGCCCTTGGATGAGAAGAGATTTAGCAAGTTGCGGTGTGAGCTAAATATCTTAGAATCTTCGAATGTTCTTTGAAAAGGACACACATCCTAACAGATGTGCAACACATGAAGAAACGTTTTTCTTCAATCAATGAAGAATAACACTCTAAGTGTGAAGAAATTAATGAAGAATTTGATTCTCAGAACCCTACGACAATTGTACGCGGTGTCTTAAATCATCATTCTTATACGGTGGGTCACGCCACCACAAAAAGTTGAAAATGTCCAATTTGAGTTTTTCCTCAGTTTTGAAATTCTTCAGTTTTTCAAATTCTTCAACTTTTCAAAATCTTCATTGTTTCCTTCGTTTTTCTTCATTGGCTATATATATTTATATGAGTTTATGTCCTCTACAACATTCACTTATAGCTATTTCTTCAAGTTGTTTTTTCTGCTAAGTGAATGTGATCGGACCCTTCCCCCTCTATGCACAAATTCTTCAAATCTTCACAAGTTCACAAATTCTTCAAATCTTCACACATATGAACACCACACATCATATGGTCTTGAACTGTTTCTCTAAGCAATCATTTTCTTCAAGATTCCCTCATTGTGTGGATCTTCGATCTGTACAACTCTGGAACCTAAGACAAGTACGCTTAGTGAAATTCCTCAAGGTTCATCTAGTCAAATTCCTCAAAACTTGTTCTTTTCGAAAAACCTTCTCAGAACGCATATGACCTCTCCGAATTCCTCGCACCTGTACTCCTGCTGCTGAATCACTAGGTTCTCATCAACTTAACTCATTTGCAGCGTTCCTTGAAGAAAAACTGCATACTTCTTCAGAGAACTCGATTGTTCAAATTCCTCAACTGAAGAATATGGCAGACGGTAAGAAGCCGCGGAAAGGAGGAAAGAAACCTGAGGTTATGACTGCGTTTGAAATCCCCGAGGAAATTTATGCTGACTATTGCACACCTGATGAAGCAAAATTTGGCAAAGAAAACAAAAATCAGTGCAAGGTGCGCACTCAGAGGATTGAACGGAGATGGGCCAGGGAATGGAGGGAATACAGATATGTGACTCCAAAGTACATGAGGAAATTCGCCCTCAATCCTCCATGCCCAAGAGCTCCATTGGCACCTGGCCAAGTAGCTGACCCCACAAGCATCAAACGTGGTGAGGACTTTCCTGAAGAATGGGCTAAGCGCCAAGCTAAATTGGCAAGACAAGCCAAGGAGGCAGTGAAGAAATTCAATGAGGATTCTGCCACTGCTACTGCTACTGAGGCCTCGATCAAACCGAGGAAATCCATGCCAAAGAAGCCTGCTCGTAAGCCAAGTGCTTCACCAACAGCGCCCTCACGGCCAAGTTCCTCAGCAATGCCCTCATGACAAATTCCTCACACTGCTACTGCTCCATCAAAGTCCTCAGCTCCTGTGCATCTGGCTACATGTCAAAGGACTGCTGGTTTCTCGATTGCCTCTGGTGTTTCAGCAAGTTCCTCAGCTGCACCAATTTCCTCATCAGGCCCCACACTGTTGAAGACCAAAGCAACAGCTGGACGAGCTCCTCGGCCAAGTCCAAAGAAGAAATAGGTCGCATTCCATGTGGCTTCTGATGATGAAGCTTCTGATGATGAACTTGCAGAAATCATCAGAGACAGACAGGTGAAGGCCGCTAGAGCCAAAGGCACATCTGTGCCACTGCTGTTGGATCCGAGGAAAATCCTCGATTACATTGATCTCTGGCACAAGGATCCAAACACCCCCATGCCTAATTTTCATCTGACCCCTGGTCAAAGTCACATGCTAACCCATTTCATCACTGAAGAGAAATGGAAGTTTGAAAAGGCAAGAGAGATCAGGAAAGCTCAATACAGAAAGGAGAAGCTCCTGAAGAAAAACATTGTCAGAATGACACCTGAGGGATTTCTCCAGGCTCAGTATGAAATTCAAGCCCTCAGCAAAGACTTTGATGCCTACTATGCTGATTGGCAAGGAGCTAAAGTAAGATTCGTCAATCTGACAAAGAAATTCACAAATGTTGCAGCCCCATCGCAACAAGAAAATCTTCAGGCTGCAGACTCTGCTCAGCCTGCTGAAGAACATGCCAGCACCGTTGATGACTTTCAGCCTGCTGAAGAAAATGCTTGTTCCAGGGCTGGTGAAGAAATTCCAGCCACTGAAGAAATTGCCAAGGCATCCACTAGTGGTGCGCCTGAAGAAACTGAACAAGTCAGGGCAACTGCATCAGTGGCGCCTGAGGAAATTCATCCAGATTCCTCAGCTCCTCCTGCGCCAACACCAACTCCAATTCTTCCATCTGCTTCTGATGTGAAGAAGACCAAGGCTGCAGAGCGAGCTGCAGTGAAGAAAAGGAAGGCATCTGCTGCGTCAAACTCTTCGGCTGCGAAGAAAATGAAGCCAATGACCAGCTCACTCGAAAATCCAATTGATGCTGTTCCGATTTCCTCCATGCCATCAAAGGACATTGTTCCTTTTGGAGAAGACTATGAGATCCCAAGCGGATCTGGTGAAGAAAATCATTCTGCTACTTCGTCAGAGCAGATTGATGAAGAAATTGAAGTGGAAGCAATCCCTTCAACCCCAATCATTTCCTCGCCTATGCCTCAGTTCACAGCTGAAGAGGCTAGTGTTGAGGAACTTGAAGAAGATGTGGATATTGGAAGCACAACGCCAGTGATGAACGATGACTTTTGGGAAAGTCAGCATCCAAATTCTCCACTCTTCACCCCAATCCAACAGATACCTCAGTCCCCTGCTCCAACTGTTCAAATGGGCTCTGAAGAAACTCATCCCACTTCATCTGTCCATGAAGAAATTCCAGCCACTAGTGCTGATGAACCTGTTGCTGCTGATCCTCAGACTGCACCTGTTGAGGAACAAGAAATTCCTCAGCCTGAAGAACCTGAGCTCGCGATTCCTGAGGTGGTGATGCAACTCACTGACACCCCTCTGCCAAAGCCAAAGAATCCGTTCTCAAGCAAACAGAAGTTCAAGGCTGAAGACTTCTTTGCCAAGCACATATTCTTCACTGATTATAATCCATATGATTCTGCTCGCATAAGGAAGAGGCGTTTCTGGACTGCCAGCCAAGCCAATTTCTATTCCTCAGTGCTCTTCAACAAAGACAAAGTCTTCGATCATGCACATATTCCTCATGTGGACATGGAGTCTCTGCCCGGCTTTGAGCCAGTCCTCAGTGTTCTTCACGACGCAGGACTTCTGAATTTCTGCATTAATATCTGTGACTGGAATGAAGAACTCATTCTTCAATTCTATGCAACTCTGCACATCACCGGAGACGCTGAAGACGTGAACTCATGGGTATTAGACTGCATGTCTGAAAATACTCACTACAAGGCACCAGCAACTGAATTGCTTCGTGCTCTACCACTCAGTCCTCCACTTGATGGTGCTCGTTGTATCTACAATGAACCAGAACTTTCAAATCACTATATGCAAGTGCTGATGAAGCCTTTGAAGCCAAGGCAGGCCCCAAGAACCAAATTCCACGTCAAGGAATTATTGTATGTGCCTCGGACTGTCTATCGAATTCTGACGAAGACAATGAGTCCTATCAAAGGCCACGACTCAAATGATGAAGAACTCGTTGGCATCATGAAGAATATGCTTTTCAACATCATTCATGGCGTTCCCGTCAACTTCCATGATTTCTTCATGAGGACTCTGGCCAATATTGCTATGTCACCATTCGAGCTGAAGCCCTATGCTCCTTGGATTATGAGATTCATCAGGGCAAGATCTTCACTGAATTACAAAGCTGACACTCTGAACCACGGTAGCTACTTGCCTCCCATTGAAGTCCTCAAACGGACAGTTTCATCAGCTGATGATAAAGGCAAGGCCGCTGCTGTGATCGATGAAGGCATTCGTCCATTGGATGGTCAATTTCGCAAGGCTGCATCTTACTCTACCAATGACGATTCTGCCACACATGACTCTGCCACAAATACCTTAGCCAAGCAAAATCATCAAGCCACAGCTCCCAGGGTGATGACTGACCGTGAGTTACTCCTCAGTCTTCATCAGAAGGTTGATCGCAATCACAAATGGGTAAAGCGTCAGTTTGGTGCACTTCTTCACAATATGACCTCAACACACAATGCAGTGAAGAAGAACCAATACTACCTTCATGAAACCTTCAACCGCACCTGGGCTGTCCTCACTCATGTCTATAGCGCTGAAGAACTGAAGACAATGGGTCTCAAGGAAGAATTTGACTGGTCTGCACCTCCTCCGAAGAAATTCAAGAGGGTCAAAATTCCTCCACTGGTGGCCAGCTCTTATTCTTCATTGCGTGACACTGATGAGTATGAAGATTTGGATGACACTGCGGCAGGCCCTGCTACAACAAACAACTCTGACAACGTTGGCGCTCCTCCATCGACTTGAAATTCTTCAGGGGTGTTAGTCCTCAGTTTCAATCCTTTTGGTCATTTGATGACAAAGGGGAAGAAATCTGAGTTAGTCTTCAAGCGGGTCTATATTAAGGGCATTTTTAAGTTACAACTCTCGTTCTTCTGAAACTTTTATTTGGATCAAGTTGTAATCTTAAACCCAATGGTGCGCTGATACTTTTGTTGCATTATGCTTTGCATGCTTATTCCTCATTAATGACATTGCACGCATGCTGAATCTCATCAGGCACCATATTTCATCATGCATTTCAAATTCTTCATATTATATATCAAATGCGTGTATGAATTACAAGATATAGGGGGAGATCTCCATGATTCAACTCTTCAAATGTGCATTGCCTCAGAAGCAAATTCCTCACTATGCACATCTTCAGGGGGAGTTCTTCTATATCTTGTAATCAAATTCCTCAATATCAGTGTATACACTTCATATGTTTATCCCCGTTGAAAACTTAACCTATGTTGTCATCAATCACCAAAAAGGGGGAGATTGTAAGTGCATCTAGTGCCCCTTAGTGATTTTGGTGTATTGAAGACTTATAGGTTAAGGGACTAATGCGTTTGTGAGTGTACACAGGTCTATAAGTCTATGAGGAGTTTGATATTTACAGAGGAAGTCGACCCCTAAAAATGAAGTTCTTCAACTAAAGACTTTGATATTCTGAAAACTTTCTGAAGACTTTGAAAGTGAAGAAATTGGTGTGACCTTGAAGACTTGGTATTCATTTGTGGAACATGAAGCGTGAAGACTTTTGTTTTCGTAGTTTCATTTTCTCTTTCTTGAGTCATAGGAAACACCGTACTGTTAAAGGGGGTCGAGGAAATACTAAGGAAAAATTTCCATGTGATGCTCAACTCAAAATCCTACACCTACCAATCCCTTCGAGTGAAGCCTTTGGAAATCTCATACAGTTCAGTCACTTTCTTCAGTGACAGAGACGAAGTTCTTCTGGTCGCTGATGAATTTGTTCTGACTGAGGAGTTAGGAATTCATCAGTGTGAATTACCTACACAGTGAGGAACATGATAGCCCTGAGGAATTTGAGAGTCAAATTTCCGACCGTTGCTGTGCTGCGCGCTAGCTGTCCCAAAATATCTTATCCACCTAACGGTCATATCATTGAGGGGCATTTATGTCTTATCATGTCGGGCTACTCCCTAGGCTATAAATAGCCACCCCCTACAACCACTAGCTGGTTGGCTGCTCCGAGAGAACTTGACACTTGTCATTTGAGAGCAACCCATCCTCCGAGGACTTTGAGCGAAAATCATCAAGTGAGGAAAACCCAAAACCAAACCCCTACAAACCCAAAGTGATTGAGCATCACTGAAGAAATTGATCCTGCATGGATCCGACGCTTGTTACCTTTAAAGATTGTGCTTCTTCCAGACGGTTAGGCGTCAAGGTCTAGAGCATCCAAGAGGAATTGTGGATCGCCGAGTGACCAAGTCTGTGAAGGTTTGGAAGTCGCCTGAAGACTTACCACGAGTGATTGGACAAGATCTGTGTGATCTTAGTTCAAGGAGAATACGGTGAGGACTGGGTGTCCTGAGCTGCGTGCTCAGCGACTGGGTGTCCGGGACTGTGTGTCCTCGAGTTTAAATACTCAGCCGCTCCAACCAGATGTACAACTGAGACAACAGTTGGAACTGGTCTACCAAATCATTGTCTTCACCAACCTAACTAGTTCTATTTCCTCAACCCTTTCATTTCCTCATTACTGTGTTGAGTGTTTGTTCATATCTGTGTCTGAAGACTTTCTCAATTTCCCCAGTTCAATTTCTTCAGTATGTTTGTCTTCATCTTGTGTTATCCTGTGATTACGCTTTTTGTACTCTGTGCTAGTCTTCATTTCATCATGATGACCATGCTTGTATTCTGTTATGCTTACTTCTGAGTACTTATTCCGCTGCTAATAGTTCTTCACTAAGGAATTTCCTCACCGGCAAATTCCTCAGTGAAGAATTCATAAAAAATGCCTATTCACCCCCCCTCTAGTCGACATAACGCACTTTCACTATCAAGAGGACAGCAGCTGACCAGAAGAGAAGCTGTGGGTATGCCCCACAAATCCAGGAGCTGATAAACTCCAAGATGGGCACAGGCACATACCTATTGGACAAGGAACACATGCCTATCTTTCCAGATTTTGAGGACAACCAAGTGGTTATGGATGAAGATGAACCATCTTCTGTGCAGGCTCAAGCGAAGAAGGAGAAGGCAAGGACATAGAAGGCTACCAAGATGCCAACAATGGAAGAGGCATCTCAGTACTTTTTGAAGAGAAAACAAGATCAACTAGGCTACTTGATTGCATCCACTCTGAGGATTGAGAAAGGGCTGGCCACCTTGACTCAAAACCAGGAGAGCCTGGAGAGAATCATGGAGCAGAAGTTCTATGACTTGGATGTGAAGGTAACTGAGATCTAGTCTGTTGTTGAGCAGCTTCAGGATGATATTAAGGAGAGGAAGGGCAAGACAACCACTGATGCATTTGCCAGAGTGCCTAGAGCTCAGAGATCAACTGTAGTGCCAGTGACAGACACCAGAGCCACTTCATCTGCACTAGCTACAGCTCCTACAGCTCCAGTGCAACCAGCTCCAGCACCTACACCTCCAGCTCCATCCACATCAACTGAAGCTTTCGTCCTTGGAGTCATATCTACACCACCACATCAATACCAAGCCTGAGAGACGACATAATACTATGCATTTTCTAGGAATTTTTTGGTAACTTGTTGCCAAAGGGGGAGAAAAATGTATAGATCATAGGCTTCGAGAGAGAGATTTTGCTTTTGTTCTCTCTTGCTTTGGTGGTTAAACTTTATTTGCTTGTTTGAGATACTTTATGTCTATGTGATACCTGGATGATCATGTGTTTGATCATATGCTACATTTATGCTTGTTGGATGACATTATCCCATCTATCTCTATATGATCATTCACTTTGCTTGGTGATGAGTGCATGTATTCAATCTTTATTATTTTGAGAGCTCCACCAAGATGTATGTGACATGGGAGAGTAACCCATGAGCCTAACTCTTTGTGCATTTGCAGTCCAAAGCAAATCTTAAACTATGCACAAATTTAGGGGGAGCTCTTGCTTATCACATACTTCTCAAAGCGACAATGTTTTTCACTCTTATTATTATTTGTCGAAGCTTTGATCTATATGTTGTCATCAATTACCAGAAAGGGGGAGATTTAAAGTGCAAATATCCCTAGGTGGTTTTGGTAATTCCTAACAACATATAGCTCATTGAGCTAACATCATTCCAAGATGAACATTTCAGGAAAAGCTCAATAAATGGCATGGCATGGATAAAGAAAGTGGATCCCTCAAAATACTAAGGATAAAAGGATTGGCTCAAGCTCAAAAGCTCAAGACTCTACATTTTATATTTTAGTGATCCAAGATCACATTGAGTCTATAGGAAAAGCCAATACTATCAAGCAGGGATGAGGTGTTGTTTAATGAGTTTCTTGCTCCACAGTGCTTAGTGATATGCTCCAAAAACCCTCAACTACTTTCTCATATCCACATATGACCCAAACCAAGAGTCAAACTCGGCCCCACCGATTCTTTCTACCCGGCGCCACCAAGTTCAGATGTCATAGCCACTGCCAAAAACCCTAGGCAAATCGGTCTCACCGAGATGGGATTGTAATCTTTCTGTTTCCCTTTGTAACATTTCGGTACCACCGAGACGAGCGATTGGTCCCACCAAGATTGCAATGTAAACTCTCTGTTTCCTTTTCGTAACATTTCGGTCCCACCGAAATGAGCAAACCGGTCCCACCGAGTTTACCTGACCAACTCTCTAGTTAGCTTATTACCAAAATTGGTCTCACCGAGTTTGTGTAATCGGTCTCACCGAGATTACGTTATGCCCTAACCCTAACCATATCGGTCCTACCGAGTTGCATGTTGGTCCCACCAAAAATCCTAACGGACACTAGGTTTACTAAATCGGTCTGACCGAGTTTGTTGATTCGGTCCCACCGAGATTGGTAAATTGTGTGTAACGGTCAGATTTTGTGTGGAGGCTATATATACCCCTCAACCTCCTCTTCATTCGTGGAGAGAGCCATCAGAACAAACCTACACCTCCAACTTACGATTTCTGAGAGAGAACCACCTACTCATGTGTTGAGGCCAAGATATTCCATTCCTACCATATTAATCTTGATTTCTAGCCTTCCCCAAGTTGCTTTCCACTCAAATCTTCTTTCAACCAAATCCAAATCCCGTGAGAGAGATTTGAGTGTTGGGGAGACTATCATTTGAAGCACAAGATCAAGGAGTTCATCATCAACACACCATTTGTTACTTCTTGGAGAGTGGTGTCTCCTAGATTGGCTAGGTGTCACTTGGGAGTCTCCGACAAGATTGTGGAGTTGAACCAAGGAGTTTGTAAGGGCAAGGAGATCGCCTACTTCGTGAAGATCTACCGCTAGTGAGGCAAGTCCTTCCTGGGCGACGACCATGGTGGGATAGACAAGGTTGCTTCTTCGTGGACCCTTCTTGGGTGGAGCCCTCCGTGGACTTGCGTAACCGTAACCCTTCGTGGGTTGAAGTCTCCATCAACGTGGATGTACGATAGCACCACCTATCGGAACCACGACAAAAACATTCGTGTCTCCAATTGCATTTGAATTCTCCAAACCCTTCCCCTTTACATTCTTGTAAGTTGCATGCTTTACTTTCCGCTGCTCATATACTCTTTGCATGCTTGCTTGAATTGTGTGAAGATTGCTTGACTTGTGCTAAGATAGCTAAAATCTGCCAAAGACTAAAATTGGGAAAAGGATAAGTTTTAATTGGTCAAGTAGTCTAATCACCCCCCTCTAGACATACTTCCGATCCTACAGTGGGTTATTCTCAAGAGGAGTGGACTCCGCTCCTCATTCACGAGGAAATGGCTGGTAACCTGGATGCCCAGTCCCATGATCAAAAAGATCAAAGCAAATCAAAATAATTAAACAAAACTCCCCCAGGGCTGTTGCTAGTTGGAGGCACTCGGTGTTTTGAGCAAGCCATGGATTGATGCTTGTTGGTGTTGGGGGAGTATAAACTTTTACCATTCTGTTTGGGAACCGCCTATAATGTATGTAGCATGGAAGATATCACCATCTGATAGTTGTTGCGTTGACAGTGAAAGTATGCCACTCAAAATGTTATTCATCTCTATTTTAAAATCGAGCTCTAGCACCTCTACAAATCCCTGCTTCCCTCTACGAAGGGCCTATCTATTTACTTTTATGTTGAGTCATCACCTTCTTATTAAAAAGCACCCGCTGGAGAGCACACTGTCATTTGCATTCATTACTATTAGTTCATATTGGGTATGACTTGACTGGATCTCTTTTACCATGAATTACAATGTTTAGTCGGTCCTTGATCTTTAAAGGTGCTCTACATTTATGTTTTGCGGTCTCAGAAAGGGCTAGCGAGATACCATCTTGTTACATCATATTATGATTGTTTTGAGAAAGTGTTTTCATCTGAGATTTATTATTATTGCTCGCTAGTTGATTATGCCATTGATATGAGTAAACATGAGACCTAAGTATTATTGTGAATATGGTTAGTTCATAATATTTGCTGAAAACTTGAATGCTAGCTTTACATATTTACAACAACAAGAGCAAATAGAGTTTGTAAAAGTTTTTCTTTATCACTTTTAGTTTATCAACTGAATTGCTTGAGGACAAGCAAAGGTTTAAGCTTGGGGGAGTTGATACGTCTCCAACGTATCTACTTTTCCAAACACTTTTGCCCTTGTTTTGGACTCTAATTTCCATGATTTGAATGAAACTAACCCGGACTGATGTTGTTTTCAGCAGAACTGCCATGGTGTTATTTATTGTGCAGAAAACAAAAGTTCTCGGAATGACCTGAAAATCCACGGAGATAACTTTTGGAAAATATAAAAAATGCTGGCGAAAGAATCAAGGCCAGGGGGGCACACCCTGTCCACGAGGGTGGGGGCGCGCCCTCTCCCCCTAGGCGCGCCCCCTGTCTCGTGGGCCCCCTGATGCTCCACCGACCTCAACTTCAACTCTATATATTCCGTTTCGCGGAGAAAAAAACAGAGAGAAAGTTTCATCTCGTTTTACGATACGGAGTCGCCGCCAAGCCCTAATCTCTCTCGGGAGGGCTGATCTGGAGTCCGTTCGGGGCTCCGGAGAGGGGGATTCGTCGCCGTCGTCATCATTAATCATTCTCCATCACCAATTTCATGATGCTCACCGCCGTGCGTGAGTAATTCCATCGCAGGCTTGCTGGAAGGTGATGGGTTGGATGAGATTTACCATGTAATCAAGTTAGTTTTGTTAGGGTTTGATCCCTAGTATCCACTATGTTCTGAGATTGATGTTGCTATGACTTTGCTACGCTTAATGCTTGTCACTAGGGCCTGTGTGCCATGATTTCAGATCTGAACCTATTATGTTTTCATGAATATATGTGAGTTCTTGATCCTATCTTGCAAGTCTATAGTCACCTATTATGTGTTATGATCCGACAACCCCGAAGTGACAATAATCAGGATACTTCTCGGTGATGACCGTAGTTTGAGGAGTTCATGTATTCACTATGTGCTAATGCTTTCTTCCGGTTCTCTATTAAAAGGAGGCCTTAATATCCCTTAGTTTCCACTAGGACCCCGCTGCCACGGGATGGTAGGACAAAAGATGGCATGCAAGTTCTTTTTCATAAGCACGTATGACTATATTCGGAATACATGCCTACATTACATTGATGAACTGGAGCTAGTTCCGTGTCATCCTATGTTATAGCTATTACATGAGGAATCGCATCCGACATAATTATCCATCACTGATCCAATGCCTACGAGCTTTTCACATATTGTGCTTCGCTTATTTACTTTTTCGTTGCTACTGTTACAATTACTACAAAACTTACTTTTGCCACTGTTACCATTACTATCATACTACTTTGTTACTAAATACTTTGCTGCAGATATTAAGTTATCCAGGTGTGGTTGAATTGACAACTCAACTGCTAATACTTAAGAATATTCATTGGCTCCCCTTGTGTTGAATTAATAAATTTGGGTTGAATACTCTATCCTCGAAAGCTGTTGCGATCCCCTACACTTGTGGGTTATCAATGATCCAGGAGTAGATCACTGGACAGCGGTCAAAATGATCCTTAGTGGAATAAGGATATGTTTCTCGGTTATGGAGGTGACAAAAAGTTCGTTGTAAAGGGTTACATCGATGCAAGCTTTGGCACTGATTCGGATGACTCTAAGTCTCAATCTGGATACATATTGAAAGTGGGAGCAATTAGCAGAGTAGCTATGTGCAGAGCATTGTAGACATAGAAATTTGCAAAATACATACGGATCTGAATGTGGCAGACCCGTTGACTAAACCTCTCTCACAAGCAAAACATGATCACACCTTAGTACTCTTTGGGTGTTAATCACATGGCAATTGAACTAGATAACTGACTCTAGTAAACCCTTTGGATGTTGGCACATGTAGATGTGAACTATGGGTGTTATTCACATGACGATGTGAATTATTAATGTTTAATCACATGGCGATTTGAACTAGATTATTGACTCTAGTGCAAGTGGGAGACTGAAGGAAATATGCCCTAGAGGCAATAATAAAGTTATTATTTATATTTCCTTATATCATGATAAATGTTTATTATTCATGCTATAATTGTATTAAACGGAAACTTAGTACATGTGTGAATACATAGACAAACAGAGTGTCCCTAGTACGCCTCTACTTGACTAGCTCATTAATCAAAGATGGTTAAGTTTCCTAGCCATAGACATGTGTTGTCATTTGATGAACGGGATCACATCATTAGAGAATGATGTGAAGGACAAGACCCACCCGTTAGCTTAACATTATTATCGTTTAGTTTATTGCTATTGCTTTCTTCATGACTTATACATGTTCCTCTAACTATGAGATTATGCAACTCCCGAATACCGAAGGAACAATTAGTATGCTATCAAATGTCACAACGCAACTGGGTGATTATAAAGATGATCTACAGGTGTCTCCGATGGTGTTTGTTGAGTTGGCATAGATCGAGATTAGGATTTGTCACTCCGTGTTTCAGAGAAGTATCTCTGGGCCCTCTCGGTAATGCACATCACTATAAGCCTTGCAAGCAATGTGACTAATGAGTTAGTTGCGGGATGATGCATTATGAAACGAGTAAAGAGACTTGCCTGTAACGAGATTGAACTAGGTATGGGGATACCGACGATCGAATCTCGGACAAGTAACATACCGATGACAAAGGGAACAACGTATGTTGTTATGCGGTTTGACCGATAAAGATCTTCGTAGAATATGTAGGAGCCAATATGAGCATCCAGATTCCGCTATTGGTTATTGACCGGAGATGTGTCTCGGTCATGTCTACATAGTTCTCGAACCCATAGGGTCCGCACGCTTAACGTTTGATGACGATTTATATTATGAGTTATGTGTTCTGATGACCGAAGTTTGTTCGGAGTCCCGGATGAGATCACGGACATGACGAGGAGTCTCAAAATGGTCGAGAGGTAAACATTGATATATTGGACCATGTTATTAGGACACTGGAAGTGTTCTGAATAGTTTCAGGTAAAAACGGAGAACACTTCCAGTGTCCAAATAACATGGTCCAATATATCAATCTTTATGTATCGACCATTTTGAGACTCCTCGTCATGTCCGTGATATCATCCGGGACTCCGAACAAACTTCGGTCATCAAAACACATAACTCATAATACAAATCATCATCGAACGTTAAGCGTGCGGACCCTACGGGTTCGGGAACTATGTAGACATGACAGAGACACATCTCCGGTTAATAACCAATAGCGGAACCTGGATGCTCATATTGGCTCCTACATATTCTACGAAGATCTTTATCGGTCGAACCGCATAACAACATATGTTGTTCCCTTTGTCATCGGTATGTTACTTCCTCGAGATTCGATCGTCGGCATCATCATACCTAGTTCAATCTCGTTACCGGCAAGTCTCTTTACTCGTTCCGCAATACTTCATCCCGCAACTAACTCATTAGTCACATTGATTGCAAGGCTTATAGTTAGATACCTCTCCGAGATGGCCCCGAGATACCTCTCCGAAACACGAAGTGACAAATCCTAATCTCGATCTATGTCAACCCAACAAACACCTTCGGAGACACCTGTAGAGCATCTTTACAATCACCCATTTACGTTGTGACGTTTAATAGCACACAAAGTGTTCCTCCGATATTCGGGAGTTGCATAATGTCATAGTCTGAGGAACATGTATAAGTCATGAAGAAAGCAGTAGCAATGAAACTGTAACGATCATAATGCAAGCTAACAAATGGGTCTTGTCCATCACATCATTCTCCTAATGATGTGATCCCGTTCATCAAATGAAAACACATGTCTATGGTTAGGAAACATAACCATCTTTGATAAACGAGCTAGTCAAGTAGAGGCATACTAGGGACACTTATGTTTTGTCTAGTATTCACACATGTACTAAGTTTCCGGTTAATACAATTTTAACATGAATAATAAACATTTATCATGAAATAAGAAAATAAATAATAACTTTATTATTGCCTCTAGGGCATATTTCCTTCACTAACTTGGCTTTGCAAGTGGTTATAGTTTTCGATTGCCAAATGGTGGTTCAGGACATCAACAAGTAGACTGGAGAAACTTATGCGAGCATCATGAAGGAGATCATCGAAACTTCTAAGCACTTTAATGAGTGTTCTTTCATTTTTTGTAGTAGAGTTCCAAAATTTGAGGCACATAGCCTTGCTAAGCATGCTTTTGGTCTGGATCTCGGGCGCAATATGTGGCTGTTATACCCGCCATACCTTCATTGTATCCCTATAAACATCTTTGTAAGTGTGTTTAGATTAAAAAAGGTTAAAGGTGCGTGCGTGGGCCAAATCCTATTCAGCGCCCTAAGTGTCGTTTATAGGTGTTCCTGCAACGTGGTGCACCATCCTTCCAGGCTCGACCCATTTAACTTTTGTTTCTTTCTCCTGTTTTTCCACGAGGAATTATGTATGGTTTTCTTCTTTGTGTTTCCTTTTTATTTATCAATTTTCCGTTTTTCAATATTCACAGACTTTTTTCAAAATCATGAATTTTTCCTAAATTCGGGATCAATTTTAACATTTATAATGTTTTAATTTTTTTGTTGAAATTTTCAAATTCGTGAAGATTTTTCAAGTTTGTGAAACTTTTCCAAGTTTGAGAACATTTTTGAAATTCACAAAGTTTTCCAAATTAGTGATCGTTTTTGTCAAATCTATGAACATTTTGAAAATTGGAACATTTTAATTCTGCAAAGATTTTCAATTCAAAAATATATTTTTTTCAGATTCGTGAAAAAATTGAAATTCATGAAATTTTCCAAATTTGTGGACTTTTTCAAAATCTCGATTTTTTTCCAAATTCATGATTTTTTTAAATCCACGGACAATTGTTTCAAATTTACAAATAAATTTTAGAAAATCCGTGAACATATTTCGAAAATCTGTGAATATTTTTAGAAAAATCTATGAACATTTTTAGGAAAAAAATAAAAATTTACAAAAAAATCAATTTCATTTAAAAAAAATTCATGAACATTTGTTACTTAAAAACTGGTCGGTTTTTTTTAAGAACATCATACCTACTGTAGTAAAATAGGAGCAAAAAAACAAGTGAGCAAGCGGTGGCGAAGAGACATCCAAAAGCAATAAGAATGTAGTATTTTGTAGAGAACTGTGGCATCCTTTTAGAATGACTAATAACATCGAGTGAAAATGCAAATGAAAGGACAAAGATTTTCTCACTGGAAGAGTTGGAGCATGCAACAAACAACTTTGATTGCATACGGATCCTTGGCCATGGAGGGCATGGCATGGTGTACAAAGGCATCTTATCTAATCATCTTGTGGTCGCTATAAAGAAATCTAAGGTCACTGAGCAAGGTGAGATTGACCAATTCGTCAATGAGGTCACCATCCTTTCATAGATCAACCACAGAAACATCACAAAGCTTTGTGGCAGCTACCTTGAAACTGAGACATGATGTGAGCTCCGGTGCTGAATCCTTCTCTCTTGTCCATGTTAACCGGGAATCAAATGAAGCTGCACATAGATGCATCAAGCAGTCTAGTGAGGATCGTAGAAGATGTTTCGGGTAAACAATACCCCCTCTTTCATATAGGATGTATTCAAATCCATTGTAATCCTCCTGAATAAGTAATTAAGCCTGTGATTTAAAAAAAGACTATTTTTGAAAGCATTTTGAAGTGATGATTTTGTTATTTTTACTCAGACCTCCATGAAGGTGATTTCATTACTAAAATATGCACGCGAACAGAAAACTAAGCAATTTTGTTGTCAAAAAAATAAATCAGATTTTTGTTTTCTTTTCATTCTGATTTTACTGTTTATATTAGGAGCATTTGAGCTCGAGATTAGAAGAACACTTTCGACTTAACAAGTGTATTCTAGATCTATAAATGTTGTGTTAGCCAACAACTATAGTCTTAATATTGCTTGAGCAAGGTCTTGAGTTCACGGAACTTTTGTCCCATCTGGAAATTGAGTTTCATGTAGCATCCAGTTCACCGGAACATTTGCCTTCATTTTCGTTCATCTAAAAGCTTGAACCGATGAAAAGACAGTACAGTTCAGGGACGCAATGCCATTCACACTTGAATCAGATAAGCACAAAGTTGCCTTTGTTTGATTCAAGGAAAAAAATAGCACGCTACAACAAAATAGCGCCGACCTCAAAATAGGCTATTAGCGTGCTATATCGCGCTATTAACGAGACGTCATACACAGATATAGTTAGCAGGGGAATTCTCAATACACTATAGCGTGCTATTTTTTTCAGTGTTTGATTGCACATAGAGAAAACTAAGATCTTTTTTTCAAAAGGGTCGACTTAATGTAGAATTTTTACAACATACGGACCCAAAATCAATAGAAGAAAATCCTAAAGTACATTCCTCTGAAATTTCCATGGAATCATTTGAATGACAGAAGCAAATTCGTTTTAAAGGTAAAGAGTGCCAGGATAGCTTTACACACATCACACCAAAGCGCCTGGCTTCTCTGGCCTGCTGCGTGGTTTTGCTGACCGACAGAACACTGACCACGGTGATGAACATACTGCCTCTCACTACTGTCTTGCTTCTTCCGCTCTTGGTGAGTTCGTCCTTTGCAATTGCCAGCTTTCCGATGCATGTATATAACACTCACTCTCACACTTGTCATATCCAGTTCTGTCAAAGTCCTGATCATGAGAGATCAGTTAGGTGATGCGCTCAGGATTCAGGAACGGGTACCTTGCATTGTCTCAGGGATCTTCCTTGAGCATGAATGCAGCACTTGCCAACTCTCTTAGGGCGGAACTGTGACATAAGAAGGAATATTGTTATTTGTTGCTATCATCGGTGCCAACCGAAACATTAGATTTTGGAAGCACCGACACACACTACATACATCGAACGTGAAATTTGTATAAATTCATAGTTGCAGTCCATGTGGTACATACCTCAAATCAAATAATGAAGGGAGCTGGCCAATTAACTCTTTGCCTACATGTACCACAGATCTTAACAAACCTGCAAAAATCATATTCTCTTTACATATTCTGCAACAACTATATATCAATGGCATGCATGACACAAAGATTGATGTAAATCTGTAAAAGTTGAAATATTCAAATATATGGTAATAACCCAGGAGATGATCACTAAAGTAGTTCACATAACCAGCCAGAAGTCATGAATCTAACAAAAAAAATCACAAATAGAGGTGGAAGACCCTCAGTCCTCAGACTCCATACATTTCTAAAGATACAACTCAAGATTTCTGCGTTCTAGACCTCTAGTATGTACAGTGTAAAGACTGGAGATGAACAAAATTAGATGAGACAACTACAACAGGAATTTACCAGTGTGCTGAACAGCAACATACGAGGCTTGAAAAACGCATCATTGTATACAATCCAGGTCACTTCCATCCTCAATGCCAATCGCTGCCATTTCCTTCCTCAACCTCTCAACCATCTCGTGGTCCTCATCCTTCTCATAAGCGCGGATAAAAGCATGGTATACCTCAGCACCGGCTTTGAATCCCTTCCCGGCCATCTCTGCCTGGAGTCTCATCGCCACCTCCACTTCCCCTTTCTCACAAAATCCCCTTATCAGCACCTCATAGCTTCCCCGACTCGGTGTGAACTCTTCCCTCTTCATCTCTGCCCTCAAAATATCTAATGCCTCCTCGACTCTCCTCTTCTGACACAATCTATCAACCATCTCCTCGACAACCTCCGCTGCCATACCAAATCCCCTCCTTCTGAGGTCTACGCGAACAAGCATCGCAGCATCAACATCCCCTGTCCTACAATGCCCTCTGACTAACCACTCAAATGTTGTCACACTTGGCTCAATCCCAGAAATCTCCATGTCCTTATACATCTCCTCTGCCATCCCCATCTCCCCGGCAGCACAATACCCACCAATCATCGTGTTGTATGAGGTGACATCTGGCTGGATCCCTCCCTGAACCATCTCATCCCACAATCCTCGCGCCTTCTCCATCTCCCTGTCATCACAGCACGCGGCCATCCGAATGTTGTAAGTGCCCACATTGTGCTTGCAGGAGTACCTGTCCATTTCGTCGAGCACAATGTCGAAATCTTGGCACTTGCCATGGCGGTAGAAAGCGAGGAGGAGGGAGTTAAAGGTCTGCGCCGTAGGCTGGAGCACGCGGTTGGTTCTTGGACCCGGAAGCGTGTAGATTTGGCGGTACATCTCGAGGGCGGACTCGGCGCAGGGAAGGGAGCGGAAGAGCAGCGCGACGGTGGAGGGGAGGGGGCAGGCGCCGGAGGAAAGGTAGCGGCGCGCGATGGAGGCCGCCGCGAGGGGTTCGCGGCGGGAGCGGAGGTAAGCGAGGAGGAGGAGGTCGAAGACGAAGGGGGCCGACGCGAAGCGGCGGTAGGTGGCGGCGAGGGCGTTGAAGATCTGGGAGGGGGAGTAGTGGCAGGTGGCGGAGGAGAGGACGGATATGGCCGCGCGCCGGAGGCGGGAGGCGGCCGCGACGTGCGCGGCGGAGGCGGAGAAGATGAGCGGGGGAGGGGAGCGGGCGGGGAGGAGGCGGCGGAGGGCGAACTGGTGGAAGCTGAGCGCTACGTGGGGCCGGTGGCGGAGGAGGAGGAGGACGGCGGAGACGGCGGACGCCGGGAGGGGGTCGGGGAGCGGGAGGGAGGCGAGTTGGGACCACTTGGTCTTGGCGCGGTGGGAGGTGAGCGCGGAGGCGGCGGCGGCCGCGTACGGGTGGGCGTCGTCGATGAAGTACGGCGAGGAAGGGTCGGCGGTGGCATCTCCGCTGGGCGCGGCGGCGCGGACGGCGGCGTGCATAGAGGTGTGGGGAGTGGCTTCGGAACGAGACGCACTACCGTGCTTTCTTTTTCTTGTTCTTCTGAACCAGGTTAAAAATAGAAGAAGTTCTTTGCTCGACTAATTATGTACAGTAAAACCAAAAAAAAAACACAACAACAAGTCTAAGAGCATCTCCAGCCGTTCGGCCCCCCAGGGCGTTGAAAAAATGCGGCCTGGGGGCGAGCCGGCGCTAGTTCGGCCCCTGGGGCCGGCCTAGCTCCTAGTCACGCCCCAGCCCCACTTCCCCCCCCCCCCCCCCCGCCCCGCCACGGCAAAATTCAAACATAGTCGTTCCCGCGCCCAAAATAGACGCCACAATCCGGCAATCAAGCGGCCTAGATCGGCGGCCGGATGAAATGTTCGGCGTAAAAAAAAGCAGGAAAGAACGGAAGCGCGCATCAGGCGACGAGGTCGGCCTCCGGCGTCGCCGGAGTCGACGTGCGCGGGCTTGACGGGGCCTCTGCGCTTGGCGGCGTGGCTTCTGTGCTGCGGGCAGTCTCGGCGGCATCATCGGTTGGGCTTGGCGACGGCGGCGGCGTGAGTGAGGGCGTCGTGGGCGTGGGCGGCGTCGTCGAGGGAAGCTGGTCCAGGATGAGGCCGACATGTGCCCTGTACCACGCCTTGACCGCCTCATCGGTGCTCTGGAGCATGTCCGCCCCGCCCAGCAGGAAAGCCAGGTCGGTGTTCCTCTTCTTTGCGGCGACGTTGGTCCGGAGTAGGCCGAGCTTGACGGCGCTGGTCGACATCAACGCCGACCAGCGCGCCTCGGTCTTCTCTTCACGAAGGGCGGCCCGGACTTGTGCGTCGGCGAGGCAGTGCTGGATGGACTCCTGCACGCGAGCTGCCGCCGCGTCGGCGTGTTTCCCCTTCTTGGCACCTTTGTTGCTGTCCGGCCGCCCATCTGATGCGCCCGGAGCCGGCGCGTCAGGCTTGTAGGTCTCCTTGGCCTTCTCGAGGGTGCGCTGGACTTTCGCCCACTTGTCGCACTTGTCGATGCGCTTGTAGATGTGGAGGAACTTGAACTCAGCGTCGTTGTTGCCCTGCCGATATAGGCCGAACATACGCAGCAACTGCGCGGGGACGAACAAACAGTTGGCGCGTGAACAGCGAGAAGAGGTGGGAGACCGGCGTGGCATACCTGATCCTCAATGCTGGCGCCGCTCTCCGGGCGACCGGCGACCTCCTCGACGACCCCATGCCATTTGTTGCACGCCCCCTGGATACGCCCCCAATGGTTCGCCATCGCCTTCGCCCCGCGCTGCATGTAGACGCCTTTGAAGTAGGGGTTCGACGAGCTTGCGCTCGTCGAACTCGGCCTTGATGCGCGCCCAGTACGTCTTGATGCTCTGGTTCGCGCCGGTGGTCGGGTCGAGGCAGACGACTTTCCATGCTTCGGCGAGGCATTCCTCCTCCTTGGACGACCACTTGATGCGCGGCTCTGGCCTGGCCGGCGCCTTCTTGTTCTTGCGCCTCCTCGCCGGTTCCTCCTCGTCCTCCTCGTCCTCCTCGTCCTGCTCCTCATCGCCGTAGACGTAGCCGAGCTCGCCGTCCATGCCGCCGCTGAGATCCACCGTCTCGTCCGCGGTGAACCCGGGAGACGTGGCGGCCGCGGCCGAACCTTCCGCGATAATGTCGTCCATGTCGGCCTCGGTCTCGTCGGCGCCGCCGAGGTGAGAGAAGGGCAGCACGCAACGGCGAGAGGGGGCGTCGGGGAGGACACGTACGCGGGCGGCGAGTAGTTGTATGGAGGGTACTGCACGCCAGCGAAGGCGGACGAGGGCGTGCGCTGGGCCGGGTGGCCATGGGGGAAAGCGATGTTAGGGTTGAACCCACCGTGTGCGTCCCCGTCGGCGTAGCCCAGTGACCCCCAGGGCACGTACTGCGCGTGGTTGCCGGGGGGATTCATCATCCCTGCGCGAGCCACCTCGGCCTCGGCCTGGTCGGCGGCAGCAGCGCCCGCAGCCGCGCGCCGCATTGTCACGGACCTTCTTGGCGAGGGCCCTGTTTCGCCGGTCGGCGGTTACGGCCTCCCGTCGCTGCACTTCCACCCTCCAATCGGCGTTTGACATGTCCGGCGGCTTGGACGGCGGCGCCCTCGGCTTCCTCTGCTTCGGCTGGGCGACGGAGGCGGTAGCGGTTGCCGTGGCGCGGGGGACGGCGTACTTCTTCGGTGGCATGGCGGCCGGCTGGGAGGCGAGCGAGAGGGAGAATGGCGGGAGGAAAGGGGCAAATGGGAGGGAAGTGGGGGAAAAGCAGGAAGAAACAGCGGGAAGAGGCGCTCGACTCGCCGACAGGGCGGACCCACACGCCCCTTTTCGCTTGTGCTGGCGCCCCAAGCGCCTCCCAGAGCGCCGGGTTCTACCTGGGTCCGCCGGCACCAATTTCGGCCCAAGCCGGCAAAAAATGGGCTTTGGGGGGGGGGGGACTGGGCCCTTTTTTTGGCGCTGGCGCGGAAAAAATGCCTGGGGAGGGCCTGTTGGGGGCATGGCTGGAGATGCTCTAAGCCGCTCCATGACGACATACAGTACGAGCGTGTTTGGTTGCCCGCATTAGGCCCAACCTGGCCCACGTGGAAAGAAAGTGGCCCGTTTGGTTGCCTGCTTTCACTGTGCGGTCTGCATCACACAGAACTTAAAGCACATCCAAGCCAGGCCCAGGGGAAACGTCTGAATCGGCAGTAGCTCGCGAGCCTGGCTCGTTCGAGGCAGGGGAGGGCGACGCGCTTCTCCCCTCGTGCGAGCAGGGGAGATGGTGCAAGCTTGCCCGCATCACCGAAAATCGGCGGGAGGATTTCGACTCACCTCCCGCCGAGTCCACCCCTTTTTAGCCCCTCCCTCACCGCCCCAACTCCCGCCACCATTCTCCCTCCGTTCGAGCTTTCCCGCTGATACGTCTCCAACGTATCTACTTTTCCAAACACGTTTGCCCTTGTTTTGGACTCTAACTTGCATGATTTGAATGAAACTAACCCGGACTGACATTGTTTTCAGCAGAACTGCCATGATGTTGTTTTATGTGTAGAAAAGAAAAGTTCTCAGAATGTCCTAGAAATCCATGGAAGCACTTTTCAGAATTAATAAGAATTTTTGGCGAAAGAATCAAGGCCAGGGGGCCCACGGGCTGTCCACGAGATAGGGGGGGCGCCCCCCTAGGGCGTGCCCCCTATCTCTTGGGCCCCCTGGACCTCCACCGACCTCAACTCCAACTCTATATCTTCCGTCTCGCGGAGAAAAAAATCAGAGAGAAAGTTTCATCGCGTTTTACGACACGGAGTTGCCGCCAAGCCCTAATCTCTCTTGGGAGGACTGATCTAGAGTCCGTTCGGGGCTTCGGAGAGGGGGATTCGTCGCCGTCGTCATCATCAACCATCCCCCATCACCAATTTCATGATGCTCACCGCCGTGCGTGAATAATTCCATCGTAGGCTTGCTGGACGGTGATGGGTTGGATGAGATTTACCATGTAATCAAGTTAGTTTTGTTAGGGTTTGATCCCTAGTATCCACTATGTTCTGAGATTGATGTTGCTATGACTTTGCTATGCTTAATGCTTGTCACTAGGGCCCGAGTGCCATGATTTCAGATCTGAACCTATTATGTTTTCATGAATATATTGTGTTCTTGATCCTATCTTGAAAGTCTATAGTCACCTATTATGTGTTATGATCTGACAACCCCGAAGTGACAATAATCGGGACACTTCTTGGTGATGACCGTAGTTTGAGGAGTTCATGTATTCACCATGTGTTAATGCTTTGGTCCGGTTCTCTATTAAAAGGAGGCCTTAATATCCCTTAGTTTCCGCTAGGACCCCGCTGCCACGGGAGGGTAGGACAAAACATGTCATGCAAGTTCTTTTCCATAAGCACGTATGACTATTTACGGAATACATGCCTACATTACATTGATGAACTGGAGCTAGTTCTATATCACCCTATGTTATAACTATTGCATGAGGAATCGCATCCGGCATAATTATCCATCACTGATCTATTGCCTACGAGCTTTTCATATATTGTTCTTCGCTTATTTACTTTTCCGTTGCTACTGTTACAACTACTACAAAAACCCAAAAACATTTATCTTTACTGTTGCTACTGTTTAGGGATGGCACCCGCAGGGTTTGGGTACGGGTGGAGCCACCCCAAACCCTTACCCGTCATGTCAAACCTTACCCATCACCCATACCCATACCCGTTGACGGGTATAATTTTTTCCCGTACCCGTCACCCATCAGGGTAAATGGGTACCCGCGGGTAAAATTACGCAGATTTGCAACACATCAATTTGAGCATTACATAGTCGTAAACAACAAATAATAATAATAATTTATAAAAACAACACATCATGACAGCAACGCATACTCGCTCATGGGATAGCTATTGTGGTGCGGTGGCCTAACAAGAATGCAGGATGAAGCATTTTTAGGGTTGTGGGATTTATGTACATATAATATGTTTAATATGTGAATAAATAATAAATAAGGCCTATTTGTCAAAATATATGCGGGTACATGGGTACATGGATATGGGTTATAGTAAACCATACCCATACCCACTATACCCGATGGGTATGAAATTTTCCTATTTATGTGCCCATGGGTATTTTTTTGACCCATACCCTTGCCCTAATAGAGTTTTTACCCGCAGGGTACGCGGGTAATGGGTACCCATTTCCATCCCTACTACTGTTACCATTACTATCATACCACTTTTGCTACTAAATACTTTGCTACAGATACTAAGTTATCCAGGTGTGGTTGAATTGACAACTCAACTGCTAATACTCAAGAATATTCTTTAGCCCCCCTTGTGTCGAATCAATAAATTTGGGTTGAATACTCTACCCTCAAAAGCTGTTGCGATCCCCTATACTTGTGGGTTATCAAGACTAATTTCTGGCGCCGTTGCCGGGAAGCATAGCTCTATTCTCTGAGTCACTTGGGATTTATATCTGTTGATCACTATGAAGAACTTGAAAGACGCTAAGACCAAGATTTTGCCCTCAACTACGAGGGGAGGTAAGGAACTGCCATCTAGCTCTGCACTAGATTCTCCTTCCATTATTAGTAGGCTTGCGACACCTAAACCTGCTACTGCTATGAATTCTGATATGTTGCATGTTATCGATGATGTCACTTCTGCTTTGCATGATACTTATGATGAAACTACTTCTGTGCGTGATACTACCTTGCCATTAGGTGAATTTCTAGATGAACAACTTGCGAGAGTTAGGGGGAATGAAAATATTTAAGAACCTACTATTGATGATAGTGATGATGAACATTCCCCCAATGATTATGTATTACCTGTTATTCCTAAGGGTTATGTTATGAACAAAGAAGCTGCCGAAGCTATTCTTGCTTGAAATGATAGAAATGATCTTAAGAAATTATTAGCTAAATGGAAGCAGCAGTCTCTTAATGCTAGAATGAAACCCGATCCTACTTTTGCTACTTCACCTATCTGTGTTACTGATAAGGATTATGAATTCTCTGTTGATCCTGATATTATTACTTTAGTTGAATCTGATCCTTTTTATGGCCTTGAATCTGAAACTGTTGTGGCACATCTTACCAAGTTGAATGATATAGCCACCCTGTTTACTCATGATGAGAAGTCTTGCTATTTATATATCCTTAAGATATTCTCGTTCTCATTAAAGGGTGATGCTAAGACTTGGTATAATTCTCTTGCTCATGGTTGTGTGCGTAGTCCCCAGGATATGATTTATTACTTCTCTGCTAAATATTTCCCTGCTCATAAGAAACAAGCTGCCTTGTGGGAAATATATAATTTTGTGCAAATCAAAGAAGAGAGTCTCCCACAAGCTTGGGGGAGGCTTCTCCGGTTACTTAATGCTTTGCATGATCATCCTCTTAAGAAAAATGTAATACTTGATATCTTTTACAATGGACTAACCGATGCTTCCAAGGACCACTTGGATAGTTGTGCTGGTTGTGTTTTCAGGGAAAGAACAGTCGACGAAGCTGAAATATTATTGAATAATATGTTGAATAATGAAAATAATTGGATTCTTCCTGAGCCAGTTCCTGAAGTAATTCCTGAACCAATTGAGCCAACTCCTGAGCCTATTTCTAAACCCACTTCGAAGAAGAGAGGTGTTTTATTTCTCAGTCCTGAAGATATGCAAGAGGCAAAGAAATCAATGAAAGAAAAAGGTATTAAAGCTAAAGACGTTAAGAATTTAGCACCTATTGAAGAAATACATGGTCTTAATTTACCGCCTGAAGAACCACATTGTCTTGATAACCCGACACAGGTAGTAAAGGTAAATTCTCTCTATAGATACGATAAAGTTGAAATACCCTCCACTAAATTTCATAACCCATGCTTAGATGAATTTGATGACTTTATGGCTAGACAAGAAAGTTTTAATTCCTATGTTGGTAGAGAGTTAAAGAATAATGCTTTCGAGATAGGACACGTATGTGATAATCTGGCTAGAGTTAAAAATGAACTTCACCGCGTTAGCAAATATGCTTCTATGGTTGCTACTCAAGTTGAGCAAGTACTCAAAGCTCAAAATGATTTGCTTGATGAATTGAATAATAAAAATGACTTTGCCGTTAGAGTGGCTACTAGAACTGGTAGAATGACTCAGGAACCTTTGTATCCTGAAGGCCACCCTAAAAGAATTGAACAAGATTCTCAGAATAATAATCTAGATGTTCCTAGTTCTTCTAAGAAGAAGAAAAAGAAGAATGATAGGATGTTGCAAACTTCTAGTGAACCTAATGTAGAAACACTTGAGAATCCCAACGATACTTCTATCTCTGATGCTGAAACACAATCCGGAGATGAACATGAACCTGATGATAATGCTAATAATGATGCTCATGTTGATGCTCAACCTAGTAATAACAATGATGTAGAGATTGAACCTGCGGTTGGTCTTGATAACCCACAATCAAGAAACCAACGTTATGATAAGAGAGATTTTGTTGCTAGGAAGCACGGGAAATAAAGAGAACCATGGGTTCATAAACCCATGCCCTTTCCTCCTAAAGCATCCAAGTCAAAGGATGATGAGGATTTTGAGCGCTTTGCTGAAATGATTAGACCTATTTTCTTACGTATGCGCTTAACTGATATGCTTAAAGTAAATCCTTATGCTAAGTATATGAAGGATATCATCACAAATAAAAGAAAGATACCGGAAGCTGAAATTTCCACCATGCTTGCTAATTACACTTTTAAGGGTGGAATACCAAAGAAACTTGGAGATCCGGGTGTTCCAACTATACCATGCTCCATTAAAAGAAATTATGTTAGAACTGCTTTATGTGATCTTGGAGCCGTTGTTAGTGTTATGCCTCTCTCTTTATATCGTAGACTTGAATTGAATAAGTTGACACCTACTGAAATATCTTTGCAAATGGCTGATAAATCAACTGCTATACCTGTCGGTATTTGTGAGGATGTGCCTGTTGTGGTTGCAAATGTCACTATCTTAACGGACTTTGTTATTCTTGATATTCCCGAGGACGATAGTATGTCTATTATCCTTGGTAGACCTTTTCTTAATACTGCAGGGGCTGTTATTGATTGCAACAAAGGCAATGTCACTTTTCATGTTAATGGCAATGAGCATACGGTACACTTTCTGAGGAAACAATCTCAAGTTCATAGCATCAATTCTATTGAAAAAGTTCCAACTATCATTTTTGGAGATTTTGAATTTCCTCTCCCTAGTGTCAAGAAAAATATATGATATTCTTATTGTTGGGGATTTTCATATCCCCGTTGAGGTAACTTAGTGTTATTCAAAATTTCTCCGGTTCCGTGTTATTCGGAATGAGTTTGTTAACAAGACTTGATCAACCTTGTTAGCGGGTTCATTTTGATGGCCACGAGATGGATGAAACTAGAAGGCACAACCTTCTGTACCCTCTTTTTACTTTCTGGTTTTTAGAATAAATAAAGCAAAAATAGTATTATCCATCTGTTTCCTGAATTATCCGTGTATTAAAAAATAGTCCGAAAATAAAAGTGCTCCAAACGCCCTGCAAATTTAGTATGATTTTTTCAGGAATATTTGAGTATTTTAGGCTCTGAAAACACTACAGGAGGGGCAAGCACCAGGCCACGAGAGAGGAGGGTGCCCCCCTTGTAGGGCGCGCCCCCTGTCTCGTGGGCCCCTGGTGGCTCCCCTCCACTTATGCCAGCTTCCACACACTTCATCTTCTACCCAAAAAATCCCCATCCAGCTCAAGCACGAGTTCTAGCTCGTTTTGCTGCGATTTTCGATCTCTTAGCTCAAAGCTCCATTCACAAAACTACTTAGGGAGATAGTTTCTTGGTATGTGACTCCTCCATTGGTCCAATTAGTTTTTGTTCTAGTGCTTTATTCATTGCAAATTTTTGCTGCTTAGATGACCATGTTCTTGAGCTTGCATGTTAAATCTTTGAGGTTCCAAGTAATTCTAATGCATGATATGGGCTCTAGGCACTTGTAGGAGTAGTTGCTACCAGTCTTGTTTAGTTTTATTCACTTTTATTTTGAAGTTACTAAAAATTTCAGATTTTTTCAGAAAATGTTGAGGAAACTTTTGAGAGGCTCTTCTAGCCAAAGCTCCCAGGAAAAACAAGCTAAAGAGAAGGAAAAAGCCAAGTATAATCTTCCTCGCTTAACGGAAGTACGACCGTGTGAATGGCCTTGTGATGATTTCTTGAGAGAGGCTGGAATTCATGAAGGCTTTTATGCTTTAGTTGAGACTGCAGGCCTCACCGGTTTCATCAACGATCGAATCGATCAATATCTCTTACTTACCAATACTTTCGTGCAAAACTTTTATTATTATCCTATAAGAAATCACCGCCTGCAGTATCATTTCATTTATATGACGAGTTCAAAGAAATGTCTTTACGTCATTTTTGCGCGGTATGTAGGATACCTTATGAGGGAGAATTAGAGGAACCCCATCGTGAAGATGTGGCTGGCTTTGCTGATATTATCGCTGTAGAGGAGCCAAAGAAGGGCTCCAAGGCGAAAGTCTCTAGCATACACTTTCCTGTTTTACGCTACTTTGCCATATTCGCTAGTAGATGCTTGATTGGTCGTGGGAATAGTGGAAACTTGAGTGTTCGTGATATTATAATGCTTCAACATGCTTTGCTTGGAGACAATAGTTTTAATATGGGTGCCATCGTTGCTAAATGGCTAGCCCTTAATCGTACAAAAGCCCCCATATTTGGAGGTATCTATGCCGCACGTCTTGCTAGACATTTTCAGATACCCATTAGGCACCATGAGGAAAGGGAGACAATATTGCCTCCTCACATTCTAGATTACAAGAGCATGGTAGCACATAAGTTTATTGTTGACAACGAAGATAGGATGCTCTTGTATAAACTTAGATTCAATAAGAAACACTTTGAGATTATTATTTTGCCTGCGCCTCTGTTGTTTGATTTGCTTGCAGAAAAATTTCTCGTTACACCGGAGGCGGTGAACAATCATCGAGCTCAGGCCACTCCAGAACCCGAACCTGAGCCGGAACCTAAGCTGGACCCTTACCATGCATCATCTGTCCAGTGGGATCCGGAGATGACTAGCCAGTGGTATCATGATTATACCTCTCATTACACCGGAGAGAGTAGTGGCGGTCCTTGGTATTAAACCAACTTAGGCCAAAAGCCTAAGCTTGGGGGAGTATGTATTTCTCACTGACTTTACATTCATGTTCACACACTAGTCGTCGGTGCTCATACTCTTTCATTGTATTATCCATGCTAGTTTACATTCCTTTTTCTAGTTTTCTTCTTGTGTGTTTGATAAACCTTGAGAAAAACCAAAAAATAGTTAGTTTAATTTCCTTGCTTATAGTAGAAATTAAAATGAAAATCCAAAAATATTTCTAGTTCTTCTTTTTAATTGTTGGGAGCTTTCCCATGTAAATAGTTTTATTTTCTTTTCTTTCCTTTGGGGGTCGAGAAGACCATATGAAAATGCTTAGTGGCTCTTATATGCATGATTGTTTATTTAATTTAGAGCCCATATTACTTGTCTTCTCTCTTGAGTTGAATGCTTGCAGATTCTAGCTTAGTCCAATGCACGTGCACTCTTATTATTATACACATCGTTCGGTCGTGCGAGTGAAAGGCAATAATGATGATATATGATGGACTTATTGGGATGAGAAAAGCTGGTATGAACTCGACCTCTTTTGTTTTTGTAAATATGATGATTCATCGTTCCTGAGTCAGCTATTATGAAGTAAACATATTTGCAATGACATTTAGAGATTATAGTTGCTTGTGCCATGCTTGATTAGCTATGAGTTATAATGGTTTACCTTGCGTGCCAACATGCTATTAGAATGATTATGATGTGGTATGATGGGATGGTATCCTCCTTTGAATGAATCGAGTGACTCGACTTGGCACATGTTCACGCATGTAGTTGAATCAAATCAACATAGCCTTCACGATATTTATGTTCATGGTGGATTATATCCTACTCATGCTTGTACTCGGTGTGAATTAATTTTAATGCATGCTTACGACTGTTGTCGCTCTCTCAGTTGGTCGCTTCCCAGTCTTTTGCTAGCCTTCACCTGTACTAAGTGGGAATACTGCTTGTGCATCCAAACTCCTTGAACCCCAAAGTTGTTCCATATGAGTCCACTATACCTTCCTATATGCGGTATCTACCTGCCGTTTCATGTAAATTTGTATGTGCCAAACTCCAAACCTTCAAATGAAATTCTGTTTTGTATGCTCGAGCAGCTCATGTTACAACTAGGGCTGCCTATATCTTCCATGCTAGGTGGGTTATTCTCAGAGGAGTGGACTCCACTCCTCATTCACGAGAAAGGGCCGGTAACCGGGATGCCCAGTCCCATGATCCAAAAAGATCAAAGCAAATCAAAATAATTAAACAAAACTCCCCCAGGTCTGTTGTATGTTGGAGGCACTCGTTGTTTCGAGCAAGCCATGGATTGATGCTTGTTGGTGGTTGGGGGAGTATAAACCTTCACCATTCTGTTTGGGAACTGCCTATAATGCATGTAGTATGGAAGATACAGCCATCTCATAGGTGTTGCGTTGACAGCGAAAGTATGCCGCTCAAAATCTTATTCAAACTCTATTTTAAAATCGAGCTCTGGCACCTCTACAAATCCCTGCTTCCCTCTGCGAAGGGCCTATCTATTTACTTTTATGTTGAGTCATCACCCTTCTTATTAAAAGCACCAGCTAGAGAGCACACTGTCATTTGCATTCATTATTATTGATTTATATTGTGTATGACTTAACTGGATCTCTTTTACCATGAATTACAATGTTTAGTCAGTCGTTGATCTTTAAAGGTGCTCTGCATTTATGTTTTGCGGTCTCAGAAAGGGCTAGCGAGATACCATTTTGTTATATCATGTTATGATTGTTTTGAGAAAGTGTTGTCATCCGAGTTTTATTATTATGGCTCGCTAGCTGATTTTGCTATTGATGTGAGTAATTGTGAGACCTATGTGTTATTGTGAGTATGGTTAGTTCATAATATTTGCTGAAACTTGAATGCTGGCTTTTCATGTTTACAACAACAAGAGCAAACATAGTTTGTAAAAGTTTTTCTTTATCACTTTTAGTTTATCAACTGAATTGCTTGAGGACAAGCAAAGGTTTAAGCTTGGGGGAGTTGATACGTCTCCAATGTATCTACTTTTCCAAACACTTTTGCCCTTGTTTTGAACTCTAACTTGCATGATTTGAATGAAACTAACCCGGACTGACGCTGTTTTCAGCAGAACTGCCATGATGTTGTTTTATGTGTAGAAAAGAAAAGTTCTCGGAATGTCCTGGAAATCCACGGAAGCACTTTTCAGAATTAATAAGAATTTTTGGCAAAAGAATCAAGGCCAGGGGGCCCATGGGCTGTCCACGAGATAGGGGGGCGCCTCCCTATCTTGTGGGCCCCCTGGACCTCCACCGACCTCAACTCCAACTCTATATCTTCCGTCTCGCGGAGAAAAAAATCAGAGAGAAAGTTTCATCGCGTTTTACGACACGGAGCCGCCGCCAAGCCCTAATCTCTCTCGGGAGGGCTGATCTGGAGTCCGTTCGGGGCTTTGGAGAGGGGGATTTGTCGCTGTCATCATCATCAACCATCCTCCATCACCAATTTCATGATGCTCACCGCCGTGCGTGAGTAATTCCATCATAGGCTTGCTGGACGGTGATGGGTTGGATGAGATTTACCATGTAATTAAGTTAGTTTTGTTAGGGTTTGATCCCTAGTATCCACTATGTTCTGAGATTGATGTTGCTATGACTTTGCTATGCTTAATGCTTGTCACTAGGACCCGAGTGCCATGATTTCAGATCTGAACCTATTATGTTTTCATGAATATATGTGTGTTCTTGATCCTATCTTGCAAGTCTATAGTCACCTATTATGTGTTATGATCCGACAACCCCGAAGTGACAATAATCGGGACACTTCTCGGTGATGACCGTAGTTTGAGGAGTTCATGTATTCACCATGTGTTAATGCTTTGGTCCGGTTCTCTATTAAAAGGAGGCCTTAATATCCCTTAGTTTCCGCTAGGACCCCGCTACCACGGGAGGGTAGGACAAAAGATGCCATGCAAGTTCTTTTCCATAAGCACGTATGACTATTTACGGAATACATGCCTACATTACATTGATGAACTGGAGCTAGTTCTATATCACCCTATGTTATAACTATTGCATGAGGAATCGCATCCGGCATAATTATCCATCACTGATCCATTGCCTACGAGCTTTTCATATATTGTTCTTCGCTTATTTACTTTTCCGTTGCTACTGTTACAACTACTACAAAAACCCAAAAACATTTATCTTTACTGTTGCTACTGTTACCATTACTATCATACCACTTTTGCTACTAAATACTTTGCTGCAGATACTAAGTTATCCAGGTGTGGTTGAATCGACAACTCAACTGCTAATACTCAAGAATATTCTTTGGCTCCCCTTGTGTCGAATCAATAAATTGGGGTGGAATATTCTACCCTCAAAAGCTGTTGTGATCCCATATACTTGTGGGTTATCACCCGCCGACACGCATCGGCACCAACAAGCAGGTAAGCGACGCATCTTCATCAGCCGACGGTCCATGTCGTCGGCGCTCCTTCACCGGCCGACGTTGATCTTCCACGACCGTCCCCCCTCGTCCTCAAGCTGCAGCCATGGCCTCTGTGAGTTCAATCCCCTTTCTCTCTGTTCCTTCTAGCTAGATCTGAGCTGCAGCTAGGGTTTGATCTAGATGCATGGTTGATTAGTGGTCTGATCTGTGAGCTGCTATGGTTGATTGCTATGCTGCGGTTGCAATTTGTGGTAGGGCTAGATGTTCAAGCATGTTGGTAGGCTAGATTAGTAGTAGAGTTTGAAGTTGAACCTTGTGCTTGTGTTGAATCATGCTTATATTTGTGATTTGTAGCTATTGGTTGTCCATTTGTAGCATGTTGTTTGTTGTAGTTGTATGTTCCTGCTCATATATTGTCCGGTCTGCTTGGTATGATAGCGATGAAGCATGTGCTTACTATGATAGTGATGAATCATGTACATTCGATCGCTGTCCTCACTGCTTGTACCTCGCAAGCGCAAGTGTTGACATATATTCTGGTCGACTACGCGACATCAATGGGACTTAAGATCAACTTTCACAAGTCAACTTTGGTACCCATCAACCTTGATCATGTGCAGGCGGTGGAAATTGCGGCCATCTTTGGTTGCTCTATTGGCACCATGTCATTTACGTACCTGGGGCTACCCATGGGCACCACACGCCCGAATGTGACCGACCTGATGCCGCTGGTGACCTCGGTTCAGAGAAGAGTCCCAGCAGCAGCTTCGCTTTTGGATTATGGCTCCAAGTTAACATTTGCTTAACTCTGTGGTCACCTCGCTAGCCATTTATGCCATGTGCTCCATCAAGATAAACCCTAAGATCATCGAGCACCTTGATAAGCTGCGCAGGTCGTGCCTCTGGGTAAGAAAATCAGACGATGGATACAAGGGCAGCTCGCTGGCAGCTTGGGGGATGGTTTGCAAACCTAAGAGCAAAGGCGGTCTGGGGATCATCGATCTTAAGACCCAAAACCAGGGGTTGCTGTTGAAACAGCTTCACAAATTCTATAATAAATGTGATGTTCCTTGGGTCAGCTTGATCTGGTATACTTACTACGTGGGCAAAATACCACATGCCTCTGATTCCTGTGGATCATTCTAGTGGAGAGACCTCATGCAGTTATCTGACATATATAGAGGGGTCACCAAATCGGAGGTGGTGGCAGGTGACATGATCCTTTTTTGGGAAGATAAATGGAATGAGGAGGTTTTTCAAGAAAAATACCCAAGAGCTTTTTCTTTTGCCAGGGAACTAGATATCTCAGTGAGGCATCTTTTGTCTTCTGATCGACTGGGTGATGTATTCCACCTGCCTCTATCTATGGAGGCTCGGAGTGAGGTTGCTGGACTACAGTCACAGACCCTGTGCATTTCGCTAGTTGATGGCAAGGATGTGTGGTCTTGTGCTTGGGGGGGATGCTTTTCGATCCTCACAATACTATGACCATTGTTTCAGCCAGGTGCAAGTTGATGAAGCTTTTGGTTGGATCTGGAAAACAAAATGTACTATGCAGTGGAAAGTGTTCTTGTGGCTACTGACGGCTGATAGATTGAACACTAGAAATATGCTCAGGAGAAGACACTACAAGATCCAGAACGATAACTACACATGTCTTCTATGCCACCACCCACCTGAGGAAGACTTGATTCACCTCTTTTTTACCTGCCCATTCAGTCGGAGATGCTGGGATGCTTTGGGGATACAATGGACAAATGACACTAATTGGATGAGATTGCTGCATGAAGGCAAAGTCAGATGGGCTCGACCAATGTTCTTGGAAGTTTTTGCTGTGGCAGCCTGGGGGATCTGGAAGGAGAGAAATGATAAACACTTCAGAGGAATTCAGCCTTCGTTTGAATCTTGGAGGAGCAGATTCAAGCTGGACTTTGCCATGTTGGTTCATAGATCAAAGCAAGAGCAGGGTCCCTACATTTTATCAATAGCTAGCTTGCTTTGATTTTATCTTTTTGTATTAGTCACTAGTCCTAACCCCCCTCCCAATCACTATGTAATATGTAACGTTCTGGACACTCTAACCCCCCACTAACCTTGTGTTATTAATACAAAAGGCAGTGAGAGAATCTCACTGTCACCAGTTCTCAAAAAATAAATCATGTAAATATATGCTTCTGCTTTCATGGATTGTCCGGTATGTTATGTGCTATGCTTACTATCAATGCGTGCTACGATTGTAGGACATGACCACACAGACGCAAGATCTGAGTCAGGCCCTTGTTGTGTCTGATAGCCAGTTTGCTCCATCGTTTGTCGAGGACTCGCAGCCTATGTCCCAGATGGCACCTGATTCAGAGGTGTTTGCCTCTGACTCCCTCTATGTGCCAGTAGTGCTCGTTGAGCCAACTAATGCTGCTGCTGCTGCACTCGAGCTAGCAGTAGTAAAGGCAAAGAAGGATGGTAGGTCGAACAACATGAAGTGGCATCCGTTCATGTCCATGTTCATGCTGAACAAGATGTGTGAGCTCATCTCTAGTGGAGTTAGGACTGACAAGGGCTTCAAGGAGGTGCACTTGAATACCGTTGCGAAGCAGGTGTTCGAGTTCTGTGGGCAAGAGGTGTCTGCCACCCAGGTGTACAACCACCTGAGGAAGTGGAGAAGTCGATGGATCCAAGTGTCCAGGCTGAGAGACCTTAGCGGTGACTCATGGGATGAGAACACTTGCTCCATAGTTCTGGAGGCAGAGCACTACGCCGGCCATGTCGCGGTTAGCTCACAACCCTCTTCCTTTTCATACTGTCTACCATTGCCTACTCCTAATCGCAACTAACAACACTTGTGTTTCATTCTTAGGACCACCCAAGGGACGCTGAGTTCCTCAACACACCCATACAGAACTACAACCAGATGCAACACATCTTCTCCTTTGGGCTGGCAACGGGGAAGCATGCCATGGGCTCGGGGGAGCCTCTTGATTCTCCCATGCCAGACTTCCCTGGGACCTCAGACGTTGAGGTCCTCGATGGCCCTGACAAGCCCGCTGCGAAGCCCTTCAACAAGCCATTTGACCCCGTCCATGATAGGAAGAGGAAGAGAGGAGGCCTGATGGAGGAGGAGATCAATGTCTTCTGCAGCATGACTGAGGCGGTGAAGGAGGTGGCAACATCCATCAGGGAGTGCAAGCCCCTCGACGTCCACCCTGACCTGTATGGTGCTGTCATGACCCAGGGTGGCTTCAGCGATGAGGCTCTCAGGGCAGCTCTTAGCCACCTGCTTGACAACAAGGCCCAGGGTGTTGGGTTCGTTGCCATGGCCGACGCACATAGGGTGATGTGGCTCAGGAGCTGGCTGGGCAAGCACTACTACTAGAGTAGTGCTGCTTGTGAGCGTGCATGATCCCCGACGGCGATGGCGGTGGCGATGATGACGACGATGACGATGACGACGTACATTTTGTGTAGCTAGGGCTCAAAAACTATTTGATGGTCTGTATATTTTGGTGAGGTGGTATATACTAACCCCTCACGCTGATGGTGAACTTGCGGTGGTAGGACAACACCCTCTTTTGGATGTGGTGGTAGGTTAACACCAAGGTAGTGCTAGGAATAACTTGCTATGCCATATGATCATGCATGCTTTACTTCTCTTCTGCTCCATTATTGTTTGTGTGCTACTTTACTTGCTACTTGTGTGCTCCATTGATTTGCTGCTTCAACTCTTGCTCTTGTGCATTGCTAGTGCAAGTGGTATGTCATGTTCATCGGTAAGGTCCCAGGGGTTTATAGTTCGTGGGAAGAGGCCAGTGCACAACTGGCATCGTATAGCAACAACACCCATAGAGGGTTCAAGACTAGGCAGGCAGCAGAACAAGCTTACTCCGAGTGGGTGCGAAAGCACGACAGCACTGTTGATAGTCGCAAGGTTGGAGGTGTCAAGGTGGATCGTTAGTTTGGGCTGAAGCTGAAGAACTTCATCATCTTTGCCCAGTTCATCGTCATTGTTGTGTTGTGGCGTTGGTGTGCTAGGTGTGGGTAAGCTCATGAACTAGGGTACAAGGTAAGCACAGCATGTACGCCGTATGCAACCAAACGCCGTGTTCATGTGCCGCTCGGGCCAATGCAGGCAACCAAACAAAGTGCACTTGGGTATTACCTAATGTCGAGACACTAGATGCAGGCAACCAAACAACTAGCAGATGGCGTATTAGGGCCTGCTTTTGCTCAACCAGGTTGGTTTGAGAAGTGTATGCGATGCAGGCCCTGTAGCAAACGGCAACCAAACACGCCCTACCTGATTACCAAGGTGCACACATCTAACAAAGTGTCTTTGCCGATTCTCCACGAGTAATTGACTCCGATTTGTTATGGACAACTACGAATCAGGTCTCCGCCCAGCTGTCACGGGGACGACATTGTCTGACGCCAAACAATTAGTCACTCATTTCAGCAATGAGACATCTCTAATTTCGAAGAAAGAGTTCAATCTGGTTGTAGAATGAGAAGTAGTCTTTATTTCCACAGACTTCGAACCATGAAACCTTATCCCCTTCCCCATCGCCTGCCAGCACCATCATTGTCTGCTCGCCTCTAAAGTGCTCCCCATCTCCCTCCCGCCCAGATCCCGACACATGTGTCATTCCCCAGGGTGGCTTGGGGGAGAGGAGCCTCAGGGAGGATGTGCTCGTGTAAGCAGCGTGCCATATGTGGCTTTTTGTGGTGGCAGAGTTGTGAGGGTTTGTCGTATAGTAGGGAAGCGTGCTCACCATTAGGTGTTGCTGCACAGCGCCGGTCTTAACGGTGCTCGGCGATGAGTTAGTGCAGCTGGGTCTACAGCAACACTCCACATTGTGTTGCTTGTGAATATATCATGCGACGCTATCTTTATCTTCGCAACTCCATATCCGCGGGGTTCCAAGGATAGTGACGCCTCCAAAGGCGTCACTCATTATTGGGCTTCGGTGGATTTAGACCTCCAGCAGTGCATGATGTCTGGTGGTCTAGTTAGCCAGTACAAGATGGAGGACCCCAGGAGCACCCGACTAAAAATAGTGTGTATACTTGGTCTACACCAAAAACGGCGATACGTGGCGGCTGTTTCCCCTCCTTGGGATGCTCTTCCTCTAAGAGCTCTGAGGAGATGCTAGATTCACGTATTAAAACTATGGCGGTTCCTTGCGTCCAATACCTTCTTGAAGACATCGTTTTTTGAGTAGGCTCGCTGGAGGGTCGAGTGGTGTGGCGACTTGTTGGAATGGATGTCGGGGCGACAACTTCATATTTCGTGGTGTTGCGACTCATGTGGCAACAACAATGATATCAAGAGTAGTTGAGTCGTACCATGTTGTTCATCAACCGAACAACATGTCCTTGGGCTTGTCCTTGCAACATGTTTATCGTTTAGGGGTGAAGTCCGAGTTGCATAGTGGCATGAAATGACTCGGTGGTCAAAAATGCACACAAACGGTAGATTTGGTGGCTCGGTAATCTCTAGTGACCACATTTTATGCTTTTGTCTAGGCAAGGTGTGTCAGAGCTACCTATTCCTCAGCGTGGTCAGTCGACATGAGTTGGCTACACTACAAAAAAACACTTCCGTGATGATACGTGTTTGTCACAGTAGGTCACGTTTTCTGTCATGCATGTACATCCATGACGATTTTATGACAGAATCAAGATAGTCATACCTGTGTTGTCGTAGAAGTGTTCCATGACATTACCAAATTTATCATCATGGAAGTGTCCACTTCCATGATGATAAATCGCGTGTCACAGAAGTGCTTTCGTCAAGGGTGACCGACACGTGGCATCCACCGTAACGGAACGTCGTTAAGCTATCGGGTCCGGTTTTGGATCCGATAACCCGTTAACAGCCCCGACCAATGGGGATTTTCCACGTGTAAAATCATCATTGGCTGGACGAAACACGTGTTGGCTCACCGTTGGGACAGATGTCATCCACTCATTGGACCCAAAGCGCCTATGAAACGTCGACACGTGGCACGGCCCAACAGACGCCCATTCCTGTGAAAAGGCCGACCCGTTTGACTTGGTCAAAAGGTGGCGGGCCGGCCCACGGCAAGCCTGTTAATGGCATGTTCGCATATAGCCCATTTACAGCCTGCTAACCTAGGGCCCGTTTACGGCCTATCCAAATTAGGCCCAGTAGCGGCATCTGGGCCATCCAATATAGTTCCAGCCTGTTTTATCTTCCGGCCCATGTATGGCCCATGACATCTTTCGGCCCATATGAGGCCCTTAGTAACTCTCGGCCCATTAAGGGCATGTGGTAAAACTGGCCCGTAATGAACAGTGTATCACTTTATACCCATTAACGACACGTGGTGAAACTGGCCCGTAATGAACAGGGTATCACTTTATACCCATTAACAGCCCACTTTTCTGTTGGGCCGTTTCCAGCCCATGTTATCTTTTGGCCTTCTCAGGGCCCATTTATTCTTGGGCTCATTTCCAGCATTCGTTTACTTACGGCCCGTTACTGTCATTTTCTAGTTGTGGGCCAAATTCATCCTGTGGTTACAGTCGGCCCGTTTGTGGGCCATTAATACGTTAGGCCATTTTCATAGCGTCATAAAATACGACTGATTAACGACAACCCATTATGGTTGGCCCATGAACAGATGATTTCAAATCTAGCCCATTTACGGCCATAATGTGGTCAGTTATTAGCCCATGTTTGGCCAACCGATCATACGACCCGTAGAAGGCCCATTGATGATACGGCCCGTAGAAGGCCCATTGATGATACGGCCCGTAGAAGGCCCATTGTGTCTATGGCCTATATAAGGCCCATTGCTTCTACGCCGCAGAAGGCCCATTGTTTCTACGACCCTTAGAAGGCGCATTGTTTCTACGGCTTGTAGGAGGCCCATGTTAACTATAGTAAATATGTAGCCCATGGTTATTGTGGCCTAGTTTTAAAAAATAGGTTATTGCCGCCACTAGCAAACCACAGAAAATGAACTGCACTAACTACAAGAAAACAAATAAACAAGACAATAAGGAAATAAATAAGCAAGCAACTTACGCTAGGCTATCACGGCTATTACACATATTACATCCACTGGGCATCAAAGTTCGCCATCAGTGCAAATATAGGGAACAAAGCAGCATATAAACGCCGCAGCAAAACAAGTCCAGAACTGAAACCACTTCAGAAGAGCTCAAGAAACAATATCCTGGGTACCCATAATGCTGGCAAGATGCTTAGCAAGCTTATTAACTTTCTCTTGTTTGGCGCTTAAATCCTCCAGCACTTGCTGTTGCACCAGAAAGTATGCATCTGAATTCTGCAGGGACTTCCTCAGTCCTTCGGCTTCCTGTCGCATAACATCTTATCGATGTCTTTCAACTCGAAGTTGAGACTCAAGAAGCCAAACTGATTCAGGCAGCATTTGAAGAGATGGTGCAGTAGTAGCGAGTAACTCTAACACTACATCAAGACAGGACTTTGGGGTTGTCTTAGTGTCTTCAATATAGTTTTTATCAGCTTTCTTGGAGACCAACATGGATGTCTCACTATCTTGAACCTTATCTGCATTACTTCCTTTACCATTGCATAACGGGGTACTCTTCTCCAATATTTTATCCGTGTTCTAAAAGAGAAACAAACAAACACATTACAAGTTTACAATGTAGTATATGAAACTCATTTTGGTAAACCAGTTCAGTAGTAAGGTGGATAGGATAACAACATGAAACAAAAATATATCTACGTAGTATGGTCACTGTATGGTCTATATCATTCTAGTTTATGTTGACAAATCAAGATAGATACAGTTCGAATCATATCTATTTAAGACAAAGCAGCATAGACAGAATATACGTGTGGGAAACTACACAACAATAACAACACTTTTAATGTGCATGGCATGAAAACATAATTGTTTATTCAATTGAAACTGAAATCAACATAGAGCAAGTTACAACAGCAAACACGTTAAAGAAACAGGTTTAAAACATACATGTTGCGCCATTGGAGTTTCAATTGCATCCTTCAAATTTGAAATTAGTTGGTATGAGTAAATACAGTGATGCAAGAGCAAAGTAGTATGAACCATAGCTACGGAACCTAACGTGAGAACAATTCTTCTTCTTCTTTCAGCGTTGACTTGGGGTTCGGAGTGGTGGTCCTCGTGCTTTGGGCACTGTAGTTGCATTACTAACTGCTTGTGTTTGGGTGCTGTGTGGTGGAGACGGTGCTGTGTCAATGGGAACTGGGTTACTATCTGCTGGGGTTGGGGTTAGAAGGGGTGTAGTTGGTTCTCTGTCCAACTGGGTAGGGGTACAATCTGTGTGAGTCTGGGTTATGTGTGGTGGAGTTGGTTCTTGGGAAAGTACAACCATGGTTCTATCTCCATCGACAGGTAGCACGATCTTTTCTGAAGACCGTGTTTTTACTCCCACAGATACTGCCATCACCCCCTCCAATTGAAATGGCTAATAAACAAGAAAAGTAATTGAATGTACAAACATTGTAAGATAGACAGGTGCAATGGATAGTAGGGAAGAAAATAGGGCATGAAATAATTCACATTTATGTTGTCTAACCAAAGAGAATAGCAGGATGTTGTCTAACCAAAGAGAATAGCAGGACATAATTTCACATATATGATGGCTAATTAAACAGGATAACATGACACAATTTCACATGTATGATGGCTAACTAAACATGATAGAATGATATACTTCAAAATATGATGACTATGTAAACATGATGACATGATATAACTATGCGATGTGTCTATTAAAGTGGTTGGCATGCCATAAATCACAAACATGCCATCGATGGAAACATGATGGCATGATATAATTCACGGATAGAATGACATAATTCAAAATATGATGACTATGTAAACAGGATGAGATGATATAACTATATTATGTCTTTAGAAAATGGTTGGCATGCCATAATTCAGATACATGCTGTCTATGTAAACATCATGGCATGATATAATTCAAATATATGATTTATATACTAAGGAAGTGAGCAGAGGACAATCGCATATATGATGTGTCAACTAAGGAGATGGCATTCAATATTGTGTATATGATGTAAAAACTAAGCATTGCAATACAACATATGCATGATATGAGTAATATAACCCTGCCAAGTCTGAGCATACACCTCAGGGGGATAATAGGACTGCTCATCTGCCTCCGAATCCTCCTCTGAAGAGCTATTTGTAACCAGCAAGATATCTGCTTCAGCAAGTAGCATTGTCTGCTTTGAAGACCTTGTTTTCACTCCAGATTTCTCCATCACCAATTCAAATGGCTGATGCACAGGAAGAGCTGTTGAATATACAAACATTGTCGACAAAAGCAATGAGAAATACAAAAAAAGGATGGCATGATATAATTCACATATATGACGCTTGGCTAAACAACATGGCATTGCATAATTCACATATATAATGCCTTGCAACAAGATAGCATTGCATAATTCACATATATAATGTCTTGCAACAAGATGGCATTGCAGAATTCACATATATGGTAATTAGACACTAAACAGGTGGCATTCACACAAAGCATGTCTAAACTAAGCAAATGACATATCAATGCAAGATACCATACGCATGATATGAGCAACATAACCCTGCCAAGTTAGAGCATGCACCTTGGGGGGGATAGGACTGGTCATCTGTCTCTGAATCCTCCTCTGAGGAGCTACCTGTAACCAGCAAGACATGCGCTTCGTCAGATAGCATTGTCTGCTCTGAAGACCTTGTTTCCACTCCAGATTTTTCCAAGACCGTGCCGAATGGATGATGCACAGGAAGAGTAATTGAATGTACTAAAATTGTTGACAAATTTAACACGTAATAAAAAAATGATGTCATGATATAATTCACATATAAGATGACTGGCTAACCAGGGTGGCATTACAAAATTCACATATATGGTGCCTGGCTAAACAAGATGGCATTGCATGATTCACATATACGATAAAGAAACTAAACAGATGGCATTAACACAAAGCATGTCTAAACTAAGCAGATGACATCTTTGATGTATACAGTAAGCAATGCAAGGCACCATATGCATGATATTGCCAACATCAGCATGCCAAGTTAGAGCGAAGACTTCATGGGGTAAATAGGAGTGGTCTTCTACTTCTGAATCCCCCTCGGAACAGTTATCTTCCTCTTGATTACGATCCGAAATGGGTGGAGGGGGGCTGCCTTTGCGCCCACCAAGGAGCGACGTCTGCATGAAATTTTATTGCCACGCAAGGCTCGTCTCTTTTTCTCTACATGTTCAGTTCCATTATGTACAATAACTGACATGCATAGTAATAAAACATAGTGAGAATATGTAAGGAGTGCATGCACAAATCTAGAGTGATGGTAGCAAACTGTGGATAGACCCAAAACCAATGATAGCAGGTAGATAATAGCTTTAGTTAAAAAATACAGATAATGGCTCCTTTAATGTTTGTTTGCACCGAACATGAAACTCATAGTAGACATATGAGATTAACTAGATAGTAGACAGATAGTACTGATTGCTGCCCCAATATGTACCCCACAACCATTGAAAAACTCATGTTTCAGCATATGTTTGGACCTGACTCGGAGTCTAATAGGTGAACACGACAATAAAGTAGCATGCCATCATATTAAGCGATGCATAACGTATGTAGACACGGAAGAGTGCGACCTCTCTTGCGGACCCGTGTAGTCCTCAAGGTCATCTTCTCAGTTGATGATGGTCATGCAATTGTCGTGGCTGCCGGTGGCGGGGAAGAAGATTTGAGGCGGTGAAAGACGGTCTGGAGAGCGGATCCCTGCTGTGGTGAACCCTTCTGTCGTTGGAGCAGCTGAGTTGGGGTGGAACATAGCACCGCAGGAGCAGGACAAACCACACAAGGTTTTCTTTGACACATATCTGTAATAGAAGTAATTGTGTAAGGGTTTGTTTGAATTTGAGGATTCTAACAATGCAGGGATAGGAAATAGACATGAATAGGATAGGAATGCACGTGCAAAACAGAGAATTTAAAAACACTGGATTTCTGCCAATCTGGGTGTTTGGTTCACAAGAATTGGAAGATCACAGGATGCAAAGAAGCATGGTGAGATTAAGTCAAACCACAAGAAAATGTATGGTTATAATGCTATTATGCTACTATCTCTTAGTCTTGTGCTTCATGAATAGGAATTTGAAAAGGAGGACAAGTGGAAATTAAAAGTCCTACGTTTTTTCTTTCAAGGAGACACTAAAGGAACAAATCGTACAGTTTTCCTTTGCTCCATTCCTTTGCACCAAATTCATGAAAAGTAATACCATACGAAACTTTCCAATTCCTATGTTTTTCATTCACTTCTCCTTTCAAGCACTGGCAATTCTAGTAGGCAGGCTTGAGCAAGGAAAAGCCTACACTAAAAAAATGTTTTTGTGCTACTTCTATTACTTTGGACCCAGGCCACTGCCCTACTAGCTCAACTCCCAGGGCCATTGACAAATGCACAGCTCAAACGCGCAGAGATAAATAATGATGACGTTCAAGAGAGTCCATCACAGATAGCTAAGTTGCCTGGTACCTCACTGCTTGTCATATAGTAGGATAAAATAATCGTATTTCCCGTTACTCTGTGTGCTCAGTGGACAATATATATAACATGTAGAGTAAAAAAGAGATGCAACAAGTGTACAACCTCTTTGGCGAAGCCATGTTGATCTCAACATGATTGGGTTGGCCAGTGAGGATGCTCCGGCTGACTTGGCTGTCGGAGGAGGGGAAGAAGATCTTAGGCGCCTGGAGATGGAGCCCGAGGTACTGCTCTGCTGTTGATGGAGGGTTTCGTCGTTGGAGCAGCTCCGGTGAGTTGTACGACGCCGAGGCTGAAGCAGGACAAGAGAGACAACGTTAACCTGAGTGGAATTCTAATAGCATCTCCAATAGATGACGTAAAATACATAACCACAAAGTGCTAGATGTAAAATACATCAGCCGCTCATCTCTGAACTTAACTGTCGAAACTGAATTTAACTTTCAAAACTGAACTTAACTGTCGAATTTTTCTGTCGAAACTGAATTTTACTGTCAAAAATGAACGCACTAGAGGTGAGGCTACACGTGAGTTGACTGATTTTTTCATCTCTGGTCAGTCGATTTTGCAGCCGTTGGATACGAAATCAAGGGCATGCAGTTCATCTTCAACCTCCACCCCATGAGCCGCCAGCCACCACCGGCCAAACAGCCGCCCCCCGCCGCCCACGGCCGGCGTTGCGCCGCCCCGCCCACCCTGAAAACACTCCCCATCGTCGGTCCGCCGCCGCCCCGGCCATCCCTCTAGGCCCCCCCCCTCATGCCGAGCTTTTTCTCCGGCGATCCCCACGACACCGCCCCACCACCGCCGGCGACCACCGCCCCCACCCTGAACCCTAAGATAGATCGTGGGGTACCTCTCTGGCGAGCCCCCCTCCCTGCTGCGACTGGTTCTTCCTTAACTCTGGCGAGCCCCCCACCCCCTAAAAATCTACTGACCCAAAAGTCGATTCAGTTGACTGAAGTGTAGCTAAATTGGAGCAGCATCACAAGCAAGAGCAGGAGCAACAACGCGAGCAAGAGCAGACAAGACAGGGGACCGAGAGCAAGAGCAGAGCAGCAACACGAGCGAGAGCTAAAGCAGCAGCGGCTCCTACTGATGTGTATGTCGCCACCGAGGGAGCGACACCGTGGAGGAAGTGTCCGGCGACACCGCCGTGGATGGAGCCGTGCCGTGTCGGCTCGGGACCGAGCACCGGCAGCACCGTGAGATCGAATCAAGAAGAAAATGCGGCGGTTAGTGTACAACCTCTTTGGTGGCGCCGATTAGGCCACAACTTCATCCGAGGAATCGGTGATGATGATGCTCTTTCGATGGTGCAGGTGAAGACGACAGTGTGGGAATGGAGGTGGCGTGAAAGACGAGGGCAACATCGAGGCAACTCCTTGGAGGTGGAGGACGGGGTGGCTGAACCGGCGGGATGACCAGATCGACGACGGATCCTCATCTGGTATGGTGGATGAGGGACGTCGAGGTGTTGCTGTGGACGACGTCGTCGGGGAAGAGGCTCCAGCTGGGTGGCAGATGGAGGAGGGTGTGGGGCTTCACGGGTTTCCCCGGCCTCGGTGTATGAATGGGTGGGCGGATGGGATGGGAGTGGGGAACCATGGCTTAGGGACACGCTTGTCAGAAATGTGGGGTAAGTTACGAAAGTACCCCCACCGATTTGAGGCGGTTCTTTCGGTTCAGGGGTATCACGGGCCTTTCACGTGTCGGGATTTAACAGGAGGTGGGAGTTTTCGCGCGCGTTGTAATTTTGGAATAGCAAGACACGGGTTGAGATGGAGGGAGTTGTCGGAGCACAACGAGACAAAGATTTTTCTTAAATATTTCGGGGTAACAAGGCGCGGGTTGAAGAGGCGGAAGTTTCACAGCACGATAGACAGGGACGCTAGCTTGAAATTTCGACATAACAAGGCGCGGCTTCAATTTTTGGGAGAACAAGCTTAATGTGTACCAAAAAAAAGAAAATTTAGACTAGTATGATATACTATGTTGAAAGTGCGTTATATCGACTAGAGGGGGGTGAATAGGCGATTTTTATGAATTCTTCACTGGAATTTCAGGGTGAGGAAATTCCTAAATGAAGAACTACTTGCAGCGGAATAAGTACTCAAAAGTAAACATGGTAGAACATAGGCATAGTCATCATGATGAAAAGAAGACAAGCACAGAGTACAAAAAGCGTAAGCACATGATAACACAAGATGAAGACGAACAGACTGAAGAAATTGAACTGAGGAAATTGATAAAGTCTTCAGTCAAAGCCTTCAAACAGATATGAACAAGCACACAACAAGTGAAATGAGGAAATGAAAGAGTTGAGGAAATAGAACCAGTAAGCTTTGTGAAGACAATGATTTGGTAGACCAGTTCCAACTGTTGTCTCAGTTGTACATCTGGTTGGAGCGGCTGAGTATTTAAACTCGAGGACACCCAGTCCCGGACACATAGTCCTCACCGTATTATCCTTGAGCTAAGGTCACACAGACCTCGCCCAATCACTCGTGGTAGGTCTTTAGGTGACTTTCGAACCTTCACAAACTCGGTCACTCGGAAATCCACAATTCCTCTTGGATGCTCTAGACCTTGACGCCTAACCATCTAGAAGAAGCACAATCTTCAAAGGAAACAAGCATCGGATCCACGTAGGATCAATCTCTTCAGTGATGCTCAATCACTTTGGGTTTGTAGGTGTTGGGTTTGGGTTTTCCTCACTTGATGATTTTTGCTCAAAGTCCTCGGAGGATGGGTTGTTCTCAAATGACAAGTATCAGTTTCTTTCGGAGCAGCCAACCAACTAGTGGTTGTAGGGGGCGGCTATTTATAGCCGGGGAGCAGCCCAACATGATAAGACATAAATGCCCTTGTCTGATATGACCGTTAGGTGGGTAGATATTTTGGGACAGCTGGCGTGTAGCACATCAACGGTCGGTTTATTTGAGGTTCGAATTCCACAGGGCTATCATGTTCCTCACTTTGTAGGCAATCCGCACCGGCGAATTCCTAACTCTTCAGTCAGAACAAATTCCTCAGAGACAAGTAGAACTTCGTCTCTGTCACTGAAGAATATGACTGAACTGTGCGAGATTTCCAATGGCTTCACTCAAAAGGATTGCTAGGTGTAGGATTTTGAGTTGAGCATCACATGGAAAATTTTCCTTATTATTTCCTCGACCCCCTTTAACAGTACGGTGTTTCCTATGACTCAAGAAAGAGAAAATGAAACTATGAAAACAAAAGTCTTCACGCTTCATGTTCCTCGAATGATTGCCTAGTCTTCAAGGTCACACCAATTTCTTCACTTTCAAAGTCTTCAGAAAGTCTTCAGAAATCCAAAGTCTTCAGTTGAAGAACTTCATTTTTAGGGGTCGACTTTCTCTGTAAATATCAAACTCCTCATAGACTTATAGACATGTGTACACTCACAAACGCATCAGTCTCTTAACTTATAAGTCTTCAATACACCAAAATCACTAAGGGGCACTAGATGCACTTACAATCTCCCCCTTTTTGGTGATTGATGACAATATAGGTTAAGTTTACAACGGGGATAAACATGTGAAGTGTAAATACTGATATTGAGGAATTTGATTGCAAGATATAGAAGAACTCCCCCTGAAGATGTGCATAGTGAGGAATTTGCTTTTGAAGCAATGCACACTTGAAGAGTATAATCATGGAGAACTCCCCCTATATCTTGTAATTCATACACGCATTTGATATATAATATGAAGAATTTGAAATGCATGATGAAATATGGTGACTGATGTAATTCAACATGCGTGCATTAACATTAAAGAGGAATAAGCATGCAGAAGAACACAACAAAAGTATCAGGTGACCATAGAGTTTAAGATTACAACTCGATCCAACAAAGTCATCAGAAGAACGAGAGTTGTAACTTAGCAAAAAATGCCCATATATAGACCCGCTTGAAGACTAACTCAAATTTCTCCCCCTTTGTCATCGAATGACCAAAAGGGTTGAAACTGGGTACTAATGCTCCTGAAGAATATCATGCTGATGGAGGAGCGCTAGTGTTGTCACGGTCTTGAGTCGTTGTAGGGCCTGCTGCAAGTGTCGTCCAAGTCTTCACGCTCGTCCGTGGCGCGTGATGAAGAATATGAGCTGGCCACCAAGGAAGGAACCTTGACTTTCTTGTATCTCTTCGGTGGAGGTGCAGACCAGTCGAAGTCTTCTTTGAAGCCCATTTGCTTAAGGTCTTCTTCATCATACAGATGTGACAGAATATCCCAGGTGCGATCAAACACTTCATGGAGGTAGTAGTGGTTTTTCTTCACTTCATTATGTGTAGAAGTCATGTTGTGAAGAATAGAGCCAAACTGACGCTTAACCCATTTGTGATTCCAGTCGACCTTCTGGTGAAGACTTATAAGCAGTTCACGGTCAGTCATCACGCGAGGAGCAGTAGCTTGAGGACTTGTCTTGGTAGCATTGGCAGCAGTATCATGAGTGGCAGAGTCATCATTGGTGGAGTAAGATGCAGCTTTGCGGACCTGACCATCCAATGAACGAGTGCCTTCATCGATAATAGCAGGTGCCTTGCCCTTTCCTTCAGATGAGGAATATGTCCGTTTGAGGACTTCAATTGGGGGCAAGTAGCTGAGGTGATTCTGAAAATCAGCTTTGTAGTTGAGTGAAGACCTTGATCTGAGGAATCTCATGATCCATGGAGCATAAGGCTTCAGCTCAAATGGTGAAAGTGCAACATTAGCAAGAGTCCTCATGAAGAAATCATGGTAATTGATAGGGATACCATGCATGATGTTGAAGAGCATATTCTTCATCATCCCCACAATTTCTTCATCTGATTAATCATGACCTTTGATTGGACTGATTGTCTTCGTCAGAATACGATAGATGGTCCTGGGCACATACAACAAATCCTTCATGAGGAATTTGGTCCTTTGGGCTTGTCCAGGCTTCAGCGGCTTCATGAGCACTTGCATATAGTGGTCAGTCAGTTTAGGTTCATCATACAGACAACGAGCGCCTTCTGGTGGAGGACTGATTGACAAGGCACGAAGCAATTCAGAGGCTGGTGCCTTGTAATGAGTGTGTTTCACCAGTGATATGCAGCGTCGCATAGAATTGAAGAATTAGGTCTTCATTCCAGTCAACGATGTCAGTGCAAAAGTTAAGGAGACCTGCATCGTGAAGCATACTGAGGACCGGCGTGAAGCAAGGCATAGATTCCATGTCCATGTGAGGAATGTGCTCATGGTTGAAGACTTTGTCCTTGTCGAAAATAACTAAGGAATAGAAGTTAGCCTGGCTGGCAGTCCAGAAGCACTTCCTTCTAAGACGAGCATTGTCATATGGGTTGAATTCAGTGAAGAATACACGCTCGCCGAAGAAATCATCAGCCTTGATTTTTGGCTTCTTGGAGAAGGGATTCTTTGGCTTGGGTTGAGGGGTGTCAGTGATCTGCAGTACCACCTCAGGAATCACAATCTCAGGTTCCTCATGCTGAGGAATTTCAGTTTCTTCTGCAGTTGCAGCCTAGGTCATCACTTCTTCATTCACATTTTCTTTAACACTACTGGCTGGAATTTCTTCATGGACAGACGGGGTTGCACGAGGTTCTTCAGATCCCACCTGTACTTCAGTAGCGGCTGGGGACTGAGGAACAGCTTGGAGAGGAGTGAACAACAGAGAGTTGGGATGCCGACTTTCCCAAAAGTCATCATTCAGTACTGGTGTGGTACAGCCGATGTCCACATCCTCATCTTCAATTTCTTCAACACCTGCCTCTTCAGCAGTGAACTGAGGCATAGGTGAGGAGATATCTGGGGTTGAAGGGATTCTATCCACTTCAATTTCTTCGTCCAACTGCTCTGTCGAAGCAGCAGAAGGAGTTTCTTCATCGGATTCCTCGGGAATCTCATAGTCTTCACCAAACGGAACTAGGTCCTTTGATGGCATGAAGGAGATAGGAACGACATCAATAGTATTTGCAGTTGAACTTGTCAAAGGCTTCATTTTCTTCGGAGCTGAAGAATCTGATGAAGCTGATGCCTTCCTCTTTTTCATCGCTGCACACTCTGCAGCCTTGGTCTTCTTCACATCTAGGGCAGATGGAAGGATAGGAGCTCGTGTAGGCACAGGAGGTGCAGAGTATGTTGGTGCATTTTCTTCAGGCGCAATTGTTGCAGTTGCCCTGACTTGTTCACTTTGTTCAGGCGCACCACTAGTGGATGCCCTGGCAATTTCTTCAGCGGCTGGAATGGAGTCATCAGCTCTGGTACTCTCATTTTCTTTAGCAGCCTGACTTACATCAGCGGTGCTGGCATGTTCTTTAGTGGGATGGGAAAATGCTTCAGCCTGAGGAATTTCAACATGCACCGGAGCAGTGGCAGTTGAAGAGAAAGTCTTCGTCAATTTGACAAACCGAACCTTTTCTCCCTTCCAATCAGCATAGTACCGATTGAAATCATCACTCAATTGCTTGATTTTAGCTTGTACAGCAATGAGTTGTTCAGGAGTGAGCGTGAGGACATTGTCCTTGAGGTAGCTGTTTCTTGTATTGCGCTTTCTTCAGCCTTCGTCCTTCTTCATATTTCCACTTCTCTTCCTCAATGAAGTGAGTCAGCACATGACTTTGACCAGGAGTGAGGTTCATCTCCGGCAAAGGTGTAGTGGGGTCCTTGTGCCATAGTCAATGAAGTCGAGGATCAACTTGGGATCCAAAAGTAGTGGCACATTGCTGCCTTTGGCTCTAGCGGCCTTGGCTTGCCTGTCCCTGATGATTTTAACAAGTTCTTCATCATCAGCCTCATCGTCATCAGAGGGGATTTGGAAGGCAACCTGCTTCTTGTGAGGACTTGGGCGAAGACCTCGTCCAGCAGTGGCCTTTTTCTTCAGCAGAGATGGTCCGGCTGAGGAACTTGGTGCATCAGTGGAGCTAGCAGATGCTCCTGAGGCAATAGAGATGCCAATTGTCCTTTGGCACGTGGCGAGATGCACAGGTGCCGAAGGATTTGGTCGGAGCAGCTGAAGACTTTGTCGGAGGAACTGAGGACTTTGAGGAGGAGGAGCAGACTGAGGAATTTGCCGTGAGGGCTTTGAAGATACTGGCCTTGAGGGCATTTTTGAGGAGCTTGGCCGTGAGGGCATTGAAGGAGAAGCACTGGACTTGTGGGCAGGCTTCTTTGGCATAGCCTTCTTGGGCTTACTACCAAATGCCTCAGGAGCGTTAGCAGCAGCAGCAGAATCTTCATTGAATTTCTTCACTGCTTCCTTTGCTTGCTTGGCCAGTTTGGCCTGGCGCCTAGCCCATTCAACAGCATAGTCCTCACCGCGCTTGAGGCTGGTGAGATCCGCCAGTTGGCCAGGTCTCAATGGAGGTCTTGAGCATGGAGGGTTGAGCGTGAATTTCTTCATGTACTTGGGAGTAACATACCTGTACTCCCTTCATTCTCGTGCCCATCTCCTCTCAATCCGTTGTATGCGCACTTTGCACTGATTCTTGTCCTCCTTGCCAAACTTGGCCTCATCAGGAGTGCAGTATCCAGCATAGATGTCCTTAGGGATTTCAAACGCAATATTGACCTCAGGCCTCTTTCCTCCCTTCTGCGGCCTTTTGTCACTCATTTTCTTCAGCTGAGGAATATGAACAACTGAAGTTTCTGAAGAGGTATGCAACTTTTCTTCGAGGAATGCTGCAAATGAGTTAAGTTGATGAGAACCTAGTGATTCAGCAGCAGACATGTGTACCTGTGAACAGAGTATAGTTGTGAGGAATTTGGAGAGGTCGTATGCGTTCTCAGAAGATTTTCAAAATGAATAGGTTTGAGGAATTTGACCGATGAGTCTTGAAGAATTTCACTAAGCATTCTTTATCTTAGGTTCCAGAGTTGTACAGATTTGAGAATCCACACAATTGAGGAATCTTGAAGAAAATCATTGCTTAGAGAAATGAATCAAGAACAAATAACATGTGAGGTGTTTTAGTGTGTGAAGATTTGAAGAATAAACACCTTCGAAGATTTTTAAGAAAACACATGAATCAAAGCGGGCAATAAAAGTATTTTTTAATTACCCTAAGTGAAGAACACGACGAACTGGGAAGTGTTGAGGTGAAGTTCGTTCGTTCAGATCTTCCACGCCCTAACTCGGCAGAGGAAGACAGCTATGGCGGTGGCGGAGTGAAGAAATCTGCAACCGGCACGAGTACAACGGCGACGATGTCGAGGTAGTGAAGCTCTTCCTCACCGGCGACGATGAAGTAGCGGCGGTGCTAGGGTTTGGGAAGCTTGAGCGGGAGAGAGGTCGAGCGGAGTAAAAGTGAAGTGAGGAAGAGGCAGTGGTATTTATAGTGGTAGTGAAAAACTGTGCGCCCGAAGATTTCGAACGAACGTGCCCCTGGCCCTTCTCATTCACGTGACATGTGTCACCCACGTACTGTGAGGTGGCGATCTTGTAGGATCGTGGGTGAATAGATAAGTATTTATCGTGGAATGCGGAACGGTTTGAGCGGCAAAGCCGAAAATTCAGATAAGATTATTTTAAGTTTCCGTTCGCAATTTCTTCAGCCGTCAAGGACACAGTGAAGATTTTGAATGAGTTTCAAATTAGAACGCACATGAAGAATTTGTGAAAAGATTAGATTGAGTTTAGCATGGAGGGGGAAGGGTCCAATCACATTCACTTAGCAGAAAAATGCAACTTGAAGAATTAGCAATAAGTGAATGCTATAGAGGACACAAACTCATATATATATATATATATATATATATATATATATATATATATATATATATATATATATAATGAAGAAAAACGACGAAAATAGTGAAGACATTGCAAGTTGAAGAATTTGAAAAACCGAGGAATCTCGAAAACTGAGGAAAACTCAAATTTTAATATTTTCAACTTTTGGTGGTAGCGTAACCCACCGTATAAGAAAGCTGACTTCAGACACCGCGTACAATTATCGTAGGGCTCTAAGAGTCAACTTCTTTATTAATTTCTTCACACTTAGCGTGTTAGTCTTTATTGATTGAAGAAAAACGTTACTTCGTGTGTTGGGCATCTAAGTCATCAAGTCAGCATAAGTGTTAGGATGAGTGTCCATTTCACAGAACAATCAAAGATTCTAGGATATTTAGCTCACACCGCAACTTGCTAAATCTCTTCTCATCCAAGGGCTTACTGAAGATATTGGCCAGCTGATCTTCAGTGCTTGCATGGTAGATGGAGATATCGCCCTTCAACACATGATCACGAAGAAAATGATGACGAATCTGGATGTGCTTTGTCTTCGAGTGCTGAACTGGGTTATGAGCAATCTTGATAGCACTCTCATTGTCGCAGTAGAGAGGCACATTCTTCACGTTGATGCCATAGTCCTTGAGTGTTTGCTTCATCCATAGTAATTGAGCACAGCACGATCCAGCAGCAATGTACTCAGCTTCTGCAGTGGAGAGTGATACGCAGTTCTGTTCTTCGAGGACCAACAGACCAAAGATCGTCCGAGGAAATGGCATGTGCCTACTGTTGACTTGCGGTCCACGCGATCGCCAGCATAGTCGGAGTCTGAATATCCAATGAGATCAAATGAAGAGCCCTTGGGATACCATAATCCAAGTGTTGGTGTGTGAGCTAGATATCGAAGAATATGCTTCACAGCCTTATGGTGTGATTCCTTCGGTGTAGCTTGAAATCGGGCACACATGCAAACACTAAGCATAATATCGGCCTAGATGCACATAGGTACAATAAAGAGCCAATCATGGAGCGGTATACCTTTTGAACGAAGTCTTGACCATTTTCATCAGTGCGTAGATGGCCATTTGTGGGCATTGGAATTTTGACCCCTTTGCAATCTTGCATGCCAAATTTCCTCAATACATCTTTGAGGTATTTCTCGTGAGAAATGAATATGCCATTGCGCTATTGACGAATTTGAAGACCTAAAAAGAATTTCAGTTCTCCCATCATAGACATTTGATATTCTTCACTCATCATATAGGCAAATTCATCACTATAACGTTGGTCAGTACAGCCAAAGATAATATCATCAACATAGATTTGGCACACAAACAATTCTTCATCATAAGATTTAGTGAAAAGAGTTGGATCGAGTGAACCGTGTTTGAAGCCTTTCTTCATGAAGAATTCCTTCAAAGTATCATACAACGCCCAAGGGGCTTGCTTGAGGCCACACAGGGCCTTGTTGAGTCTGAAGACTTTGTCAGGATTCTTTGGATCTTCAAAACCTGGGGGTTGAGCAACATATACTTCTTCCTCAAGCTTACCATTGAGGAATGCACTTTTCACATCCATTTAATATAAAGTGATATTATGATGGTTAGCATAAGCAAGTAATATGTGAATAGCCTCAAGTCTAGCAACAGGTGCAAAAGTTTCATCGAAGTCAATTCCTTCAACCTGTGTGTAGCCTTGAGCTACGAGCCGTGACTTATTCCTGACCACAAGGCCATTTTCATCTTGCTTGTTGCGGTAGATCCACTTTGTGCCAATGACGTTGTGCTTGCGAGGATCTGGATGTTTGACCAGTTCCCAGACGTTGTTGAGCTAGAACTGATGTAATTCTTCTTGCATAGCCTGAATCCACTCAGGCTCCAGAAATGCTTCATCTACCTTAGTGGGCTCTGAGATAGAGACAAAAGCAAAGTGCCCACAAAAGTTAGATAAATGTGAAGATTTTGAGCGAGTGAGAGGACCTGGTGCTTCAATGTCATCAATGATCTTCTCAATTTGCACTTCGTTAGCAATGCGAGGATGAGTGGGTTGTCTTCCAGGAATTTGATCAACATTCCCTTCAGGAGCATTTTCTTCAGCACCATTTTCTTTAGGTGCGCCAGCTCGATGATCATCACGATCTGGAATGAATTCTTCAGCAGATTCTTTGGTAGGAATGACATCCTCAGTAGCCTTGAACTTGATAGAATCCTCAGGTGCTGGTTCATCTATCACAGAAGGTAGGTGCTCTCTTTGCGAGCCATTAGTTTCATCGAACCGCACATCTACAGTTTCAACAACTTTGTGAAGAACTCTGTTGAAGACTCTGTAGGTGTGCGAGTCCTTTCCATAACCAAGCATAAAACCTTCATGTGCTTTCGGTGAGAATTTGGAAGCGTGATGAGGATCTCTAATCCAACATTTAGCACCAAAAACTTTGAAATAACTCACATTGGGCTTTTTGTGAAGATATACCCTGTTGATGATGTGGCACGCAATATCAATTGCCTCAATCCAGAAGCGATGAGGCGTCTTGTATTCATCAAGCATAGTGCGAGCCATTTCAGCGAGGGTTCTGTTCTTGCGCTCCATGATGCCATTCTGCTGAGGAGTATAAGGAGCAGATAACTCATGAGTAATACCAAGTTCATCAAGATAGCCATCTAGACCGGAATTCTTGAACTCAGTCCCATTGTCAGTTCTGATGTGCTTGATCTTCACACCGAAGTTGGTTGAAGCCCTCGGGGAAAATTGTTTGAAGACTTGCTGCACCTCATGTTTGTAAGTGACAATGTTGCAAGTGCATCTAGTGCCCCTTAGTGATTTTGGTCTGTTGAAGACTTATAGGTTAAGGGACTAATGCATTTGTGAGTGTACACAGGTCTATAAGTCTATGAGGAGTTTGATATTTACAGGGAAAGTCGACCCCTAAAAATGAATATCTTCGACTGAAGATTTTGGTATTTCTGAAGACTTTCATGAAGACTTTGAAAGTGAAGAAATTGGTGTTACCGTGAAGACTTGATATTCATGCGAGGAATATGAAGCTTGAAGACTTTTGTTTTCATAGTTTCGTTTTCTCTTTCTTGAGTCATAGAAAACACCGTACTGTTAAAGGGGGTCGAGGAAATACTAAGGAAAAATTTCCAAGTGATGCTCAACTCAAAATCCTAAACCTACCAAACTCTTCAAGTGAAGCCTTTGGAAATCTCATACAGTTCAGTCACTTTCTTCAGTAACAGAGACGAAGTTCTTCTGGTCGCTGAGGAATTTGTTCTGACTGAGGAGTTAGGAATTCGCCAGTGCGGATTGCCTACACAGTGAGGAACATGATAGCCCTGAGGAATTTGATAGTCAAATTTCCGACCGTTGCTGTGCTGCGCGCCAGCTGTCCCAAAATATCTTATCCACCTAACGGTCATAACATTGAAGGGCATTTATGTCTTATCATGTCGGGCTGCTCCCTAGGCTATAAATAGCTGCCCCCTACAGCCACTAGCTGGTTGGCTGCTCCGAGAGAAACTGACACTTGTCAATTGAGAGCAACCCATCCTCCGAGGACTTTGAGCAAAAATCATCGAGTGAGGAAAAACCCCAAACCCAAACACCTACAAACCCAAAGTGATTGAGCATCACTGAAGAGATTGATCCTGCGTGGATCCGACGCTTGTTACCTTTGAAGATTGTGCTTCTTCCAGACGGTTAGGCGTCATGGTCTAGAGCATCCAAGAGGAATTGTGGATCGCCGAGTGACCGAGTCTGTGAAGGTTTGGAAGTCGCCTGAAGACTTACCACGAGTGATTGGACGAGGTCTGTGTGACCTTAGTTCAAGGAGAATACGGTGAGGACTTGGTGTCCTGAGCTGCGTGCTCAGCGATTGGGTGTCCGGGACTGCATGTCCTCGAGTTTAAATACTCAGCCGCTCCAACCAGATGTACAACTGAGACAGTAGTTGGAACTGGTCTACCAAATCATTGTCTTCATCAACCTAACTGGTTCTATTTCCTCAACTCTTTCATTTCCTCATTACTGTGTTGAGTGATTGTTCATATCTGTGTTTGAAGACTTTGATTGAAGACTTTGTTGATTTCCTTAGTTCAAATTCTTCAGTCTGTTTGTCTTCATCTTGTGTTATCCTGTGTTTACGTTTTCTGTACTATGTGCTTGTCTTCATTTCATCATGATGACTATGTCTGTATCCTGTTATGTTTACTTCTGAGTACTTATTCCGCTGCTAGTAGTTCTTCACTAAGGAATTTCCTCACCGGCAAATTCCTCAGTGAAGAATTCATAAAAATCGCCTATTCACCCCCCTCTAGTCGATATAACGCACTTTCAATTGGTATCAGAGCAAGGTACTCCCTTGTTCTGTGTGATTTTGGTTTAACCACCTGGAGTTCTAGTTATGTCGACCGCAGGTATGATCAAGGTCTCCGCTGGGTGTCCTACCTTCGATGGCACGGACTACCCCTACTGGAAGAATAAGATGCGAATGCATCTTGAAGCAATTGATAACGATCTCTGGTACGTTGTGGAAAATGGTGTTCCCTCAGTCACACCTTCTTTGAATGCTGCTGATGTGAAGAGATTCAAGCAACTCGATTCTCAAGCGAAGAATATCATATGTGGCCATCTGAGTAAAGGACAGTATGGTAGAGTAAGTGCTTTGGAAACAGCTAAGCTTATCTGGGATAGGCTCTCCAAAGTAAACGAAGGAGTCTCAACTCAACGTGACTCTCGTGTTGACGTTCTTCGCAATCTCTTCAACCGCTTCAAAAGACTCGACAATGAAAATGTTCAGCAAACCTTCGATCGCCTCACTGACATCTCAAATGAGCTTCAAGCGCTTGGCGCCACTGACATCACCGACCATGAGGTGGTGAAGAAATTGCTGAGTTCGCTAGATTCCTCATTTGATACTCTCGCACTGATGATTCAAGAGCGAGCTGATTACAAGTCACTAGATCCAGCTGATATCCTCGAGAGGCTAAATACTCATGAGTTCCAGCTTGTTGAAAAGAGAGATCTCTATGGTTCAAGCTATGGCAAAACACGTGCCCTGAAGGCCAAGGCTTTGTCTGAATCTGAATGTGAAGACTCTAGTAGTAGCCTCGGTGATCCTGAAGAATTGAGCCAGGAGCTAGCACTGCTCATGAAGAAGTTCCAGAAGTTCTTAAGACATGGTCGCTTTGGAAAATCCTCAAGAAGCAGTGATTCCTCATCAAGTGACTATAAGAGAAGACTTTGCCACAAATGCAAGAAACCTGGTCACTATATTCAGGATTGTCCTCAATGGGAAAAGGAATTAAAGAAGAAGAAATACAAGGATTACAGTTCTGATGACGCTAAGAAGAAGAAGAAATATTCAAAATCTTCACCATCAAAATCCTCGAAGTCTTCATCTCACAAGAAGATCAGCTCTAAGAAGGCTCGGGCATTCATTGGCAAGGACATGGACTCTGAAGCTGAATCTGAGGAACATGAAGAAGAGGAGGCTTCTGAGGAGTCCGAGTCTGGTGTGGCGAGTCTAGCTCTCGCTACTGCCTTCGTCAGCAAGTATATCTTCAATTCTGAAGAAATTGACCACACCAACAAGGCTGACAAAGACAATGATGACTACGCTCCCACCTATTGCTTCATGGCAAAAGGTGCCAAGGTAACTAAATACCCTTCCTCTGAATCTAGTGAGGATGAATCTGATGAAAATCTTAAGCCCAGTTACTCTAAACTTGCTAAGATTGCTGTGAAACAACAAAAGGCTATTGAAAAACTTCAAAACATGCTAGACAAAAGTGATGATATGTTGGGTGATGAAATGGACTGCACTAAAGACTTAACTGAAAATCTTCAGAGACTTCAGTCTAAGTTTGACAACCTTCGAAGTCATCATAACACTCTCTTATCTGATCACGAGAAGCTTTCTTATGAATTTCTTCAAAGAAAGCAATATCTTGAGAAGCTAAGAGTGAGTTCTGAAGATCTTCAGAAGGATCGCGATTCATTACTTGCTCAACAAATCAGTGCTACTCAAGAAGAATTTGTTCCTCCATGCTTAAAGTGCATTGAACGTGAATCTGCTAATTCTTCACTTGAATGTTCAAATGCTTCAACTATTACAAATTCACCTGCCTCGGCTATAACTAATTCCTCGTCTGAGGACATTGCTAGTATCACTAACGATTCAGGGCTGAAGGAATTGTACACGACAGGCATGTACAAAAGCCTCAAAGGGCATTAGATTCTTTGTGATGTGCTCAAAAAGTAGATCCTCAACAGAAACCCTAGGAAAGAGGGTATTGCCTTTGAGAGGAAACTCAATGCTGATGGAACATATTGGAAGCCTGAGCAGTACCCCAAAACCTCATGGGTTGCTGCAAAGGGACCTCCAGTTGATCCATCTAACTTATCTGGCTTTACATGTGAATCTTCTCATTCTTCTGATGAGTCATTTTTACTCCAACTATAAACTGTTCAAAAATCAGATTGGTGAAGTATTTGCTAGATATGTTGGGACTAACTGCAAGAACGGTTCCCCTATGAAAAAAACTGGGTTCCCAAAAGTTATGTTGAAAGTCTTCAGGTGAATGTCCTCATGACACCACCTGTGAAGAATAGGAACCCCAGATCAAACTCTTCATACGGACCAAATTCATCACATGGATCAAATTCCTCAAATGGATCAAAGTCCTCATATGATCATCATCGTGCTAACCCCTCTGTTTCGCAGGGTAGATTTAAGGGCTATGAATATGCGCATTATTCTTCAAATCATTATGTTCATAAGTCCTTGAAGAATTTCTCTGCTTATTCATATGCTTACCCTAACCCCTCTTATGTGAAACGAAATGGATTGGCCTCTATGCCACCTTTCTCATATGGTGCTCGCAGAGTGATGAACTCTTTGCCACCCCTTCAGATGTGGGTGGTGAAGAAAAAGAACTAATCTTTTATGCAGGGTCAGGTCTCCAGACGTGCTTTAAACGTCTGAAGAATTTGCTGGAGGCCTGACAAATATGCCTGAAAGGACGCAGGCGAATCATGATGAAATGAACTTTCATTTCACATGTCCTCATACTGAAATATCTGTTTTACTGGTTGATGAAATTCATCTGATGAACTTGATATCATATTCTTCACTGATGAAGTATATGAGATCGTAAGTTGCACTAATTCATCTGCAGGATGATCAGCCCAAAGCCAACGAGTGGGTTCTAGATAGTGGATGTACAAATCACATGACTGGTGACAAGAGTCTATTGATGGATGCTCCCTTAACACCGTCACATCTAAAGCACATCATCTTCGCTGACAAAGGCAAAATTCAGGACCACAACCAGCCATGTGCTTACTTGCAAAAGCTTTAGAAGGCTGGCTATGGCATCGACGACTTGGTCATGCTGGCATGAACAATCTGAACATGCTTGCGAGGAAGAATCATGTCATTGGCATTGAGAATGTCAAATTCCTCAAGGATCACTTATGCGGAGCGTGTGAAGCTGGAAAGATGACAAAGGCCAAGCATCCAGCAAAGACTATCATGACCACTACTCATCCATTCGAATTGCTTCACATGGATCTCTTTGGTCCTAATCATTATTCTGCTGTTTCGAATGATGCATCTCTATATGGCTTTGTTATTGTTGATGACTATTCTCGTTACACATGGGTACACATTGTCACTTACAAACATGAAGTGCAGGAAATCTTCAAATGATTTTCCTCGAGGGCTTCAACCAACTTTGGTGTGAAGATCAAGCACATCAGAACTGACAATGGGACTGAGTTCAAGAATTCAGGTCTTGATGGCTATCTTGATGAACTTGGTATTACTCATGAGTTATCTGCTCCTTACACTCCTCAACAGAATGGTGTTGTGAAGCGCAAGAACAGAACCCTCGCGGAAATGGCTCGCACTATGCTTGATGAATACAAAACGCCTCGTCGCTTTTGGATTGATGCAATTGATACTGCGTGCCACATCATCAATCGGGTATATCTTCACAAATTCTTCAAGAAGACTGCCTATGAACTCCTCACTGACAAGAAACCCAATGTGAGTTATTTCAAAGTCTTCGGTGCTAAATGTTGGATTAGAGATCCTCATCACAATGCTAAATTTGCACCAAAAGCACATGAAGGTTTTATGCTTGGTTACGGAAAGGACTCACACACCTACAGAGTCTTCAACAACGTTCTTCACAAGGTTGTTGAAACTGTAGATGTGAGGTTCGATGAAACTAATGGCTCGCAAACAAAGCACCTACCTTCTGTGATAGATGAACCAGAACCTAAGGATTCTATCAAGTTCAAGGCTACTGAGGATGTTATTCCTACCGAAGAATCTGTTGAAGAATTCATTCCAGAACGTGAAGAAAATTGAGCTGGTGCACCTGATGAAAATGCTGAAGAAAATGGTGTTGAAGGAAATGCTGATCAAATTCCTCAACGACAACCAGCTCATCCTCGCATTGCAAAAGAAGTGCAAGTTGAAAAGATCATCGATGACATTCGAGCGACAGGTCCTCTCACACGCTCAAAAGCTTCACATTTATCTAACTTTTGTGGGCACTATGCTTTTGTCTCTATTACAGAGCCCACTAAGGTAGAGCATTTCTGGAGCCTGAGTGGATTCAGGCCATGCAAGAAGAATTACATCAGTTCGAGCTCAACAATGTCTGGGGACTGGTCAAACGTCTAGATCCTCGCAAGCACAATATCATCGGCACAAAGTGGATCTACCGCAATAAGCAAGATGAAAATGGCCTTGTGGTGAGGAATAAGGCACGACTTGTAGCTCAAGGCTACACACAGGTTGAAGGAATTGATTTCGATGAAACTTTTGCACCTGTTGCTAGACTTGAGGCTATTCGCATATTACTTGCTTATGCTAACCATCATAATATCATCTTACAACAAATTGATGTGAAAAGTGCATTCCTCAATGGTAAGCTTGGGGAAGAAGTATATGTTGCTCAACCCCCAGGTTTTGAAGATCCAAAGAATCCTGACAAAGTCTTCAGACTCAACAAGGCCCTGTATGGCCTCAAGCAGGCCCCTCGGGCGTGGTATGACACTTTGAAGGAATTCTTCATGAAGAATGGCTTCACACCCGGTTCACTCGACCCTACTCTCTTTACTAAATCTTATGATGGTGAACTGTTTGTGTGCCAAATATACGTTGATGATATTATCTTTGGCTGTACTGACCAACGTTATAGTGATGAATTTGCCTATATGATGAGTGAAGAATATCAAATGTCTATGATGGGAGAGTTGAAATTCTTTTTAGGTCTTCAAATTCGTCAACAGCACAATGGTATATTCATATCTCAGGAGAAATACCTCAAGGAAGTTCTGAGGAAATTCGGCATGCAAGACTGCAAAGGCGTCAAAATTCCTATGCCCACAAATGGCCATCTATGCACTGATGAAAATGGTATTGACTTCGATCACAAGGTATACCGCTCCATGATTGGCTCGTTATTGTACTTATGTGCATCTAGGACAGATATAATGCTTAGTGTTTGCATGTGTGCCCGATTTCAAGCTGCACCGAAGGAATCATACCATAAGGCTGTGAAGCATATTCTTTGATATCTAGCTCACACACCAACACTAGGATTATGGTACCCCAAGGGCTCTACTTTTGATCTCATTGGATATTCTGACTCTGACTATGCTGGTGATCGTGTGCACCACAAGTCAACATCTGGTACTTGTCATTTCCTCGGACGATCTTTGGTCTGTTGGTCCTTGAAGAAACAGAACTGTGTATCACTGTCTACTCAAGAGGCTGAGTACATTGTTACTGGTTCTTGCTGTGCTCAACTGCTATGGATGAAGCAAACCCTCAAGGACTACAGCATCAACGTGAAGAATGTGCCTCTCCTCTATGACAATGAGAGTGCCATCAAGATTGCTCACAACCCAGTTCAGCACTCGAAGACAAAGCACATTCAGATTCGTCATCATTTTCTTCGTGATCATGTGTCGAAGGGCGACATCTCCATCGAGCACGTGAAGACTGAAGAACAGCTAGTCGATATCTTCACAAAGCCCTTGGATGAGAAGAGATTTAGCAAGTTGCGGTGTGAGCTAAATATCATAGAATCTTCGAATGTTCTCTGAAAAGGACACACATCCTGACACTTATGCAAAATTGATGACTTAGATGTGCAACACATGAAGAAACATTTTTCTTTAATCAATGAAGAATAACACTCTAAGTGTGAAGAAATTAATGAAGAATTTGATTCTCGGAACCCTACGACAATTGTACGCGGTGTCTGAAATCATCATTCTTATACAGTGGGTCATGCCACCACCAAAGTTGAAAATCTTCATTTTTTGAAATTCTTCAGTTTTTCAAATTCTTCAACTTTGCAAAATCTTCAATGTTTCCGTCGTTTTTCTTCATTGGCCATATATATATATATGAGTTTATGTCCTCTACAGCATTCACTTATGGCTATTTCTTCAAGTTGCATTTTTCTGCTAAGTGAATGTGATCGGACCCTTCCCCTCTATGCTATACTCAACCCAATCTATTCACAAATTCTTCATGTGCGCTCTATTTGAAACTCGTTCAAAGTCTTCACTGTGTCCTTGTCAGCTGAAGAATTTGCGAACGAACTTTAAAATTAATCTTATCAAAAATTTTGGTTTTACCGCTCAATCCGTTCCGGATCCCACGATAGACTTATCTATTCACCCACGATCTAACACGATCTCCACTCCTCAGTACGTGGGTGACACATGTCAACCGAAGGAGAAGGGTCAGGGGCATGTTCGTCCTAAATCTTCGGGCGAACAGTTTTTCACTGCGACTATAAATACCCCCTCATCCCTTCCTCACTTCCTTTACTCCGCTCGACCGCTCTCTCTCTCTCGCTCGAGCTCCTCAAACCCTAGCGCCGCCGCTACTCCATCGTCGCCGGTGAGGAAGAGCTTCACTGCCTTGACCTCATCGCCGTCGTACTCACGCCGACTGCGGAAATCTTCACTCCGTCGCCGCCGTAGTTGTCTTCCTCCGCCAAGTTAGGGCGTGGAAGATCTACATCGATGAACTTCACTGTTCTTCTTCACAGTTCGTCCTGTTCTTCATCAAGGGTAATTAAAAGTTACATTTACTACCCCTTTTGATTCGAAATTTCACAACAAAATCTTCAAAGGTGTTTTATACCTCAAATCCTCCCACACAAAACACCTCACTAGTCATCGGTTCTTGATTCATTTCTCTAAGCATCATTTTTCTTCAAGATTCCTCAATTGTGTGGATCCTCGATCTATACAACTCTGGAACCTAAGACAAAGAACGCTTAGTGAAATTCTTCAAGGCTCATCTGGTCAAATTCCTCAAACTTGTTCTTTTTGAAAAACCTTCTGAGAACGCATATGACCTCTCCAAATTCCTCACAACTATACTCTGTTCACAGGTCCTCATGTCCGCTGCTGAATCACTAGGTTCTCATCAACTTAACTCATTTGCAGCATTCCTCGAAGAAAAGTTGCATACTTCTTCAGAAAATTCGATTGTTCAAATTCCTCATCTGAAGAATATGGCTGATGGTAAGAGGCCGCAGAAAGGAGGAAAGAAGCCTGAGGTCATGACTGCCTTTGAAATACCTGAGGACATCTATGCAGATTATTGCACACCTGATGAGGCTAAGTACGGAAAAGAAACTAAAACTCAGCGCAAGGTGCGCATACAGAAAATTGAACGGAGATGGGCAAGAGAATGGAGGGAGTACAGATATGTGACTCCAAAGTATATGAAGAAATTCGCACTTAATCCTCCATGCCCAAGAGCTCCATTGGCACCTGGCCAAAGAGCTGACCCCGCCAGCATCAAGCGTGGTGAGGATTTTCCTGAAGAATGGGCCAAGCGCCAAGCTAAGTTGGCGAGACAAGCTAAAGAAGCAGTGAGGAAATTCAATGAAGACTCTACTGCTACTGCTGCCACTGAGGCCTCTGTCAAGCCAAGAAAATCAATGGCAAAGAAGCCTGCTCACAAGCCAAGTGCTTCACCAACTATGCCCTCACGACCAAGTTCCTCAGCAATGCCCTCACGGCCAGAATCTTCAAAGCCCTCACGGCCAAATTCTTCAAAGCTCTCACGGCCAGTACCAACTACTGCTCCTCCTCCAAAGTCTTCAGCTGGTCCGGCAAAGTCCTCAACACCTGTACATCTGGCTACATGCCAAAGGACAACATGCATCTCTATTGCCTCTGGTGCCTTAGCAAGTTCCTTAGCTGCACCAAAATCTTCAATAGGCCCCACTCTGTTGAAGACTAAGGCAACGGCTGGTCGAGGTACTCGGCCTAGTCCGAAGAAGAAACAGGTCGCTTTCCACGTGCCATCTGACGATGAAGCTGATGATGATGAACTTGCAGAAATCATCAGAGACCGACAAGAAAGGGCCCTAGAGCCAAAGGCACAAATGTGCCACTACTTTTGGATCCAAGGGCGATCCTTGATTACATTGATCTCTGGCACAAGGATCCAAATACTCCTATGCCTGATTTCAAGTTGACACCTGGTCGAAGTCACATGCTGACCCATTTCATCACTGAAGAGAAATGGAAATTTGAGAAGGCCAGGCAGATCAAGAAGACTCAGTTTAGAAAGGAGAAGTTCCTGAAGAATAACGTTGTCAATATGACACCTGATGAACTCCTCAAGATCCAATCTGAAATGAAAACCCTTAGCAATGACTTCAATGCTTACTATGTTGATTGGCAAGGAGCCAAAGTCAGGTTTGTGAAACTGAGTGAGAAATTCACAAATGTTGCAGCCCCATCACAACAAGAAATTCCTCATGCTGAAGCGTCTGCTCAGCCAACTGAAGAACATGCCAGCGCCGCTGATGACATTCAGGCTGCTGAAGAAAATGCTAGTTCCAGGGCTGATGACTCCATTCCAGCCGCTGAAGAAATTGCCAGGGCATCCACTAGTGGTGCGCCTGAAGAAACTGAAAATGTCAGGGCAACTGCATCAATTGCGCCTGAGGAAATTAAAACAAAAACCTCAGTTCCATCTGCGCCTACACCAACTCCAATTCTTCCATGTGCATTCGATGTGAAGAAGACCAAGGCTGCAGAGCGAGCTGCAGTGAAGAAAAGGAAAGCATCCGGTGCTTCAGAATCTTCAGCTCCAAAGAAGATGAAGCCTCTAACAAGCTCTATTGAGAATCCAATTGATGATGTTCCAATATCCACCATGTCATCAAAGGACCTTGTTCCTTTTGGTGAGGAATATGTGATCCCAAGCGGATCTAATGAAGAACCTCAATCTGCTGCTTCGTCAGAGCAGGTTGATGAAGAAATTGAAGTGGATGCGATCCCTTCAACAACTGTTGCTTCTTCGCCAATGCCTCAGTTCACAGCTGCAGAGGCTGGCGTTGAAGAAATTGAAGATGAAGACATGGACATTGGCTGCACAACGCCTGTGATGAATGATGACTTTTGGGAAAGTTAGCACCCCAATACTCCACTCTTCACCCCACTTCAACAAATACCTCAGTCTCCTGCACCAACTATTCAAATGGGCTCTGAAGAATCTCATCCCACCTTGTCTATCCAAGAAGACATTCCAGCCGCTAGTGCTGAAGAAGCTGATGTTGTTGAACCCTTGAACACGCAGCCTGCCACTGAAGAGGAACCAGAAATTCCTTGCCTGAAGAACCTGAGATTGCGATTCCTGAGGTTGTGATGCAACTCACTAACACTCCAGTGCCCAAGCCAACGGATCCATTCTCAAAGAAGCAAAAGTTCAAGGCTGAAGTTTCTTCAGCGAGCATGTGTTCTTCATTGACTATAACCCCTATGACTCTGCTCTCATAAGGAAGAGGCGTTTCTGGACTGCTAGTCAAGCAAATTTCTATTCCTCAATACTGTTCAACAAAGACAAAGTCTTCGATCATGAACACATTCCTCATGTAGACGTGGAGTCTCTACCGTGCTTCGAGCCAGTCCTTAGTGTCCTTCACGATGCTGGATTGCTAAATTTCTGCACTGACATCTGTGACTGGAATGAAGAACTCATTCTTCAATGCTATGCAACGCTGCACACCACAGGGAACTCTGAAGATGTGAATTCATGGGTGTTGGATTGGATGTCTGAAAATACTCAATACAAGGCACCAGCAACTGAATTGTTTCGTGCCCTCCCACTCAGTCCTCCCCTTGACGGTTCTCGTTGTGTATACAGTGAACCTGAACTTTCAAATCATTTCATGCAAGTGCTGATGAAGCCTTTGAAGCCAGGGTAGGCTCCTCGAACCAAATTCCTCATCAAGGAATTACTATATGTGCCCCGGACTGTCTATCGCATTCTGTCGAAGACAATGAGTCCTATCAAAGGCCACGACTCAAATGATGAAGAGGTCGTTGGCATCATGAAGAACATGCTTTTCCATATCATTCATGGCGTTCCCGTCAACTTCCATGATTTCTTCATGAGGACTCTGGCGAATATTGCTATGTCACCATTTGAGCTGAAGCCTTATGCACCATGGATTATGAGATTCATCAGGACAAGGGCTTCACTAAATTACAAAGCTCACACTTTGAACCATGGCAGCTACTTGCCTCCCATTGAAGTCCTCAAATGGACATATTCCTCAGTTGATGACAAAGGCAAGGCATCTGCTGTGATAGATGAAGGCATTCGTCCATTGGATGGTCAATTTTGCAAGGCTGCATCCTACTCCACCAATGATGACTCTGCCACACATGACTCTGCTGCCAAGCAAAATCCTCAAGCCACAGCTCCCAGGGTGATGACTGATCGTGAGTTACTCCTCAGTCTTCATCAGAAGGTTGATCGTAATCATAAATGGCTCAAGCGTCAGTTTGGTTCAATTCTTCACAACATGACCTCAACACACAATGCAGTGAAGAAAAACCAATACTACATCCATGAAACCTTCAACCGTACCTGGGCTGTTCTATCTCATGTCTATAGCGCTGCAGATCTGAAGAATATGGGACTCAAGGAAGAATTTGACTGGTCTGCACCTCCACCGAAAAAGTTCAAGAAGGTCAAAGTACCTTCCTTGGTGGCCAGCTCCTATTCTTCATCACGCGAGACTGATGAAAATGAAGATTTGGAGGACACTGCGGCAGGCCCTACTACAACAACCGACCCCAACAACGCTAGCGCTCCTCCATCAACTTGATATTATTCAGGGGCGTTAGTCCTCAGTTTTGATCCTTTTGGTCATTCGATGACAAAGGGGGAGAAATTTGAGTTAGTCTTCAAGCGGGTCTATTATATGGGCATTTTTTTGTTAAGTTACAACTCTCGTTCTTCTGAAACTTTATTGGATCGAGTTGTAATCTTAAACCCGATGGTGCCCTGATACTTTTGATGCACTGTGCTTTGATACTCTCGATATGTTATTCTGCATGCTTGTTCCTCATTAATGTTACTGCACGCATGCTGAATTTCATCAGGCACCATATTTCATCATGCATTTCAAATTATTCATGTCATATGTCAAATGCGTGTATGAATTACAAGATATAGGGGGAGATCTCCATGATTCAACTCTTCAAGTGTGCATTGCTTCAAAAGAAAATTCCTCGCTATGCACATCTTCAGGGGGAGTTCTTCTATATCTTGCAATCAAATTCCTCAACATCAGTACTTACACTTCACATGTTTATCCCCGTTGAAAACTTAACCTATATTGTCATCTATCACCAAAAAGGGGTAGATCGTAAGTGCATCTAGTGCCCGTTAGTGATTTTGGTGTATTGAAGACTTATAGGTTAAGGGACTAATGCGTTTGTGAGTGTACACAGGTCTATAAGTCTATGAGGAGTTTGATATTTACAGGGAAAGTTGACCCCTAAAAATGAATATCTTCGAGTGAAGATTTTGGTATTTCTGAAGACTTTCATGAAGACTTTGAAAGTGAAGAAATTGGTGTTACCGTGAAGACTTGATATTCATGCGAGGAATATGAAGCTTCAAGACTTTCGTTTTCATAGTTTTGTTTTCTCTTTATTGAGTCATAGGAAACACCGTACTGTTAAAGGGGGTCGAGGAAATACTAAGGAAAAATTTCCAAGTGATGCTCAACTCAAAATCCTAAACCTACCAAACCCTTCGAGTGAAGCCTTTGGAAATCTCATACAGTTCAGTCACTTTCTTCAGTAACAGAGACGAAGTTCTTCTAGTCGCTGAGGAATTTGTTCTGACTGAGGAGTTAGGAATTTGTCAGTGCGGATTGCCTACACAGTGAGGAACATGATAGCCCTGAGGAATTTGATAGTCAAATTTCCGACCGTTGCTGTGCTGCGCACCAGCTGTCCCAAAATATCTTATCCACCTAACGGTAATATCATTGAAGGGCATTTACGTCTTATCATGTCGGGTTGCTCCCTAGGCTATAAATAGCCGCCCCAAAAGACCACTAGCTGGTTGGCTGCTCCGAGAGAAACTGACACTTGTCAATTGAGAGCAACCCATCCTCCGAGGACTTTGAGCGAAAATCATCGAGTGAGAAAAAACCCCAAACCCAAACACCTACAAACCCAAAGTGATTGAGCATCACTAAAGAGATTGATCCTGCGTGGATCCGACGCTTGTTACCTTTGAAGACTGTGCTTCTTCCAGACGGTTAGGCGTCATGGTCTAGAGCATCCAAGAGGAATTGTGGATCGCCGAGTGACCGAGTCTGTGAAGATTTGGAAGTCGCCTGAAGACTTACCACGAGTGATTGGACGAGGTCTGTGTGACCTTAGTTCAAGGAGAATACGGTGAGGACTTGGTGTCCTGAGCTGCATGCTCAGCGACTGGGTGTCCGGGACTGCGTGTCCTCGAGTTTAAATACTCAGCCGCTCCAACCAGACGTACAACTGAGATAGCAGTTGGAACTGGTCTACCAAATCATTGTCTTCACCAACCTAACTGGTTCTATTTCCTGAACCCTTTCATTTCCTCATTACTGTGTTGAGTGATTGTTCATATCTGTGTTTGAAGACTTCACTGAAGACTTTCTTGATTTCCTCAGTTCAAATTCTTCAGTCTGTTTGTCTTCATCTTGTGTTATCCTGTGTTTACGTTTTCTATACTCTGTGCTTGTCTTCATTTCATCATGATGACTATGTCTGTATCCTGTTATGTTTACTTCTGAGTACTTATTCCGCTGCTAGTAGTTCTTCGCTAAGGAATTTCCTCACCGGCAAATTCCTCAGTGAAGAATTCATAAAAATCGCCTATTCACCCCCCCCCCTCTAGTCAATATAACGCACTTTCAAATGTGTACCAATTTGTAACGAGAATAATCATCAACAATAACAAAGCCATATAGAGATGCATCATTCAGAATTGCAGAATAGTGGTTAGGACCAAAGAGATCCATGTGAAGCAATTCAAATGGTCGAGTGGTGGTCATGATAGTCTTCGCTGGATGCTTGGCCTTTGTCATCTTTCCAGCTTCACAAGCTCCGCATAAGTGATCCTTGAGGAATTTTACATTCTCAATGCCATTGACATGCTTCTTCTTTGCAAGCGTGTGCAGATTCCTCATGCCAGCATCACCAAGTCGTTGATGCCATAGCCAGCCTTCTGAAGCTCTTGCAAGTAAGCAGACGGCTGGTTGCGGTCCTATAGAGAAATCAACAATATACAGATCTCCTCTCCTAAAGCCTTCGAAGACTTTGGAATGGTCAGCTTCCATGATCACAACACAAAAATATCTTCCAAAGACAACAACCATATTGAGATCACAAAGCATTGAGACAGACATGAGGTTGTATCCTAAGGACTCGACAAGCATGACTTTGTCCATGTGTCGATCCTTTGAGATCGCAACCTTACCTAGACCCAATACCTGACTTTTGCCTTTGTCAGCGAAGATGATATGCTTCAGATGTGATGGTGATAAAGGAGCATCCATCAATATATTCTTGTCACCCGCCATGTGATTTGTACATCCACTATCAAGGACCCACTTGTTTGCTTTGGGTTGATCATCCTGCAGATGAATTAGTGCAACTTACGAACTCATATACTTCATCAGTGAAGAATATGACATCAATATCATCAGATCAATTTCATCAAGCAATAGCACAGATAAATCAGTATGAGGACGTGAGAAATGAAAATTCATTTCTTCATGATTAGCCTGCGTCCTTTCAGGCACTGTTCAGGTCTCCAGCAAATTCTTCAGTCGTATTTAGTGCGACTGGAGACCTGACCCTGCATAAGAGATTAGTTCTTTTTCTTCACCACCCACATCTGGAGGGGTGGCAAAGAATTCATCACTCTGCGAGCACCATATGAGAAAGGTGGCATGGATGCCAGTCCACTTCGTTTCACATAAGAGGGGTTAGGGTAAGCATATGAATAAGGAGAGAAATTCTTTGAGAACTTATGAACATAATGATTTGAAGAATAATGCACATATTCATAGCCCTTAGCTCTACCCTGCAAAAACAGAAGGATTAGCACGATGATGATCATATGAGGACTTTGATCCATTTGAGGAATTTGATCCATGTGAGGAATTTGGTCCACTTGAGGACTTGGATCCATATGAAGAATTTGGTTCATATGAAGAAGTTGATCTGGGGTTCCTATTCTTCACAAGTGGTGTCATGAGGACATTCACCTGAAGACTTTCAAGGCAACTTTTGGGAACTCAGATTTTCTTCATAGGGGAACCGTTCCTGCAGTTAGTCCCAACATATCTAGCAAATACTTCACCATTTTGATTTTTGAACAGTTTATAGTTAGAGTCAAATGACTCATCAGAAGAATGAGGATATTCACATGTAAAGCCAGATAAGTTGGATGGATCAACTGGAGGTCCCTTTGCAGCAACCCATGAGGTTTTGGGGTACTGCTCAGGCTTCCAATATGTTCCATCAGCATTGAGTTTCCTCTCAAAGGCAATGCCCTCTTTCCTAGGGTTCCCATTGAGAATCTGTTTTTTCAGCACATCACAAAGAATCTGATGCCCTTTGAGGCTTTTGTACATGCCTGTCGTGTACAATTCCTTCAGCCCTGCATCATTAGTAGTACTAGCAATGTCCTCAGATGAGGAATTAGTGATAGCAGAGACATATGAAGAATTTGTAGCATTAGAAGCATTTGAACATTCAGGTGAAGAATTAGCAGTTTCACGTTCAATGCACTTTAGACATGGAGGAACAAATTCTTCCTGAGTAGCGCTGATTTGTTGAGCAAGTAATGAATCGCGCTCCTTCTGAAGATCTTCATAACTCACTCTTAGCTTCTCAAGATCTTGCTTTCTTTGAATAAATTCATAAGAAAGCTTCTCAAGATCAAATAAGAGAGTGTTATGATGACTTTGAAGGTTGTCAAACTTAGACTGAAGTCTCTGGAGATTTTCAGTTAAGTCTTTAGTGCAGTCCATTTCATCACCCAACATATCATCACTTTTGTCTAGCATGTTTTGAAGCTTTTCAATAGCCTTTTGTTATTTCACAGCAATCTTAGCAAGTTTATTGTAGCTGGGCTTAAGATTTTCATCAGATTCATCCTCACTTGATTCAGAGGAGGGGTATTTAGTTACCTTGGCACCCTTTGCCATGAAGCAATAGGTGGGAGCGTAGTCATCATTTCCTTCATCAGCATTGTTGGTGTTGCCATTTTCTTCAGAGTTGAAGATAGATTTGCTAACAAATGCGGTAGCAAGAGCTAGACTTGCCACACCACTCCTCGGATGCCTCCTCTTCCTCATGATCCTCAGATTCAGCCTCAGAATCCATTTCCTTGCCAATGAATGCCCGAGCCTTCTTGGAGCTGCTCTTCTTGTGAGATGAAGACTTTGAGGATTTTGATGATGAAGACTTTGAAGATTTCTTCTTCTTCTTGGCATCATCAGAACTGTAATTCTTGTATTTCTTCTTCTTTAATTCCTTGTCCCACTGAGGACAATCTTGAATGTAGTGACCAGCTTTCTTGCATTTGTGGCACGGCCTTTTCTTGTAGTCACTAGATGAGGAATCGTTGCTCCTTGAGGATTTTCCAAAGCGGCCACGTCTTGAGAACTTCTGAAATTTCTTCACGAGCAGTGCTAGCTCCTGGCTCAGTTCTTCAGGATCACCAAGGCTACTAGTAGAGTCTTCTTCCTCAGACTTAGAGACTGCCTTGGCCTTCTGAGCACGTGGTTTGCCATAGCTCGAACCATAGAGATCTCTCTTCTCAGCAAGCTGGAACTCATGAGTGTTTAGCCTCTCGAGGATATCAGCGGGATCAAGTGACTTGTAATCAGCACACTCTTGAATCATCAGTGCCAGAGTGTCAAATGAAGAATCGAGTGAACTCAACAATTTCTTCACCACCTCATGGTCGGTGATGTCAGTGGCGCCAAGCGCTTGAAGCTCATTTGAGATATCAGTGAGGCGATCAAAGGTTTGCTGAACATTTTCATTGTCGAGTCTTTTGAAGTAGTTGAAGAGATTGTGAAGAACGTTAACACGAGAGTCACGTTGAGTTGAGACTCCTTTGTTTACTTTAGAGAGCCTATCCCAGATAAGCTGTGCAGTTTCCAAAGCACTCACTCTACCATACTGCCCTTTACTCAAATGGCCCTATATGATATTCTTCGCTTGAGAATCGAGTTGCTTGAATCTCTTCACATCAGCAGCATTCAGGGAAGGTGTGACTGAGGGAACACCATTTTCCACAACATACCAGAGATCGTTGTCAATTGCCTCAAGATGCATTCGCATCTTATTCTTCCAGTAGGGGTAGTCCGTGCCATCGAAGGTAGGACACCCAACAGAGACCTTGATCATACCTGCAGCCGACATAACTAGAACTCCAGGTGGTTAAACCAAAATCACACAGAACAAGGGAGTACCTTGCTCTGATACCAATTGAAAGTGCGTTATATCAACTAGAGGGGGGTGAATAGGTGATTTTTTTGAATTCTTCACTGAGGAATTTGTCGGTGAGGAAATTCCTTAGCAAAGAACTATTTGCAGCGGAATAAGTACTCAGAAAGGAACACAACATAACACAAGCATAGTCATCATGATGAAATGAAGACAAGCACAGAGTACAGAAAGCGTAAACACAAGATACCACAAGGAAGAAGACGGACAGACTGAAGAAATAGAACTGAGGAAATTGAGGAAGTCTCCAGTCAATGTCTTCAAACAGATATGAACAGGCGCACAACAACATACATGAGGAAATGAGAGAGTTGAGGAGATAGAACCAGTTAGCTCGGTGAAGACAATGATTTGGTAGACCAGTTCCAACTGTTGTCTCAATTGTACATCTGGTTGGAGCGGCTGAGTATTTAAACTCGAGGACACCCAGTCCCGGACACACAGTCCTCACCGTATTCTCCTTGAGCTAAGGTCACACAGACCTCGCCCAATCACTCGTGGTAAGTCTTCAGGTGACTTCCAAACCTTCACAAACTCGGTCACTCGGCGATCCACAATTCCTCTTGGATGCTCTAGACCTTGATGCCTAACCGTCTGGAAGAAGCACAGTCTTCAAAGGAAACAAGCATCGGATCCATGCAGGATCAATCTCTTCAGTGATGCTCAATCACTTTGGGTTTGTAGGTGTTGGGTTTGGGTTTTCCTCACTTGATGATTTTCGCTCAAAGTCCTCGGAGGATGGGTTGCTCTCAAATGACAAGTGTCAGTTTCTTTCGGAGCAGCCAACCAACTAGTTGTGACACCCCAAAATTTTGACCTTGTTTTATTAATTAAAATTTTGCCAGGAAATTAAAAAATTTATTTTCTAGGCTCCCTTTTGTTTTTTTGAACCTTTTTTCTCCCTTGTTATTATGGAGTTTTCCCCAAAAAGAAAACCTTTCAAATATGTTATTGGACTTGTTTAACCTCTCAAGAAAAACTTTTCTTTTATTAGTAGAACTAATTACGTAATTAATTTGCTTGATCTTTATTTTCTTAAAAAATGGTTTTCCAAGGTTATATGGCCATATTTGAACTACAACCATTTGATAAATTCACTTAAAATTCCAACCAAAATTTGGAGATGTCAGGTGATGTTTTTAAATCACTTTTATAAAAAAATATTTTATTCATGAAATATTTTGAGCTCTACACCCAATTTTCTTCTCTGGTCCAGTGGGCAATTTTGCACTGCAACTCATTTAAATACTTCTTTCTAGCCTCCACCAAAATTATGGGATGCTGGTAGTAGCTTATGAGTCAACTTTATGCAAAAACCCAGTGATGTTATTTGAAAATTTTGAGTGAATCAACCTCATCTTCATTCTGGTCCAACATGATGTTTGTACAACATCCATATTCTTGCTTGCTCTTTGGCCCTTGATTCTTTCCCCTGCTTGTAGACCACCCTACAAAACCCCTAAGTCCAGGAGCATGCAACCATTGGAATACTTTTGGTCCATGAGATGATGCCATTTACCTCCTGTCCAGAATTGAAGTTTTGCAAAACATGCTCTAACAAGTTTGTGCTTTTTACAAAATAACCTCACCACCCTCTTGTGCATCCAAAGAGACTAGGATCTGGAAGATTTGGCCACTCCAAGAAATGCCTAGGTGCCCCTGGCATTATGACAAACACCTTATGGGCATGCTCAGTTTTGACATGATTTTTGGTTTTGCACTGAGACCTTGCACCTCTGGACAATCTAGCATGTCCAATGAGCACCTAGACGATCCTAACCTAGGTCTGCTAAGTGCCAGCCTCACCCAAGCTCTGTGGCATGCACTGGAATTTTGCCGAGCACCTGGTGGGCGTGCTCTGGGCGCGCCCAGAGCGCGCGTTTTGCACGTGTCGCACACGCGTGCACTGAGCCGCCACATCTCACCCCACACCCGTTCTGGCCCTTGGCCATCCGCAGCCAGCACGCCACGTATCCTCCTGCACCGCAATGGCACCCCGACCACCCCTGGCACCCTACAGCACCACCGTCAGGTCAGCCGTGGCGGCTAGCTGACAGCCGCCTGCAGGCCCCGGCCGTGTCGGCGCCGCCCGAGCCACCCGGCTCGCCACCTTCCCCTGGGAGCCGCACAAGCTTATCCCCTCGCTCGTCGGCTAGCTCTCGTCGCCTCCACGTCGCCCTGCAAGCTACAGAACATCGGTTCACCGGCAACCTTATCCTCGGTCGCGGAACCGCCGTGGCCACGCTATATAAGAGGCACCCGAGCTCGTCCAGGCCTCACGAAGCCTCTCTCACTCCCTCACCGACCCACCCATAGCAGTAGGAATACCAGGGGAGTCGTCATCTTCCTCTCCGGCAACTCCTGCCGCCACCACTGCCCCGGCCATTTCGGCGCCACCAGGACCTCCCCCTCTCCACTCTCTTCACCAGGAGATCTCCCTCCCTCTCGTGAGTGCACCCCCTCGCTCAATTTTGGTCGGGAACCACCATAGCCCTGGCCCCCAAATCCAACCGAGGCCGCCATCCGCCGCGAGGCTCGTCGCCGACGACTCCCTCCATCCCTGTCACTCCCTCGACCACCGGAAGAACCACCCCAGTCTTGCGGATCCATCCCCACCCCCGGGGGCCCGCGAGGAGCCGCCAAACACCGGCGACGATCGCCGGAGCCCCCACCTCTGTTCGGCCAGAGGAAGAAGAGGGAAGGGGACTGGTCAAACCTGACCAGTGGGGCCCCTGGACCCATTGTCAGTGACCCAGCCCGCCTCCACACGTGTTTAAGTGAAGGCGTATAACTCCCCAGTACGTTTCCCCTACACCGAAAACGTATTTCTTCTGAAGCGTTTTCTTTTATATTTAAAAAAACAGATTTTGACTAGGACTTTGACTGGCTATAACTTTTTAAATATAACTCCAAATGGATTGATTCTTTTTCCTACATCTCTCAAATTCTGTCTAGTTTATTTTAAGATTTATTTGAAAAAAATTCAAATAACTTTTTTGTGCTGTTTTGAAATTGTGTGTTAATTCCAATATTTTCAAAATAGGATTTTGGAGAGAGGCAGAATACTTTCAAAAGTTTTGGAGAGCACCCCCACCTCTCCACACCTTGGCAAGCATTCTGAACCCTGGCATAATATTTTGCATGCATCATTTGACACGACTATGACATCACTTCAATACGTGGAACTCATTATTTTATGTGGTGATGTGATCGTTTGCATGAATGCTTATTGGAATTTCCTTGCTGTTGGAAATGGACATGCTTGTGATGATGATCATCCTCGTATGCCTTTCGTGCCTACCGGAAGGAAAACGGGAAAGTCTCTGTCTTGGGTAGACCCGAGCTTGTCCCTAGTTCCTCGTCGAGACGAGTGTGTCCGGCATGGCAAGAGGGGTATGATGAGTGGTGACTCTGTCTATTGGACGAAATATATTCGTTATGCTAATCATGCAGGGAATACTTAAAACCTCCTGAGTCGACCATAGTTCGAGTCTTGTTCCACTAACCCCCATACTTGTTTCGTACTACCACTCGTCTCTACAACAAATAGAGTACGGTTCAGTAAGTTGTCAACCTCTTTCTAGCACACACCGTACAGAGAGGCCATGGTGGAAGACACCGGTTATAGCTGGTAGGCAGGCCACCTAGTCCGGGGGCATGGGTGTTTCCGGTTGAGACCGAGAGGGGAGGCCACCCCTTAGAGCGCGCAATATAAATTTGATCCCATGCTACACGAGGTTGTAGCCTCCCCACTTAGAGTTTTGCTTGACAGGTGTTGTGGGTGATTCCAGACACATGTGAGTTAAGCTGGTGTGTGCAAGTTAGGTGTGTTTTCAACTAAAACACCGTAGACGGAATTAGTCCCGATGGACTAAAGGAATCTGTTACTCGTGGGTAAAGAGTACACCCTCTGCAGAGATTAAACCTACTCGAATAGCCGTGTCCATGGTTAAGGATTACAGTCTGGGATGGGTCAAGTGTCGGTCTTAGTGTCGGTCTTCGAAGGAGAAACTGTTAAACCAGAACATGGATTGTGAATTGTGACTTATGATGATTATGATTATTTTTATTATGGACTAACCCCTTTATATTATTTGAAATATTGAGTATCCCTGGGATGGTTTTACCTCCTGGATATTCACTATATTTATTTACTTTATAAGCCCTTTATGTGGTGTCGCTCAGACGCCTGACTGTGGCATGCTTGTTATTTATTTTATAAGCCCTTTATGTGGTGTCGCTCAGACGCCCGACTGTGGCATGCTTGTTATTTAAGACCTTTATGTGGTGTCACTCAGACGCCCGACTGTGGCATGTTTGATATTTATTTTATAAGCCCTTTATGTGGCGTCGCACAGACGCCCAACTGTGGCATGTTTGTTATTTATTTTATAAGCCCTTTATGTGGCGTCGCACAGACGCCCGACTGTGGCATGTTTGTTATTTATTTTACAAGCCCTTTATGTGGCGTCGCACAGACGCCCGACTGTGGCATGCTTGTTATTTATTTACCATATAAGCCCTTTATGTGGTGTCGCTTAGACGCCCGACTGAGGCATGCTTCATATCATGGCCCTTTCGAGGTGTCGCTTTAGACACCTGATCGGTGCATGTTATTTCTACCCCAGTATTGCATATCCATGTTGCATATAAATAACCTGCTTGCACGCATCAGAGATTTTATTTTATGACTGACAATGTGATCATAGAATGTTTCAGCGCATGATTATCATTTATATTATACCCGTGTTCATAATGTTTGCGAGTACATTCAAAGTACTCACTGGCTTCTCCCTGGCTATTGTCTTGGCCAGATTTCTTGCATGGAGAGGAGCGTTGCGATGACAGTCCCGGAACCTAAGCAATGGTGATAGCAGCCTCGCGAAGATAGGAGTTAACCTGGTCAGCTGTTCCTGTGGGAAATGGAGTTCCACGGACACTGATGATCCACAAACCGCTTCCGCCATCAACCATTAGAAACCATTTGTTGTACTCCCAGGCCAGAATGGTCTTGTACTACATATTTTATGTATTTTTGCTTGGAATTTCTGTATCAAGTTGGTGCCTCATCAGCTAACAGTAATCCTGGGGCTGGTGAGCACAAGGGCCATTTTCTGGAAATTATATCCCAAAAATCCGGTCGCGACACTAGTGGTTGTAGGGGGCGGCTATTTATAGCCGGGGAGCAGCCCGACATGATAAGACATAAATGCCCTTGTCTGATATGACCGTTAGGTGGGTAGATATTTTGGGACAGCTAGCACGTAGCACAGCAACAGTCGGAATATTTGAGGTTCGAATTCCTCAGGGCTATCATGTTCCTCACTTCGTAGGCAATCCGCACTGGCGAATTCCTAACTCTTTAGTCAGAACAAATTCCTTAGAGACCAGAAGAACTGTGTCTCTGTCACTGAAGAATATGACTGAACTGTGTGAGATTTCCAATGGCTTCACTCGAAAGGATTGGTAGGTGTAGGATTTTGAGTTGAGCATCACATGGAAATTTTTCCTTAGTATTTCCTCGACCCCCTTTAACAGTACGGTGTTTCCTATGACTCAAGAAAGACAAAATGAAACTACGAAAACAAAATTCTTCATGCTTCATGTTCCTCGAATGATTGCCTAGTCTTCAAGGTCACACCAATTTCTTCACTTTCAAAGTCTTCAGAAATCCAAAGTCTTCAGTTGAAGAACTTCATTTTTAGGGGTCAACTTTCTCTGTAAATATCAAATTCCTCATTGACTTATAGACCTGTGTACACTCACAAACGCATCAGTCTCTTGACCCATAAGTCTTCAATACACCAAAATCACTAAGGGGCACTAGATGCACTTACAGGAGGAACCTTGACCTTCTTGAATCTCTTCGGTGGAGGAGCAGACCAGTCAAAATCTTCCTTGAAACCCATTTGCTTCAGATCTTCTTCACCATAGAGATGTGACAGAATAGCCCAGGCGAGATCGAAGACTTCATGGAGGTAGTAATGGTTTTTCTTCACTGCATTATGTGTAGAAGTCATGTTGTGAAGAATAGAGCCAAACTGAAGCTTAACCCATTTGTGGTTTCCATCCACCTTCTGGTGAAGACTAAGAAGCAGCTCATGGTTAGTCGTCACACGAGGAGAAGTGGCTTAAGGATTTTGCTTGGATGCATTTGCAGTAGAATCATGAGTGGCAGAGTCATCATTGGTGGAATAAGATGCAGCTTTGCGGAACTGACCATCCAATGGACGAATGCCTTCATCGATGACAGCTGGTGCCTTGCCCTTTTCATCAGCTGAGGAATATGTCCTCTTGAGGACTTCAATAGGGGGCAAGTAGCTGCCATGATTGAGTGTATCTGCTTTGTAGTTGAGTGAAGACCTTGTTCTGATGAATCTCATAATCCAAGGAGCATAAGGCTTCAGCTCAAACGGAGAAAGTGCAACATTTGCCTAAGTCCTTATGAAGGAATCATGATAATTTACAGGGATGCCATGCATGATGTTGAATAGCATATTCTTCATGATGCCAACAATTTCCTCATCGGATGAGTCGTGGCCTTTGATGGGACTCATAGTCTTCGTCAGAATGCGGTAGGCGGTTCTTGGTACATACAATAATTCCTTCATGAGGAATTTGGTCCTTGAAGCTTGACCAGGCTTCAGAGGCTTCATGAGCACTTGCATGTAATGAGCAGTAAGTTCAGGTTCTTGGTATAGACAACGAGCACCTTCAGGTGGAGGACTGATTGGCAGGGCATGAAGTAATTCAGAGGCCGGTGCCTTGTAATGAGTGTTTTCGGTCATCCAGTCCAACACCCAAGTGTTGATATCATCAGCGACACCTGTGATGTGCAGCATTGCATAGAAATGAAGAATAAGCTCTTCATTCCAATCAACTATGTCAGTGCAAAAGTTGAGCAGTCCTGCATCATGAATTATACTGAGGATTGGTGAGAAGCAAGGCATTGATTCCATGTCCACATGAGGAATATGCTGGTGGTCGAAGACTTTGTCCTTGTTGAAAAGAAGTGAAGAATAGAAATTGGCCTGGCTAGCAGTCCAGAAGCACTTCCTTCAAAGACGAGCATTGTCATAAGGATTGAATTCAGTGAAGAAAACATGCTCACCGAAGAAGTCATTAGCCTTGAATTTTTGCTTCTTTGAGACAGATGGGGTTGCATGAGGTTCTTCAGATCCCATTTGTACTTCAGTAGCAGCAGGGGACTGGGGAATTGCTTGAAGTGGAGTGAACATTGGAGAGTTGGGGTGCTGACTTTCCCAAAAGCCATCATTTAGCACAGGTGTGGTACAACCAATGTCCACGTCCTCATCTTCCATTTCTTCAACGTTGGCCTCTTCAGCAGTAAACTGAGGCATAGGCGAGGAGACAACTGGTGTTGAAGGGATTGGATCCACTTCAATTTCTTCATCCAACTGCTCTGACGAAGCAGTAGAAGGATTCTCTTCATCAGATTCACTTGGAATCACATAATCTTCATCAAAAGGAACAAGGTCCTTTGATGGCATGAATGAGACAAGAACGGCATCAATTGGGTTGTCAATTGAGCTTGTCAAAGGCTTCATCTTCTTCGGATCTGAAGAATCTGATGAAGTTGATGCCTTCCTTTTCTTCACAGCTGCATGCTCTGTAGCCTTGGTCTTCCTTGCATCTGATGCAGATGGAAGGATCGGAGTTGGTGTAGGTGCGGGAGGAGCAGAAGAATTTGGTTCAGTTTCTTCAGTCGCAGCTGATGCAGTTGCCCCGACTTCTTCATTTTCTTCAGGCGCACCACTAGTGGATGCCCTGGCAATTTCTTCAGCAGCTGGAATGTAGTCATCAGCCCTAGTACTTTCATTTTCTTCAGCAGCCTGATTTTCATCAGCGGTGCTGGCATGCTCTTCAGTAGGCTGAGCAGATGCTTCAGCCGAAGGGACTTCAATGTGCACATGGCAGCAACACTTGAAGTGAATGTCTTTGTCAGATTGACGAACCGGACCTTGGCGCCCTTCCAGTCAGCATAGTAGAGATTGAATTCATCACTCAGTTGCTTGATCTCAGCTTGCAAGGCAACGAGTTGATCAGGGGTAAGAGAGAGGACATGGTCCTTTAGGTAGCGCTGCTTCTTGTACTGCGCTTTCTTCAGTCTTCTGCCTTCTTCAAATTTCCACTTTTCTTCTTCAATGAAGGTAGTCAAAACATGACTTTGACCAGGAGTGAGGTTCATCTCCGGCAAAGGAGTGTTTGGGTCCTTGTGCCATAGATCAATGAAGTCTAGGATCAACTTTGGATCCAATAATAGTGGCATGTTGCTGCCTTTGGCTCTAGCGGCCCTGGCCTACCTGTCTTTGATGATTTCAGCAAGTTCTTGATCATCAGCCTCATCATCAGAAGGCACTTGAAAGGCAACCTGCTTCTTGTGAGGACTTGGTCGAAGGCCTCTCCAACAGTGGCCCTTTTCTTCAGCAGAGAGGGGCCAGTTGAGGAATTTGGTGCAGCTGAGGAACTCGCAGAAGCTCCTGAGGCAATTGAGATGCCTGTAGTCCTTTGACACGTGGCGAGACACATAGGTGCAAAGGATTTAGTCGGAGCAACTAAAGATTTTGTTGGAGGAGCTGAGGACTTTGAAGGAGGAGCAGATTGAGGGATTGGCTGTGAGGGCTTTGAAGAATCTGGCTGTGAGGGCATTGCTGAGGAACTTGGCCGTGAGGGCATTGAGGGTGAAGCACTTGTCTTGTGAGTAGGCTTCTTAGCTATGGCCTTCTTCGGCTTGCTAGCAGAGGCCTCAGCAGCGGTAGCAGCAGCAGAGTCTTCATTAAATTTCCTCACTGCTTCCTTTGCTTGTTTGGCAAGTTTGGCATGGTGCTTTGCCCATTCATCAGGATAATCCTCACCGTGCTTGAGGCTGGTGGGGTCTGCCAATTGGCCAGGTGCCAATGGAGGTCTTGGGCATGGCGGGTTGAGTGCGAATTTCTTCATATACTTGGGAGTGACATATCTGTAGTCCCTCCATTCACGTGCCCATCTCCTCTCAATCTTTTGAATGCGCACCTTGCGCTGATTTTTATCCTCTTTGCCAAATTTGGCCTCTTCAGGAGTGCAGTATCCAGCATAAATGTCATCAGGGATCTGAAATGATGTGTTGACCTTGGGCTTTTTTCCACCCTTCTGTGGCTTCTTACCGTCAGCCATTTTCTTCAACTGAGAAATATGAACAACTGAAGTGAGAGTGCGTTATATCGACTAGAGGGGGGGTGAATAGGCGATTTTTCTGAATTCTTCACTTAGGAATTTGCCGGTGAGGAAATTCCTTAGTGAAGAACTACTAGCAGCGGAATAAGTACTCAGAAGTAAGCATAACAGGATACAGACATAGTCATCATGATGAAATGAAGACAAGCACAGAGTACAGGAAGCATAAACACAGGATAACACAAGATGAAGACAAACAGACAGAAGAAATTGAACTGAGGAAATTGAGAAAGTCTTCAGTCAAAGTCTTCAAACACAGATATGAACAATCACTCAACACAGTAATGAGGAAATGAAAGAGTTGAGGAAATATAACCAGTAAGGTTGGTGAAGACAATGATTTGGTAGACCAGTTCCAACTGCTATCTCAGTTGTACGTCTGGTTGGAGCGGCTGAGTATTTAAACTCGAGGACACACAGTCCCGGACACCCAGTCGCTGAGCACGCAGCTCAGGACACCAAGTCCTCACCGTATTCTCCTTGAACTAAGGTCACACAGACCTCGTCCAATCACTCGTGGTAAGTCTTTAGGCGACTTCCAAACCTTCACAGACTCGGTCACTTGGCGATCCACAATTCCTCTTGGATGCTCTAGACCATGACGCCTAACCGTCTGGAAGAAGCACAGTCTTCAAAGGTAACAAGCGTCGGATCCACGCAGGATCAATCTCTTCAGTGATGCTCAATCACTTTGGGTTTGTAGGTGTTTGGGTTTGGGGTTTTTCCTCACTCGATGATTTTCGCTCAAAGTCCTCGGAGGATGGGTTGCTCTCAAATGACAAGTGTCAGTTTCTCTCGGAGCAGCCAACCAGCTAGTGGTTGTAGGGGGCGGCTATTTATAGCCTAGGGAGCAGCCCGACATGATAAGACATAAATGCCCTTGTCTGATATGACCGTTAGGTGGATAAGATATTTTGGGACAGCTGGCGCGTAGCACAGCAACGGTCGGAAATTTGACTATCAAATTCCTCAGGGCTATCATGTTCCTCACTGTGTAGGCAATCCGCACTGGCGAATTCCTAACTCCTCAGTCAGAACAAATTCCTCAGCGACCAGAAGAACTTCGTCTCTGTCACTGAAGAAATTGACTGAACTGTATGAGATTTCCAAAGGCTTCACTCGAAGGGTTTGGTAGGTGTAGGATTTTGAGTTGAGCATCACTTGGAAATTTTTCCTTAGTATTTCCTCGACCCCCTTTAACAGTACGGTGTTTCCTATGACTCAAGAAAGAGAAAAACAAAACTATGAAAACGAAAGTCTTCAAGCTTCATATTCCTCGCATGAATATCAAGTCTTCACGGTTACACCAATTTCTTCACTTTCAAAGTCTTCATGAAAGTCTTCAGAAATACCAAAATCTTCAGTCGAAGATATTCATTTTTAGGGGTCGACTTTCCCTGTAAATATCAAACTCCTCATAGACTTATAGACCTGTGTACACTCACAAACACATTAGTCCCTTAACCTATAAGTCTTCAATACACCAAAATCACTAAGGGGCACTAGATGCACTTACAATCTCCCCCTTTTTGGTGATTGATGACAATATAGGTTAAGTTTTCAACGGGGATAAACATGTGAAGTGTAAGTACTGATATTGAGGAATTTGATTGCAAGATATAGAAGAACTCCCCCTGAAGATGTGCATAGTGAGGAATTTGCTTTTGAAGCAATGCACACTTGAAGAGTTGAATCATGGAGATCTCCCCCTATATCTTGTAATTCATACACGCATTTGACATATAATATGAAGAATTTGAAATGCATGATGAAATATGGTGCCTGATGAAATTCAGCATGCGTGCAATAATATTAATGAGGAACAAGCATGCAGAATAACGCATCAAGAGTATCAGATCACAGTGCATCAAAAGTATCAGAGCACCATCGGGTTTAAGATTACAACTCGATCCAATAAAGTTTCAGAAGAACGAGAGTTGTAACTTAGCAAAAACAACGCCCATATAATAGACCCGCTTGAAGACTAACTCAAATTTCTCCCCCTTTGTCATCGAATGACCAAAAGGTTCGAAACTGAGGACTAACGCCCCTGAAGAATATCAAGTTGATGGAGGAGCGCCAGCGTTGTTGGGGTCGGTAGTCGTAGTAGGGCCTGCCGCAGTGTCGTCTAAGTCTTCATTTTCATCAGTCTCGCGTGATGAAGAATAGGAGCTGGCCACCAAGGAAGGAACTTTGACCTTCTTGAATTTCTTCGGTGGAGGTGCAGACCAGTCAAATTCTTCCTTGAGACCCATATTCTTCAGATCTGCAGCGCTGTAGACATGTGATAGAACAGCCCAGGTACGGTTGAAGGTTTCATGGAGGTAGTAGTGGTTTTTCTTCACTGCATTGTGTGTTGAGGTCATGTTGTGAAGAATTGAACCAAACTGACGCTTGACCCATTTATGATTGCGATCAACCTTCTGATGAAGACTGAGGAGTAACTCACGATCAGTCATCACCCTGGGAGCTGTGGCTTGAGGATTTTGCTTGGCGGCAGAGTCATGTGTGGCAGAGTCATCATTGGTGGAGTAGGATGCAGCCTTGCGAAATTGACCATCCAATGGACGAATGCCTTCATCTATCACAGCAGTTGCCTTGCCTTTGTCATCAGCTGAGGAATATGTCCGTTTGAGGACTTCAATCGGAGGCAAGTAGCTGCCATGGTTCAAAGTGTCAGCTTTGTAATTTAGTGAAGCCCTTGTCCTGATGAATCTCATAATCCATGGTGCATAAGGCTTCAGTTCAAATGGTGACATAGCAATATTCGCCAGAGTCCTCATGAAGAAGTCATGGAAGTTGACGGGAACGCCATGAATGATATTGAAAAGCATGTTCTTCATGATGCCAACGACCTCTTCATCATTTGAGTCGTGGCCTTTGATTGGACTCATTGTCTTCGTCAGAATGCGATAGACAGTCCGGGGCACATATAGTAATTCCTTGACGAGGAATTTGGTTCGAGGAGCCTGCCCTGGCTTCAAAGGCTTCATCAGCACTTGCATGAAATAATTTGAAAGTTCAGGTTCACTATAGACGCAACAAGCACTGTCAAGGGGAGGACTGAGTGGTAGGGCACGAAGCAATTCAGTTGCTGGTGCCTTGTATTGAGTATTTTCAGACATCCAATCCAACACCCATGAATTCACATCTTCAGAGTTCCCTGTGATGTGCAGCGTTGCATAGCATTGAAGAATGAGTTCTTCATTCCAGTCACAGATGTCAGTGCAGAAATTTAGCAATCCAGCATCGTGAAGGACACTAAGGACTGGCTCGAAGCATGGCAGAGACTCCATGTCCACATGAGGAATGTGTTCATGATCGAAGACTTTGTCTTTGTTGAACAGTATTGAGGAATAGAAATTTGCTTGACTAGCAGTCCAGAAACGCCTCTTCCTTATGCGAGCAGAGTCATAGGGGTTATAGTCAGTGAAGAACACATGCTCGCTGAAGAAATCTTCAGCCTTGAACTTTTGCTTCTTTGAGAATGGATCCGTTGGCTTGGGCACTAGAGTGTCAGTGAGTTGCATCACAACCTCAGGAATCGCAATCTCAGGTTCTTCAGGCTAAGGAATTTCTGGTTCCTCTTCAGTGGCAGGCTGCGTGTTCAAGGGTTCAACAACAGCAGCTTCTTCAGCACTAGCGGCTGGAATGTCTTCATGCATAGACGAGGTGGGATGAGTTTCTTCAGAGCCCATTTGAACAGTTGGTGCAGGGGACTGAGGTATTTGTTGAAGTGGGGTGAAGAGTGGAGTATTGGGGTGCTGACTTTCCCAAAAGTCATCATTCATCATGGGCGTTGTGCAGCCAATGTCCACGTCTTCATCTTCAATTTCTTCAACGCCAGCCTCTTCAGCTGTGAACTGAGGCATTGGCGAGGAAGCAACAGTCGTTGAAGGGATCGCATCCACTTCAATTTCTTCATCAACCTGCTCTGACGAAGCAGCAGATTGAGGTTCTTCATTAGATCCGCTTGGGATCACATATTCCTCACCAAAAGGAACAAGGTCCTTTGATGACATGGTGGAAATTGGAACAACATCAATTGGATTTTCAATAGAGCTTGTCAGAGGCTTCATCTTCTTTGGAGCTGAAGATTCTGAAGCACTGGATGCTTTCCTTTCTTCACTGCAGCTCGCTCTGCAGCCTTGGTCTTCTTCACATCGAATGCACATGGAAGAATTGGAGTTGGGGTAGGCGCAGATGGAACTGAGGAATCTCGTTGAATTTCCTCAGGCGCAACTGATGCAGTTGCCCTGACTTCTTCAGTTTCTTCACGCGCACCACTAGTGGATGCCCTGACAATTTCTTCAGCGGCTGGAATGGAGTCATCAGCCCTGGAACTAGCATTTTCTTCAGCAGCCTGAATGTCATCAGCGGTGCTGGCAAGTTCTTCAATTGGCTGAGCAGACGCTTCAGCTTGAGGAATTTCTTGTTGCGATGGGGCTACAACATTTGTGAATTTCTTAGTCAGTTTCACAAACCTGACTTTGGCTCCTTGCCAATCAGCAAAGTAAGCATTGAAGTCATCACTGAGGGTTTTGATTTCAGCTTGGATCTTGAGGAGTTCATCAGTTGTCATATTCACAACGTTATTCTTCAGGAACTTCTCCTTTCTGAACTGAGTCTTCTTGATCTGCCTAGCCTTCTCAAATTTTCATTTCTCTTCAGTGATGAAATGAGTCAGCATGTGACTTTGACAAGGAGTCAAATTGAAATCAGGCATAGGAGTATTTGGATCCTTGTGCCAGAGATCAATGCAATCAAGGATCACCCTTGGATCCAAAAGCAGTGGCAAATTTGTGCCTTTGGCTCTAGCGGCCCTTTCTTGTCGGTCTCTGATGATTTCTGCAAGTTCATCATCATCAGCTTCATCGTCAGATGGAACTTGGAAGGCAATCTGTTTCTTCTTCGGACTTGGCCGAGGACCTCGACCAGCCGTTGCCTTAGTCTTCAGCAGAGTGGGGCCTGATGAAGATTTTGGTGCAGCTGAGGAACTTGCTGAGGCATCAGAGGCAATAGAGATGCTTGTTTTCCTTTGGCACGTGGCCAGATGTACAAGTGTTGAGGACTTTGCCGGAGCAGCTGAGGACTTTGGAGGAGGAGCAGTAGTTGGAACTAGCCATGAGGGCTTTGAAGAATCTGGTCATGAGGGCTTTGAAGATTCTGGCCGTGAGGGCATTGCTGAGGAACTTGGCCGTGAGGGCATAGTTGGTGAAGCACTTGGCTTGTGAGCGGGCTTCTTTGCCATTGATTTTCTTGGCTTGACAGAGGCCTCAGTGGCAGTAGCAGCAGCAGCAACAGAGTCTTTATTGAATTTCCTCACTGCTTCTTTGGCTTGTCTTGCCAACTTAGCTTGGCGCTTGGCCCATTCTTCAGGAAAGTCCTCACCATGCTTGATGCTGGTGGGGTCAGCTTCTTGGCCAGGTGCCAATGGAGCTCTTGGGCATGGAGGATTAAGTGTGAATTTCTTCATATACTTTGGAGTCACATATCTGTACTCCCTCCATTCTCTTGCCCATCTCCGTTCAATCTTCTGTATGCGCACCTTGCGCTGATTTTTTAGTTTCTTTTCCGTACTTAGCCTCATCAGGTGTGCAATAATCAGCATAGATGGCCTCAGGTATTTCAAAAGCAGTCATGACCTCAGGTTTCTTTCCTCCTTTCTGCGGCTTCTTACCATCACCCATATTCTTCAGATGAGGAATTTGAACAATCGAATTTTCTGAAGAAGTGTGCAACTTTTCTTCAAGGAACGCTGCAAATGAGTTAAGTTGATGAGAACCTAGTGATTCAGCAGCAGACATGAGTACCTGTGAATAGAGTATAGTTGCGAGGAATTTGGAGAGGTCATATGTGTTCTCAGAAGGTTTTTCAAAAAGAACAAGTTTGAGGAATTTGACCAGATGAGTCTTGAAGAATTTCACTAAGCGTTCTTTGTCTTAGGTTCCAGAGTTGTATAGATCGAAGATCCACACAATTGAGGAATCTTGAAGAAAAACGATGCTTAGAGAAACGAATCAAGAACAGATGACTAGTGAGGTGTTTTGTGTGTGAGGATTTGAAGAATAAAACACCTTTGAAGATTTTGTTGTGAAAATTTCAAATCAAAAGAGGGCAGTAAAAGTAACTTTTAATTACCCTGCATGAAGAACACGACGAACTAAGAAGCAGAACAGTGAAGTTCGTTGGTGTAGATCTTCCACGCCCTAACTTGGCGGAGGAAGACAGCTACGACGGTGGCGGAGTGAAGATTTCCGCGGTCGGCGCGAGTACGATGGCGATGAGGTCGAGGCAGTGAAGCTCTTCCTCACCGGCGATGATGGAGTAGTGGCGGCGCTAGGGTTTGAGGAGCTCGAGCGAGGGAGAGAGTGGTCAAGCGGAGTAAAGGAAGTGAGGAAGGGGAGAGGGGGTATTTATAGTGGTAGTGAAAAACTGTTTGCCCGAAGATTTAGGATGAACATGCCCCTGACCATTTTCCTTCGCTTGACATGTGTCACCCACGTACTGAGAAGTGGAGATCGTCTTAGATCGTGGGTGAATAGATAAGTCTATCGTGGGATCCGGAATGGATTGAGCGGTAAAACCGAAAATTTGGATAAGATTAATTTTAAAGTTCCGTTCGCAAATTCTTTAGCTGTCAAGGACACAGTGAAGATTTTGAACGAGTTTCAAATAGAACGCACATGAAGAATTTGTGAATAGATTGGGTTGAGTATAGCATAGAGGGGGAAGGGTCCGATCACATTCACTTAGTAGAAGGAGCAACTTGAAGAAATAGTCATAAGTGAATGCTGTAGAGGACATAAACTCATATATATATAGCCAATGAAGAAAAACGACGGAAACATTGAAGATTTTGCAAAGTTGAAGAATTTGAAAAACTGAAGAATTAAAAAAACTGAGGAATTTCAAAAATGAAGATTTTCAACTTTGGTGGTGGCGTCAACCACCGTATAAGAATGATGATTTCAGACACCGCGTACAATTGTCGTAGGGTTCTGACAATCAAATTCTTCATTGATTTCTTCACACTTAGAGTGTTATTCTTCATTGATTGACGAAAAACGTTTCTTCATGTGTTGCACATCTAAGTCATCAATTTTGCATAAGTGTCAGGATGTGTGTTCTTTTCAAAGAACATTCGAAGATTCTAAGATATTTAGCTCACACCGCAACTTGCTAAATCTCTTCTCATCCAAGGGCTTTGTGAAGATATCGGCTAGCTGTTCTTCAGTCTTCATGTGCTCGATGGCGATGTCGCCCTTCAACACATGATCACGAAGAAAAGGATGACAAATCTGAATGTGCTTTGTCTTCAAGTGCTGAACTGGGTTGTGAGCAATCTTGATGGCACTCTCATTGTCACAGAGGAGAGGCACATTCTTCACGTTGATGCCGTAGTCCTTGAGGGTTTGCTTCATCCATAGTAGTTGAGCACAGCAAGAACCAGCAGCAATGTACTCAGCCTCTGCAGTAGACAGTGATACGCAGTTCTGTTTCTTCGAGGACCAACAGACCAAAGACCGTCCGAGGAAATGACAAGTACCAGATGTTGACTTGCGGTCCACACGATCAGCAACATAGTCAGAGTCAGAATATCCAATGAGATCAAAAGTTGAGCCCTTGGGGTACCATAATCCTAGTGTTGGTGTGTGAGCTAGATATCGAAGAATATGCTTCACAGCCTTATGGTGTGATTCCTTCGGTGTAGCTTGAAATCGGGCACACATGCAAACACTAAGCATTATATCTCGCCTAGATGCACATAAGTACAATAAAGAGCCAATCATGGAGCGGTATACCTGGTGATCGAAGTCAATACCATTTTCATCAGTGCATAGATGGCCATTTGTGGGCATAGGAATTTTGACGCCTTTGCAATCTTGCATGCCGAATTTCCTCAGAACATCCTTGAGGTATTTCTCCTAAGATATGAATATGCCATTGTGCTGTTGACGAATTTGAAGACCTAAAAAGAATTTCAACTCTCCCATCATAGACATTTGATATTCTTCACTCATCATATAGGCAAATTCATCACTATAACGTTGGTCAGTACAGCCAAAGTTAATATCATCAACGTATATTTGGCACACAAACAGTTCACCATCATAAGATTTAGTAAAGAGAGTAGGATCGAGTGAACCGGGTGTGAAGCCATTCTTCACGAAGAATTCCTTCAAGTTCATACCACGCCGAGGGGCCTGCTTGAGGCCATACAGGGCCTTGTTGAGTCTGAAGACTTTGTCAGGATTCTTTGGATCTTCAAAACCTGGGGGTTGAGCAACATATACTTCTTCCTCAAGCTTACCATTGAGGAATGCACTTTTCACATCCATTTGATATAAAGTGATATTATGATGGTTAGCGTAAGCAAGTAATATGCGAATAGCCTCAAGTATAGCAACAGGTGCAAAAGTTTCATCGAAATCAATTCCTTCAACCTGTGTGTAGCCTTGAGCTACAAGTCGTGCCTTATTCCTCACCACAAGGCCATTTTCATCTTGCTTGTTGCGGTAGATCCACTTTGTGCCGATGATATTATGCTTGCGAGGATCTGGACGTTTGACCAGTTCCCAGATATTGTTGAGCTCGAATTGATGTAATTCTTCTTGCATGGCCTAAATCCACTCAGGCTCCAGAAAAGCTTCATCTACCTTAGTGGGCTCTGTAATAGAGACAAAAGCATAGTGCCCACAAAAGTTAGATAAATGTGAAGCTTTTGAGCGTGGGAGAGGACCTGGCGCTCGAATGTCATCGATGATCTTTTCCACTTGCACTTCTTTTGCAATGCGAGGATGAGCTAGTTTTCGTTGAGGAATTTGATCAGCATTTTCTTCAGCACCATTTTCTTCAGCATTTTCATCAGGTGCACCAGCTCGGTTTTATTCACGTTCTGGAATGAATTCTTCAACAGATTCTTCGGTAGGAATAACATCCTCAGTAGCCTTGAACTTGATAGAATACTCGGGTGCTGGTTCATCTATCACAGAAGGTAGGTTCTCTCTTTGCGAGCCATTAGTTTCATCGAACCGCACATCTACAGTTTCAACAACCTTGTGAAGAACATTGTTGAAGACTCTGTAGGTGTGCGAGTCCTTTCCGTAACCAAGCATAAAACCTTCATGTGCTTTCGGTGCAAATTTAGCATTGTGATGAGGATCTCTAATCCAACATTTAGCACCGAAGACTTTGAAATAACTCACATTGGGTTTCTTGTCAGTGAGGAGTTCATAGGCAGTCTTCTTGAAGAATTTGTGAAGATATACCCGATTGATGATGTGGCACACAGTATCAATTGCACCAATCCAAAAACGACGAGGCGTTTTGTATTCATCAAGCATAGTGCGAGCCATTTCAGCGAGGGTTCTGTTCTTGCGCTTCACGACGCCTGAGGGAGTCCTGGATTAGGGGGTGTTCGGATGGCCGGACTATGACCTTTGGCCGGACTCCCGGACTATGAAGATACAAGATTGAAGACTTCGTCCCGTGTCCGGGTAGGACTTTCCTTGGCGTGGAAGGCAAGCTTGGCGACATGATATGAAGATCTCCTCCCATTGTAACCGACTCTGTGTAACCCTAGCCTTCTCTAGTGTCTATATAAACCGGAGAGTTTTAGTCCGTAGGACGAACGACAATCATACCATAGGCTAGCTTCTAGGGTTTAGCCTCTCTGATCTCGTGGTAGATCAACTCTTGTACTACCCATATCATCAATATTAATCAAGCAGGAGTAGGGTTTTACCTCCATCGAGAGGGCCCGAACCTGGGTAAAAACATCGTGTCCCTTGTCTCCTGTTACCATCCGCCTGGACGCACAGTTCGGGACCCCCTACCCGAGATCCGCCGGTTTTGACACCGACATTGGTGCTTTCATTAAGAGTTCCTCTGTGTCGTCACCTTTAGGCCCAATGGCTTCTTCGATCATCAACCACGACGCGGTCCAGGGTGAGACTTTTCTCCCCGGACAGATCTTCGTATTCGGCAGCTTCGCACTGCGGGCCAATTCGCTTGGCCATCTGGAGCAGATCGAAAGCTATGCCCCTGGCCATCAGGTCAGATTTGGAAGCTTAAACTACACGGCCGACATCCGCGGGGACTTGATCTTCGACGGACTCGAGCCACTGCCGAGCGCGCCGCACTATCACGATGGGCATGATCTAGCTCTGCCGCAGACAGTGCCCAGAGCGCCGCTCAGGTGTCCGCTCCGACCATTAGCTCGGAGCCAACTGCGCCAGTCGGGGACGGACGGTTGGACGTCGCCCCAGGAGCCGCAATCTCTACGGCGATAGAGCCGAATACCAGCCTAGTCCTTTGCGAGGCCTGTGACTCCAAGGTGCCGGACTCCTTTCCGGACTCCGAATCTTCCGCGCCCCTTCCGATCGAACCCGATTGGGCTCCGATCATGGAGTTCACCACCGCGGATGTCTTTCAGCACTCGCCCTTTGGCGATATCCTGAATTCACTAAAGTCTCTCCCTTTGTCAGGAGACCCCTGGCCGGACTATGGTCAGCAAGGATGGGATGCGGACAACGAAGAAATTCGAAACCCACCCACCACCCACTTCGTAGCCACTGTCGATGACCTAACCGACATGCTCGACTTCGACTCCGAAGACATCGACAGTATGGACACCGATGAAGAAGATGACCAAGAACCAGCACCTATAGGGCACTGGAAAGCCGCCTCGTCATATGACATATACATGGTGGACACCCCCAAAGCAGGGGATGGCGATGAAAAAACAGAGGACGACCCCTCCAAGAAGCAACCCAAGCGCCGACGTCAGTGGCGCCGCTCTAAATCCCGCCAAAGCAAAAACGGCGAGTCCGGCACTGGAGACAACAACACCCCGGACAGTGCCGAAGACAACCCCCTCCAGCAGGATTCAGCGCAGGAGGACGGAGAAGCCAGCCCTCATGAGAGAGCGGCAGATAGGGAGGTCGAGGACGACAATTACATGCCTCCCTCCGAAGACGAGGCAAGCCTCGACGTCGACGAATTTGTCGTGCCAGAGGATCCCGTCGAACAAGAGCGTTTCAAACGCAGGCTTATGACCACGGCAAGCAGCCTCAAGAAAAAACAGCAGCAGCTTAGAGCTGACCAAGACTTGCTAGCCGACAGATGGACTGAAGTCATGGCGGCCAAAGAGTATAAACTCGAACGCCCCTCCAAGAGCTACCCAAAGCGCAGGCTGCTACCCCAACTAGAGGAGGAATCAACTAAACCTACATCACCAGCGTATGATGCGCCCGATCGGCCACCCCGTGGCCGCGACAGAGAGGCCTTTCGGCCCTCAACCCAACCCGCAACCTGGCGCCGCTCAAAAAATACTAGAGCGCGGGGAAATGCAACAGACCTACGAGATATATTGGAGGATAAGGCAAGGCAAACAAGATCGATCTACGGATTGTGTGGGCGCCCCACGTCACGTGACAATAACCGTCATGCCGGATATGATAAATACGGCCAGGCCGAATACAACAGACAAAGCTCATCCGAGCTACGTCGCGATATAGCCCAGTACAGGGGCGCCGCACACCCACTATGCTTCACAGACAAAGTAATGGATCGAGGATTATCTCCTTCACATCCACATGGCCCGTGGTGATGATCTACACGCCATCAAATACCTCTCGCTCAAGCTTAAAGGACTAGCTCGGCATTCGCTTAACAGCCTGCCCGCAGAGTCAATTAGTTGTTGGGAGGACCTGGAATCCGCATTCCTTGACAACTTCTAGGCCACTTATGTGCGACCACCAGACGTCGATGACCTAAGCCACATAATCCAGCAGCCAGAGGAATCGGCCAGACAATTCTGGACACGGTTCCTAACCAAGAAAAATCAAATAGTTGACTGTCCGGACGCCGAGGCCCTTGCAGCCTTCAGGCACAACATCCGAGACGAATGGCTTGCCCGGCACCTAGAACAGGAAAAGCCGAAATCTATGGCAGCCCTCACGAAACTCATGACCCGCTTTTGCGCGGGAGAAGACAGCTGGCTAGCTCGTAGCAATAACATAACCAAGAGCCCTGGCAATTCAGATACCAAGGACAACAATGGCAGGTCACGTCGCAACAAGCACAAGCGCCGCATTAACGGCGACAATACTAAGGATACGGCAGTTAATGCCGGATCCAGAGGCTCTAAACCCGGTCAGCGGAAGAAGCCATTCAAAAGAAACCCTCTGGACCCATCCAGTTTAGACCGGATACTCGATCGCTCGTGCCAAATACACAGCACCCCCGAACAACCAGCCAACCACACCAACAGGGATTGTTGGGTGTTCAAGCAGGCAGGCAAGTTAAGTGCCGAAACCAGAGACAAGGGACTGCATAGCAATGACGAGGAGGAGCCCCGGCTGCCGAACAACAGAGGACAGAAGGGCTTCCCCCCGCAAGTGCAGACGGTGAACATGATATACGCAACCCATATCCCCAAAGGGAGCAGAAGCATGCTCTCAAGGACGTCTATGCGTTGGAGCCAGTCGCCCCAAAGTTCAACCCATGGTCCTCCTGCCCGATCACTTTTGATCGACGGGGCCACCCCACTAGCATCCGTCACGACGGATTCGCCGCATTGGTCCTAGACCCAATCATTGACGGATTTCACCTCACTAGAGTCCTCATGGACGGCGGCAGCAACCTGAACCTGCTTTATCAGGATACAGTGCGAAAAATGGGTATAGATCCCTCAAGGATTAAACCCACAAAGACAACCTTTAAAGGCATCATACTAGGTGTAGAAGCCAGCTGTACAGGCTCGGTTACACTCGAAGTGGTCTTCGGATCCCCGGATAATTTCCGAAGCAAAGAGTTAGGGCGTGTTCGGTAGCTCTCCAGCTCCTGGCTTTGTCGACTCCACGAGTGGAGCTGGGCCGAACGCCCCGACTCCGCGGAGTAGCAATCGAGAAGCTGGCGAGCGTCATAGTGTAAAAAGCGAGGAGTTGAGGAGTTGGTCTTTCCCAGATCTCAGAAAACGAAGAAGTTAGAGTTGACTGAATTTACATGGGGATGCCACCGCCAAGTGAAAAGCTAGCGTACCGGTTCGCTATCTAATCCTCTCCCGAGCTTGAGCTTTGCCTCGATGACCTCAAAAACGGGTTCACGTCCCAGCCTTTTTCCCAGGCCTACAGCTAGCAGCCCAACAACTATTGCCGACTGGGCCACAAAACGCTAAATGGGCTTTGAACCTAGAGGAAAACGACCGAATCCAGAAGCTACGGTGCCGAACGAAACACTACTTTTGGTTTTTTGTACGCGGAGTTGGAAGCTGGCGACGGAAGCTGGCGATGAGGATTTTTGGGCTGTGGAGAGCTACCGAACACGCCCTTAATCTTCGACATAGTCCCATTCCGCAGCGGCTATCACGCCCTACTCGGACGAACCGCATTCACGAAATTCAATGTGGTGCCGCACTACGCATATCTCAAGCTCAAGATGCCAGGCCCTCGCGGAGTCATTACGGTAAATGGAAACACCGAACGTTCTCTCCGAACGGAGGAGCACACGGCGGCCCTGGCGGCGGAAGTACAAAGTAGCCTCTCAAGTCAATTCTCCAATCCGGGTGTTAAATGTCCGGACAACGTCAAGCGCGCCCAAAGTAACCTACAACAAAACCGGCTGGCACGTTCCAAGCAAGCATAGTAGTGCGGCCCCAACCCCAGCCCTCGCCAAATGGCGATAGCGGTACCACGCGTACATAATTACGCTTTGGAAATACAATGGGCATAAGGGGAGGGGCACAACCACGGCACGCCCAGAATGTGGCTCAACCGCACTAGGGGCTCCCTATTCTACCATTTCCTTTTTTTATATACTTTCAGGACACAACTATCCGGAAGGCCTGTCCTGCAATACACTCGCCGAACACACGATGCAACAGCCAGGGAGAGAACAAGCCACGTCAAATGTCCAGGTGGTCTCTATAACGAGCTAAATACATGTTTTACTTAAAGTCTTGCAGCTTGCACCTGGAGGGGGACATGTCAAATAATCCCATCTCTTGCTTATCGCACTATTTGTATCGTTCTGCTTTCATAGCAGCCCTTTTTAATAAACAATACATAGCTCTTATCTATTATTGTATTCATCTATTTTTATACAAATATGTTCAGTCATGACATTATGCAACCGTACACTTTGGTACGGCCAATACACCAGGGGCTTAAGCACCCCATAACACAGTGTGAGAAGACCGAACACTCTCATGAGTGCGGCACCCCGAACTTATAGCACTATATGCATCAGCTCCGAATCATGTCTTGGGTCAATAGTTGGGTTTGCCCGGCTCCCATGTTTTGGTACCTTATGTTCTACAATGTTGGATAAGGTAGCGCTGGGAGAACTACTGCGATTGTGCCCCAGTTGAGCTGGGTTAACACCTCAGTAGAGAAAGCTAAAACTGAACGTCATGATAGTGCGAGAGACCGGTCGCTGTTCGCGAGGTTTTTCGAGTCCCTAAAGACTTATGCCGCTTAGAGCGAGGAGCCGGATTTATCTGGCCTAGGTGTGGATAGCGCCCCGAACTCGGTCTTCCGAATACTAGAGGCTTCGCCGAAATTTAAAATTATAGAATTCTATGGCTAAGTGAGAGTGATAAAGCATTATAAGTCTGATGGCCTTGTTCGTTGTGCTGAGCGCCTCCCTAGATGGACCCAAGAATGGGAACAAGAGCGCTCAGGTTTATCCCGAACACCCCAGCACTCGTGGCATGGGGGTAGAAGCCGACGACTTGCATCTCTCAGATTTGATAAATGGCCGCACAGAAGGTAATATTTTAAATTAACAAGCGTTGCTTAGAGCATATGAACAAAGTTTTCAGCGTACAGGATAACAGATGCGAGTCTACTCAAAAATTACATCTTTGGAGCATTCACCCGCTATAAGGCGGGCACCCTTCAGGACGCCCTCATAATACATCTCGGGCTTGCGATACTCCTTGCCCGGCGGTGGCGCGTCCGTCACAAGCTTCTCAGCGTCCATCTTGCCCCAGTGCACTTTAGCACGGGCAAGGGCCCGATGGGCACCTTCAATACAGACGGAGCGCTTGATGACTTCAATCCATGGACAGGCGTCCACCAGCCGCCGCACTAGACCGAAGTAGCTCCCAGGCATGGCTTCTCTAGGCCACAGCCGAACTATGAGGCCCTTCATGGCCTGTTCGGTCACCTTGTGGAGCTCGACCAGCTGCTCCAGCTGGTCGCTCAGGGGCACCGGATGTCCGGCCTCAGCATATTGAGACTAGAACAAATTTTCCGTCGAGCTCCCCTCCTCGGCTCGGTAGAATGCGGCAGCATCAGACACACTACGGGGCAGATCGGCGAACGCTCCTGTAGAGCTCCAGATTCGGGTAAGTAATAGATGATTCATTTTTATATGCTTGCTTTGCATAAAGAATGCCTTACTCGCCGCTATCTTTTTTATCGCCTCGATCTCCTGGAGGGCCTTCTGGGCTTCAGCCTTAGCGGTTTTGGCACTCTCAAGAGCCAAGGCGAGCTCGGACTCTCGAGTCTTTGAGTCACGCTCCAAACTCTCGTGTTTCTCCATGAGAGCCTGGAGCTCTTGCCGCACCTCCGCCACCCGCGCCTCCTACTTCTCTCGCTCGGTGCGCTCCAAGGCCGCACTATTTTCGGCCTTGGACACCGCTTCCTTCAGGGTCGCCACCTTGGTCGTGGCCCCTGCAATACCCACGTTATTCCTGTCATTTTTGCAACCAAATCCTTTCTATAAGGTATTACTTTAATAAGGTATTACTTACCTTCCTTGTCCTCGAGCTGCTTCTTGGCAAGGTCGAGCTCGTTCTTGGACCGCTCGAGGCTCTCCTTCAATGCATTGACCTCCGCAGTCAGTGCGGCAGAGGTCAGCAGCGCAGCCTGCATTCCCATATTGACATATTTATGTTAGACTCCTGCGTATATCTTTTTAGATCCTCAGCTCGGCTTTTCTTTCCGAACACCAAACTGAGCATCAGGGGCTACTGTCTATGCGGTAATATTCTTACATATCTTAAACCTTACCTCAAAGCCTGTTAGAAGGCTGGTACAGGCTTCAGTCAGCCCGCTCTTGGCGGACTGAACTTTCTGGATCATCGCACTCATGCTAGTGCGGTGCGCCTCGTCGATGGAGGCGCCATTAAGCGCCTCCAGCAAGCTATCCGGTGCCTCCGATTGGGTGGAGGTCGCCGGTGTCGCAGTCTCGCCCTTCTTACGAAGGATTCGCCCGTCGAACTCCAGAACCACTAAAGGTTCCGGTGCGGAGTTCGGCCCAGGGCCGGACTTAGAACCCCTTGGGGTTTGATCCCCCTTATGCCCAAAGTCTGGGAGGTTGCCTTGTGGTACCTTCGAAACCTCCTCTTCCTGGCTGGGCCCCTTTTGGGACCCCACCTCAGCGTCATCAACAGCGCGAGAAGAGGAGGCGGCCGGAAGTGAAGTGTTGTTCACATCCGACGGAGCCAGGGAGCCGCTCATTGAAATGTCAAGCCCGTCCTTGGGCGGGCTGCAGGGTTGTATTCGGCGTTAGGAGATTCTATGCGACAAATGAAACGCCATGAGTTATTCTGGTATCCGGACACTTACGATGTCGCCAGGGGCTTAGCCCTCGGTGGCCACTCCTCTTCGCCGTCGTCGGCGTCGGTGGAGTAGTCCGAAGAAAGGGTCCTTCCCTTCTTGGACCCTCCGGCCTCCCCAGTTGGGGAGGCCTTCCTTTTCTTCTCTCCCCCCGCTGGGGAAGAAGCCTCTTTTTTCTCCTCCTCGTCTTCGTGGGAGGAGTCCGCCTCGGAGTCATCGGACGATGAGTCCGATAACACCTGACGCCAGGAACTCTTTCGGGTTCCCGTGGCCTTCTTCTTGGCCTTCTTATCCGGCACCACATGAGGTGCCGGAACCAGCAGCCCCATCAATCGGGCGTCCGCTGGGTCTTCTGGTAAGGGATCCGGATAGTTAACCTGCCCAGACTTCTTCAGCCAGTCTTGTCAAAGGTAAGGGAGTTTAGATCCCACATAGAGTCAGACTATGAAAAACAAGAGTCCCGTAAAGGGTAGAATAGCTTACCTCACTGGCCTGACGCCGTGAGCTGAATTCGCGATCTTCGGTAGCGGATGCGGGGGCCTCGGCGCCCTTAAACAACACCTTCCAGGCATCTTCGTACGTAGTGTCGAAGAGCTTGCTCAAGGTTTGGTGTTGTGCCGGATCAAACTCTCACAATTTGAAGGCCTGTTGTTGGCATGGGAGGATCCGGCGGATGAGCATGACCTGGACTATGTTGACAAGCTTGAGATTCTTGTTCACCAGCTTTTGGACGCAGGCTTGAAGTCCGGTCAGCTCTTTCGAATCTCCCCACATTAGGCCCGTCTCTTTCCAGGAGGTGAGCCGTGTGGGGAAACCAGATCGGAATTCGGGGGCCGCCGCCCATTTGGGGTCGCGTGGCTTGGTGATGTAGAACCACCCCGATTGCCACCACTTTATTGTCTCCACAAAGGATCCCTCGAGCCATAGGACGTTGGCCATCCGGCCCACCATGGCACCTCCGCACTCCTCTTGGCGGCCGCCCACTACCTTCAGCTTGACATTAAAGTCTTCAGCCATAAGCCAAAGTGGGGCTGATGCAGAGGAAGGCCTCGCACACGATGATAAATGCCAAGATGTTGAGGATGAAGTTCGGGGCCAGATCATGGAAATCTAGGCCATAGTAGAACATGAGCCCCCGGACAAATGGGTGAAGTGGAAAACCTAGTCCGCGGAGGAAGTGGGTGAGGAACACCACCCTCTCATGGGGCCTGGGGGTGGGGAGAAGCTGCCCCTTGTCGGGGAGCCGATGCGCGATGTCGCTGGACAAATATTCGGCCTTCCGCAGCTTTTTGACTTGTTCCTCCATCACAGAGGAGACCATCCACTTGCCTCCCGCTCCGAACATGGCTGGAGAAGGTTGAGAAGGGATGTGCGTACTTGGGCGCTGGAGCTCGAGTGCGCGGAAATGGATAGGCAAAGGAGGAAGAAGGCGTAGGTAAAAAGGCGGATCCTTATCTCCTTATATGGACGGACGAAACTATGCGTCCCCACCAGCCTGATAAAACTCGCTTATCTCCCAAGTGCCGTAATCAATGGCGCGGTTGGATTACCCACGCCCGTATTGATGAGAATCTCGGAATAAGGGGACACGATCTCTGCTTTGACAAGACGTGCCAAAGAAACCGCCTCGCTAAACATGCTGAGGTGGGACAGAAAAATGATTCCAATAAAGGCTTGGCCATGGTGTGACGTCACGCCGCAGAATACGTCAGCAGATTGAATTTGTGTAAAGATTATTCTCTCTATGGTGGTATGTGGAACTTATTTTGTAGAGCCGGACACTATCCTTGTGTTCAAAACCTTCTATGAAGTATTCGGAGGAGGAACCCGCCTTGCAATGCCGAAGACAATTTGCACGCCGGACTCGTCGTCATTGAAGCCTGGTTCAGGGGCTACTGAGGGAGTCCTGGATTAGGGGGTGTCCGGATGGCCGGACTATGACCTTTGGCCGGACTCCCGGACTATGAAGATACAAGATTGAAGACTTCGTCCCGTGTCCGGATAGGACTTTCCTTGGCGTGGAAGGCAAGCTTGGCGACATGATATGAAGATCTCCTCCCATTGTAACCGACTTTGTGTAACCCTAGCCCTCTCCGGTGTCTATATAAACCGGAGAGTTTTAGTCTGTAGGACGAACGACAATCATACCATAGGCTAGCTTCTAGGGTTTAGCCTCTCTGATCTCGTGGTAGATCAACTCTTGTACTACCCATATCATCAATATTAATCAAGCAGGAGTAGGGTTTTACCTCCATCGAGAGGGTCCGAACCTGGGTAAAAACATCGTGTCCCTTGTCTCCTGTTACCATCTGCCTGGACGCACAGTTCGGGACCCCCTACCCGAGATCCGCCGGTTTTGACACCGACAACGCTATTCTGCTGAGGTGTATAAGGAGCAGATAACTCATGGTAATACCAAGTTCATCAAGATAGCCATCAAGACCGAAATTCTTGAACTCGGTCCCATTGTCAGTTCTGATGTGCTTGATCTTCACACCAAAGTTGGTTGAAGCCCTCGAGGAAAATCGTTTGAAGATTTCCTGCACTTCATGTTTGTAAGTAACAATGTGTACCCATGTGTAACGAGAATAGTCATCAATAATAACAAAGCCATATAGGGATGCATCATTTGAAACAGCAGAATAATGATTAGGACCAAAGAGATCCATGTGAAGCAATTCAAATGGACGAGTAGTGGTCATGATAGTCTTCGCTGGATGCTTGGCCTTTGTCATCTTTCCAGCTTCACAAGCTCGCATAAGTGATCCTTGAGGAATTTGACATTTTCAATGCCAATGACATGCTTCTTCTTCGCAAGCGTGTTCAGATTCCTCATGCCAGCGTGACCAAGTCATTGATGCCATAGCCAGCCTTCTGAAGCTTTTGCAAGTAAGCACACGGCTGGTTGTGGTCCTGTAGAGAAATCAACAATATACAGATCTCCTCTCCTAAAGCCTTCGAAGACTTTGGAATGGTCAGCTTCCATGATCACAACACAAGATACTTGCCAAAGACAACAACTATATCAAGATCACAAAGCATTGAGACATACATGAGGTTGTATCCTAAGGACTCGACAAGCATGACTTTGTCCATGTGTCGATCCTTTGAGATCGCAACCTTACCTAGACCCAATACCTGACTTTTGCCTTTGTCGGCGAAGATGATATGCTTCAGATGTGACGGTGATAAAGGATCATCCATCAATAGACTCTTGTCACCCGTCATGTGATTTGTACATCCACTATCTAGAACCCACCCGTTGGCTTTGGGCTGATCATCCTGCAGATGAATTAGTGCATCTTACTAACTCATATACTTCATCAGTGAAGAATATGACATCAAATTCATCAGTTCAATTTCATCAAGCAATAGCACAGATAAGCAGTGTGAGGACGTGTGAAATGAAAGTTCATTTCATCATGATTCGCCTGCGTCCTTTCAGGCATTTTTGTTAGGCCTGCAGCAAATTCTTTAGACGTTTAAAGCACGTCTGGAGACCTGACCCTGCATAAGGGATTAGTTCTATTTCTTCACCACCCACATTTGAAGGGGTGGCAAAGAGTTCATCACTCTGCGAGCACCATATGAGAATGGTGGCATAGAAGCCAATCCATTTTGTTTCACATAAGAGGGGTTAGGGTAAGCATATGAATAAGCAGAGAAATTCTTCGAGGACTTATGAACATAATGATTTGAAGAATAATGTGCATATTCATAGCCCTTAGCTCTACCCTGTGAAACAGAAGGGTTAGCACGATGATGATCATATGAGGACTTTGATCCATTTGAGGAATTTGATCCACGTGAGGAATTTGGTCCGTATGAGGACTTGGATCCATATGAAGAAATAGGTCCGTATGAAGAGTTTGATCTGGGGTTCCTATTCTTCACAGGTGGTGTCATGAGGACATTCACCTGAAGACTTTCAACATAACTTTTGGGAACCCAGATTTTCTTCATAGGGGAACCGTTCCTGCAGTTAGTGCCAACATATCTAGCAAATACTTCACCATTCTGATTTTTGAACAGTTTATAGTTGGAGTCAAATGACTCATCAGAAGAATCAGGAGATTCACATGTAAAGCCAGATAAGTTAGATGGATCAACTGGAAGTCCCTTTGTAGAAACCCATGAGGTTTTGGGGTACTGCTCAGGCTTCCAATATGTTCCATCAGCATTGAGTTTCCTCTCAAAGGCAATACCCTCTTTCCTAGGGTTCCTGTTGAGGATCTGCTTTTTGAGCACATCACAAAGAATCTGATGTCCTTTGAGGCTTTTGTACATGCCTGTCGTGTACAATTCCTTCAGCCCTGCATCGTCAGTGATACTAGCAATGTCCTTAGATGAGGAATTAGTGATAGCAGAGGCAGGTGAAGAATTTGTAACAGTTGAAGCATTTGAACATTCAGGTGAAGAATTAGCAGATTCACATTCAATGCACTTTAAACATGGAGGAACAAATTCTTCTTGAGTAGCGCTGATTTGTTGAGCAAGTAATGACTCGCGATCCTTCTTAAGATCTACATAACTCACTCTTAGATTCTCAAGATCTTGCTTTCTTTAAAGAAGTTCAAGAGAAAATTTCTCGTGATCAGATAAGAGAGTGTTATGATGACCTGGAAGATCGTCAAACTTGGAATGGAGTTCCTGAAGACTTTCAGCCAAGGCTTTTGACTGATCCATTTCTTCACCCAACATATCATCGCTCTTATTTAGCATGTAATGAACTTTTTCCAATGCTCTTTGTTGTTTAGTGGCAAGGGAACCAAGTTTATCATAGCTAGGTCCAAATTCATCGCCAGATTCATCATCATTGGACGCGAATAGGTAGCATTCATTTACCTTAGCAATTTTGCTATAAGGCAGGGGTTGGACGATGATGATTCTGGTTCGAATGTCATCTCTTTGAGAGATTCCTTGTAATCATCAAGCCAAGGATCATGACGATTTAGATGTCCATCATAGACCTCAGAGAGACGATCCCAGATTGTCTTCGCGTGATTGAGATGCATGACGTTCCTGAATTGATTTTAGGACAGACTTGTGCAGATGACATCCTTCGCTTTGAGGTTGAGGAGAGTGTACTTGCGAATGTCATCAGCTTCAGCCATCTTGCATAGATCGGTAAGACCGATCTCGGTGACGGTCCATAGTTCGCTGTCCATAGCCATGAGTCACTTCTTCATCATGGACTTCCACCGAGGATACTCATGGCCGTCAAAGATGGGGCAGGAAACGTTCCTCAATCCTGCAATCGACATAACTAGAACTCCAGGTGGTTAAACCAAAATCACACAGAACAAGGGTGTACCGCTCTGATACCAATTGAAAGTGCGTTATATCGACTAGAGGGGGGTGAATAAGCGATTTTTATGAATTCTTCACTTAGGAATTTGCCGGTGAGGAAATTCCTTAGCGAAGAACTACTAGCAGCGGAATAAGTACTCAGAAGTAAGCATAATAGGATACAGACATAGTCATCATGATGAAATGAAGACAAGCACAGAGTACAGGAAGCGTAAACACATGATAACACAAGATGAAGACAAACAGACTGAAGAAATTGAACTGAGGCAATTGAGAAATTCTTCAGTCAAAGTCTTCAAACACAGATATGAACAATCACTCAACACAGTAATGAGGAAATGAAAGAGTTGAGGAAATAGAACCAGTAAGGTTGGTGAAGACAATGATTTGGTAGACCAGTTCCAAATGTTGTCTCAGTTGTACGTCTGGTTGGAGCGGCTGAGTATTTAAACTCGAGGACACACAGTCCCGGACACCCAGCCGCTGAGCACGTAGCTCAGGACACCAAGTCCTTATCGTATTCTCCTTGAACTAAGGTCACACAGACCTCGTCCAATCACTCGTGGTAAGTCTTCAGGCAACTTCCAAACCTTCACAGACTCGGTCACTCGGCGATCCACAATTCCTCTTGGATGCTCTAGACCATACCGCCTAACCGTCTGGAAGAAGCACAGTCTTCAAAGGTAACAAGTGTCGGATCCACGCAGGATCAATCTCTTCAGTGATGCTCAATCACTTTGGGTTTGTAGGTGTTTGGGTTTGGGGGTTTTCCTCACTTGATGATTTTCGCTCAAAGTCCTCGGAGGATGGGTTGCTCTCAAATGACAAGTGTCAGTTTCTCTCGGAGCAGCCATCCAGCTAGTGGTTGTAGGGGGCGGCTATTTATAGCCTAGGGAGCAGCCCGACATGATAAGACATAAATGCCCTTGTCTGATATGACCGTTAGGTGGATAAGATATTTTGGGACAGCTGGCGCGTAGCACAGCAGCGGTCGGAAATTTGACTATCAAATTCCTCAGGGCTATCATGTTCCTCACTGTGTAGGCAATCCACACTGGCGAATTCCTAACTCCTCAGTCAGAACAAATTCCTCAGTGTCCAGAAGAACTTCGTCTCTGTCACTGAAGAAATTGACTGAACTGTATGAGATTTCCAAAGGCTTCACTCGAAGGGTTTGGTAGGTGTAGGATTTTGAGTTGAGCATCACTTGGAAATTTTTCCTTAGTATTTCCTCGATCCCCTTTAACAGTACGGTGTTTCCTATGCCTCAAGAAAGAGAAAAACAAAACTATGAAAACGAAAGTCTTCAAGCTTCATATTTCTCGCATGGATATCAAGTCTTCACAGTTACACAAATTTCTTCACTTTCAAAGTCTTCATGAAAGTCTTCAGAAATACCAAAATCTTTAGTCGAAGATATTCATTTTTAGGGGTCGACTTTCCCTGTAAACATCAAACTTCTCATAGACTTATAGACATGTGTACACTCACAAACACATTATTCCCTTAACCTATAAGTCTTCAATACACTAAAATCACTAAGGGGCGCTAGATGCACTTACATGAAGTTTCTGAAGAGGTGTGCAACTTTTCTTCGAGGAATGCTGCAAATGAGTTAAGTTGATGAGAACCTAGTGATTCAGCAGCAGACATGTGTACATGTGAACAGAGTATAGTTGCGAGGAATTTGGAGAGGTCATATGCGTTCTCAGAAGGTTTTTCAAAAAGAATAAGTTTGAGGAATTTGACCAGATGAGTCTTGAAAAATTTCACTAAGCGTTCTTTGTCTTAGGTTATAGAGTTGTGTAGATCGAAGATCCACACAATTGAGGAATCTTGAAGAAAAATTATTGCTTAGATAAACGAACCAAGAGCAGATGACATGTGAGGTGTTCAGTGTGTGAAGATTTGAAGAATAAACACCATTGAAGATTTTCAAGAAAAACATTTGAATCAAAGAGGGAAGTAAAAGTAACTTTTAGTTACCCTAGATGAAGAACATGACGAACTGGGAAGTGTAGATGTGAAGTTCGTCAGTTCAGATCTTCCACGCCTTAGCTCGTCAGAGGAAGACAGCTACGGCGGCGGCGAAGTGAAGAAATCCGCAACCCGCGCGAGTACGACGGCGACGAGGTCGAGGCAGTGAAGCTCTTCCTCACCGGCGACGATGAAGTAGCGGCGGTGCTAGGGTTTGAGAAGCTCGAGCAGAAGTGAGAACGATCAAAGTAAATAACGAAGTGAGGAAGAGGCTGGGGTATTTATAGTGGGAGTGAAAAATTGTACGCCTGAGGAAATCGGACGAACGTGCCCCTGGCCCTTCTCATTCACGTGACATGTGTCACCCACGTACTGAGAGGTGGCGATCGTGTAAGATCGTGGGTGAATAGATAAGTATTGTCATGGGATGCGGAACGGTTTAAGCGGCAAAGCCGAAAATTTGGATAAGATAAGTAAAAAGTTCCATTCACAATTTCTTCAGCTGATAAGGACACATTGAAGATTTTGAACGAGTTTCAAACAGAACGCATATTAAGAATTTGTGAGCAGACTGGGTTGACTTTAGCATAGAGGGGGAAGGGTCCGATCACATTCACTTAGCAGAAAAATCAACTTGAGGAATTAGCAATAAGTGAATGTTGTAGAGGACATAAACTCATATATATATATATATATATTCAAATGAAGAACAATGATGGAAAGAGTGAAGACAATGCAAAGTTGAAGAATTTGAAAAACTGAGGAATTTTGAAAACAAAGAAAAACTCAAATTGAAGATTTTCAACTTTGCTTGGTGGCGTAACCCGCCGTATAAGAAAGCTGATTTCACACACCACGTATAATTTGTCATAGGGCTATGAGAATCAATTTCTTCATTAATTTCTTCACACTTAGAGGGTTAATCTTCATTGATTGAAGAAAAACGTTACTTTGTGTGTTGCACATCTAAGTCATCAAGTCAGAATAAGTGTTAGGATGTATGTCCTTTTCAAAGAACATTCGAAGATTCTAGGATATTTAGCTCACACTGCAACTTGCTAAATCTCTTCTCATCCAAGGGCTTAGTGAAGATATCGGCCAGCTGATCTTCAGTGCTAGCATGGTCGACGGAGATGTCGCCCTTAAACACATGATGACTAAGAAAATGATGATGAATATGGATGTGCTTGGTCTTTGAATGCTGAACTGGGTTATGAGCAATCTTGATAGCGCTCTCATTGTCGCAGTAGAGAGGCACATTCTTCACGTTGATGCCATAGTCCTTGAGTGTTTGCTTCATCCATAGTAATTGAGCACAGCACGATCCAGCAGCAATGTACTCAGCTTCTGCAGTGGAGAGTGATACGCAGTTCTGATTCTTCGAGGACCAACAGACCAAGGATCGTCCGAGGAAATGACATGTGCCTGACGTTGACTTGCAGTCCACACGATCACCAGCATAGTCAGAATCTGATTATCCAATGAGATCAAACAAAGAGCCCTTGGGATACCATAATCCAAGTGTTGGTGTGTGAGCTAGATATCAAAGAATATGCTTCACAGCCTTATGGTGTGATTCCTTCGGTGTAGCTTGAAATCAGGCACACATGCAAACACTAAGCATAATATCTAGCCTAGATGCACATAGGTACAATAAAGAGCCAATCATGGAGCGGTATACCTTTTGATCAAAGTCTTTACCATTTTCATCAGTGCATAGATGGCCATTTGTGGGCATTAGAATTTTGACCCCTTTGCAATCTTACATGCCGAATTTCCTCAATACATCTTTGAGGTATTTCTCCTAAGATATGAATATGCCATTGCGTTGTTAACGAATTTGAAGACCTAAGAAGAATTTCAATTCTCCCATCATAGAAATTTGATATTCTTCACTCATCATATAGGAAAATTCATCACTATAACATTGGTCAGTACAGCCAAAAATGATATCATCAACATAAATTTGGCACACAAACAATTCACCATCATAAGATTTAGTGAAAAGAGTTGGGTCGAGTGAACCAGGTTTGAAGCCTTTCTTCATGAGGAATTCCTTCAAAGTATCATACCACGCCCAAGGGGCCTGCTTGAGGCCATACAGGGCCTTGTTGAGTCTGAAGACTTTGTCAGGATGCCTTGGATCTTCAAAACCTGGGGGTTGAGCAACATATACTTCTTCCTCAAGCTTACCATCGAGGAATGCACTTTTCACATCCATTTGTTGTAAGATAATATCATGATGGTTAGCATAGGCAAGTAATATGCGAATAGCCTCAAGTCTAGCAACAGGTGCAAAAGTTTCATCGAAATCAATTCCTTCAACCTGTGTGTATCCTTGAGCTACAAGCCGTGCCTTATTCCTTACCACAAGGCCATTTTCATCTTGCTTGTTGCGGTAGATCCACTTTGTGCCAATGATGTTGTGCTTGCGAGGATCTGGACGATTGACCAGTTTCCAGATGTTGTTGAGATCAAACTGATGTAATTCTTCTTGCATAGCTTGAATTCACTCAGGCTCCAGAAATGCTTCATCTACCTTAGTGGGCTCTGTGATAGAGACAAAAGCAAAGTGCCCACAAAAGTTAGACAAATGTGAAGCTTTTGAGCGTGTGAGAGGACCTGGTGCTTCAATGTCATCGATGATTCTCTCAATTTGCACTTCGTTTGCAACGCGAGGATGAGCGGGTTGACGTTGTGGAATTTGATCCGCATTTTCTTCAGGACCATTTTCCCCAGCACCATTTTCTTCAGGTGCTCCAGCTCGACGTTCTTCATGTTCTGGAATGAATTCTTCAGCAGATTCTTCGGTAGGAATGATATCCTTAGTAGCCTTAAACTTGATAGATTCCTCAGGTGCTGGTTCATCTATCACAGAAGGTAGGTGCTCTCTTTGCGAGCCATTAGTTTCATCGAACCGCACATCTACAGTTTCAACAACTTTGTGAAGAATGTTGTTGAAGACTCTGTAGGTGTGCGAGCCCTTTCTGTAACCAAGCATGAAACCTTCATGTGCTTTCGGTGAAAATTTAGAACTGTGATGAGGATCTCTAATCCAACATTTAGCATTAAAGACTTTGAAATAACTCACATTGGGCTTTTTGTCAGTGAGGAGTTCATAAGCAGTCTTCTTGAAGAATTTGTGAAGATATACTTTGTTGATGACGTGGCACGCAGTATCAATTGCATCAATCCAGAAACGACGAGGCGTCTTGTATTCATCAAGAATAGTGCGAGCCATCTCAGCAAGAGTTTTGTTCTTGCATTCCACAACGCCATTCTGCTGATGAGTATAAGGAGCAGATAACTCATGAGTAATACCAAGTTCATCAAGATAGCCATCAAGACCGGAATTCTTGAACTCAGTTCCATTGTCACTTTTGATGTGCTTGATCTTCACACCAAAGTTGGTTGAAGCCCTCGAGGAAAATTATTTGAAGACTTCCTGCACCTCATGTTTGTAAGTGACAATGTGCACCCATGTGTAACGAGAATAAGCATCAACAATAACAAAGCCATATTGAGATGCATCATTTAAAATTGCAGAATAATGATTAGGACCAAAGAGATCCATGTGAAGCAATTCAAATGGTCGAGTGGTAGTCATGATAGTCTTCGCTGGATGTTTGGCCTTGGTCATGTTTCCAGCTTCACAGGCTCCGCATAAATGATCCTTGAGGAATTTGACATTCTCAATGACATGCTTCTTCCTCACAAGCGTGTGCAGATTCCTCATGCCAGCATGACCAAGTCGTCGATGCCATATCCAGCCTTCTGAAGCTTTTGCAAGTAGGCATATGGCCGGTTGTTGTCCTGTAGAGAAATCAACAATGTACAAGTCTCCTCTCCTAAAGCCTTCAAAGACTTTGGAATTGTTAGCTTCCAAGATCACAACACAACGATATTTGCCAAAGACAACAACCATATCGAGATCACAAAGCATTGAGACAGACATAAGGTTGTATCCTAAGGACTCGACAAGCATGACTTTGTCCATGTGTCGATCCTTTGATATCGCAACCTTACCTAGACCCAATACCTGAGTTTTGCCTTTGTCAGCGAAGATGATATGCTTCAGATGCGACGGTGATAAGGGAGCATCCATCAATAGATGTTTGTCACTAGTCATGTGATTCGTACATCCACTATCAAGGACCCACTCATTGGCTTTGGGTTGATCATCCTGCAGATGAATTAGTACAACTTACAAACTCATATACTTCATCAGTGAAGAATATGACATCAATATCATCAGATCAACTTCATCAGGTTGTAAAATAGATAAAACAGTACGAGGACGTGAGAAATGAAAGTTCATTTCTTCATGATTAGCCTGCGTCCTTTCAGGCAATGTTCAGGTCTCCAGCAAATTCTTCAGACGTTTTGAGCACGTCTGGAGACCTGACCCTGCATAAGAGATTAGTTCTTTTTCTTCACCACCCACATCTGAAGGGGTGGCAAAGAGTTCATCACTCTGCGAGCACCATATGAGAACGGTGGCATAGAAGCCAGTCCACTTTGTTTCACATAAGAGGAGTTAGGATAAGCAAATGAATAAGCAGAGAAATTCTTCGAGGACTTATGAACATAATGGTTAGAAGAATAATGCTCATATTCATAGCCCTTAGCTCTTCCCTGCGAAACAGAGGGGTTAGCACGATGATGATCATATGAGGACTTTGATCCTTTTGAGGAATTTGATCCATGTGAGGAATTTGGTCCGTATGAAGACTTGGATCCATATGAAGAATTTTATCTGGGGTTCCTATTCTTCACAGATGGTGTCATGAGGACATTCACCTGAAGACTTTCAAGGAAACTTTTGGGAACCCATATTTTCTTCATAGGGGAACCGTTCCTGCAGTTAGTGCCAACATATCTAGCAAATACTTCACCATTCTGATTTTTGAACAGTTTATAGTTGGAGTCAAATGACTCATCAGACGAATGAGGAGATTCACATGTAAAGCTAGATAAATTGGATGGATCAACTAGAGGTCCCTTTGCATCAACCCATGAGGTTTTGGGGTACTGCTCAGGCTTCCAATATGTTCCATCAACATTGAGTTTCCTCTCAAAGGCAATACCCTCTTTCCTAGGGTTCCTGTTGAGGATCTGCTTTTTAAGCACATCACAAAGAGTCTGATGCCCTTTGAGGCTTTTGTACATGCCTGTCATGTACAATTCCTTCAGTCCTGCATCATCAGTGATACTAGCAATGTCCTTAGATGAGGAATTAGTGATAGCAGAGACAGGTGAAGAATTTGTAGCATTAGAAGCATTTGAATATTCAGGTGAAGAATTAGCAGATTCACGTTCAATGCACTTCAGACATGGAGGAACAAATTATTCTTGAGTAGCGCTGATTTGTTGAGCAAGTAATGAATCGTGCTTCTTCTGAAGATCTTCATAACTCACTCTTAGCTTCTCAAGATCTTGCTTTCTTTGAAGAAATTCATAAGAAAGCTTCTCGTGATCAGATAAGAGAGTGTTATGATGACCTTGAAGGTCGTCAAACTTGGAATGAAGTCTCTGAAGACTTTCAGCCAAGGCTTTCGACTGATCCATTTCTTCACCCAACATATCATCGCTCTTATTTACCATGTATTGAATTTTTTTTCAAGAGCTCTTTGTTGTTTAGTGGCAAGGGAAGCAAGTTTGACATAGCTAGGTCCAAATTCATCTCCAGATTCATCATCACTGGACTCGGATAGGTAGCATTCAGTTACCTTAGCACTGTTTTCCATAAGGCGGGATGTAGAAGATGATGATTCTGGTTCGAATGTCCTCGCGTTAAGAGATTCCTTGTAATCCTCAAACCAAGGATCATGACGGGTTCGATGACCTTCATAGACCTCAGAGAGACGGTCCTAGATTAGCTTCGCGTGATTGAGATGCATGACGTTCCTGAACTGATTTTGGGACAAACAGGAGCAGATGACATCCTTTGCTGTGAGGTTAAGTAGAGTGTACTTGTGAATGCCATTAGCCTCCGCCATCTTGCATAGATCGGTAAGACCAATCTCAGTGATGATCCCTAGTTTCCTGTCCATAGCCATGAGTCGCTTCTTCATCATGGCCTTCCATTGAGGGTACTCATGACCGTCAAAGATGGGGCAGGATACGTTCCTCATTCCTGCAGTCGACATAACTAAAACTCCAGGCGGTTAAACCAAAATCACATAGAACAAGGGAGTACCTTGCTCTGATACCAATTGAAAGTGTGTTATATCGACTAGAGGGGGGTGAATAGGCGATTTTTATGAATTCTTCACTGAGGAATTTCAGGGTGAGGAAATTCCTAAGCGAAGAACTACTTGCATCGGAATGAGTACTCAAAAGTAAACATGGTAGAACACAAGCATAGTCATCATGATGAAATGAAGACAAGCACAGAGTACAGAAAGCGTAAGCACAGGATAACACAAGATGGAGACGAACAGACTGAAGAAATTGAAGTGAGGAAATTGAGAAAGTCTTCAGTCAAAGCCTTCAAACAAATATGAACAAGCACACAACAAGTGAAATGAGGAAATGAAAGAGTTGAGGAAATAGAACCAGTGAGCTTGGTGAAGACAATGATTTGGTAGACCAGTTCCAACTGCTGTCTTAGTTGTACATCTGGTTGGAGCAGCTAGGTATTTAAACCAAAGGACACACAGTCCCGGACACACAGTCCTCACCATATTCTCCTTGAACTAAAGTCACATAGACCTCGCCCAATCACTCGTGGTAAGTCTTCAGGTGACTTCCGAACCTTCACAAACTCGGTCACTCGGCGATCCACAATTCCTCTTGGGTGCTCTAGACCTTGACGCCTAACCGTCTGGAAGAAGCACAGTCTTCAAAGGTAACAAGCATCGGATCCACGCAGGATCAATCTCTTCAGTGATGCTCAATCACTTTGGGTTTGAAGGTGTTTGGGTTTGGGTTTTCCTCACTTGATGATTTTCGCTCAAAGTCCTCGGAGGATGGGATGCTCTCAAATGACAAGTGTCAGTTTCTCTCGGAGCAGCCAACCAGCTAGTGGTTGTAGGGGCGGCTATTTATAGCCTAGGGAGCAGCCCGACATGATAAGACATAAATGCCCTTCAATGATATGACTGTTAGGTGGGTAGATATTTTGGGACAGCTGGCGCGTAGCACAGCAACGGTCGGAATTTTGACACTCAAATTCCTCAGGGCTATCATGTTCCTCACTGTGTAGACAATCCGCACTGGCGAATTCCTAACTCCTTAGTCAGAACAAATTCATCAGCGACCAGAAGAACTTCGTCTCTGTCACTGAAGAAATTGACTGAACTATATGAGATTTCCAATGGCTTCACTCGAAGGGATTGGTAGGTGTAGGATTTTGAGTTGAGCATCACATGGAAATTTTTCCTTAGTATTTCCTCGACCCCCTTTAACAGTACGGTGTTTCCTATGACTCAAGAAAGAGAAAATGAAACTATGAAAACAAAGTCTTCATGCTTCATGTTCCTCAAATGATTTCCAAGTCTTCAAGGTCACACCAATTTCTTCACTTTCAAAGTCTTCAGAAATCCAAAGTCTTCAGTCGAAGAACTTCATTTTTAGGGGTCGACTTTCTCTGTAAATATCACATTCCTCATAGACTTATAGACCAGTGTACGCTCACAAACGCATCAGTCTCTTAACCTATAAGTCTTCAATACACCAAAATCACTAAGGGGCACTAGATGCACTTACATACGTACAATGTGTTTAACACGCACAACACACACACAGACACCATTTAGACTAGTAAGGTACACGTGCATTGCACGCATGAGATTTGGCAACCAAATTATGAATAAATACCATATTATAGCATGTAAGCTTTGAGTCATATATGCATGATGTAGACGTTCGTTTAATTCTTATAGTTTATTTCATTCAAAATCATCTAGTTTTTATAAGAAAGCTAATCTATTTTAAGATTAATGGAATTGTGTGTTGTAAGGCATAAAGTAAAAACAAATCATGTAGAAAAACATTTGGGCAATTCTGATACGGAAGATTCTAGAACAAAGAAGAAGTGCTTGTGTTTTAAGGTTTGTGCATTATGCTTAAGTTCAACCATAGAGTCTTCTAGATTGTTCATGTGGCAAAATCTGGTGGAATCTAGATGATATCCAACGGCCAGTAGTGCTCAAATTTGCCAGCTCTGCACCATCGTATTGGCCTCATCAACAACCATATTTCAAAGTTAAAGTTATCCACACACTATATAAAAAATATATAATATAATATATATAGGGGTATAGATATAGATATGTGATGCAAAAGCCACCCATCATATCCAATTAGAATAGTGTGTCCATGCACGGATGCAATGTGGCCAAACGATGTCTGCCATCGGTATCTCAAATTCAAACCAGTCTGACCTTGTTCAGTGTGTATACATTACAACATGCTCGTTTCCAAACCACACCGTGCAGATCTCCATTATATTCATGCATGCATGGGTTTCAAACATCATGATCTCTTATTCAAATATTTGAATTCAACTTTACATTAAGTATGACCTCACCTAGTATTTTACACCCACACATTGGTCTTCTCTTTATAATTGTACCACTAACTTTCTCTCGTGCATGCATGCACACACACTACCAGTCGGCATTATCCATCGCACACATGCAATCTTTTTCTTCAGGTCGGTCTCCCATGAAGGCACACACACACACACATACCCCTCTCCATCATATGGGGCATTCTTTATATCTCACGTGCATGCGCAACGATCAATGTTCCTCTATGTGTGTGTGTGTATAGCTAGCTAGGTCTTTCATAGTTTTCGGCATAAACCGATCAATCCATATATCCAGTGAGGTCTCACCCTCTTTCCCACGTCCACATCGATCAATCTATACCTCTCTATATAGGATTACATACATAGCTAATACACCCACATTAATTATATATCCAACGCCCCCCTCTCATCATCCATGCCTTCCGCTTCATCTCTCAGATGCGCGCACAATGGCGAAGACAGGGGCAGCAAGGGCCATGCCCCCCCCTAACATCACTATATATCGAGGCTAATATGAATGTGATCATTAGACAATTGCTGGTAAAAATGGTTTAAGTTGATGAATTGGCCCTCCTCGCAAAGGATTAGCAATGCTTGCCCCCCTAGCTCATGGGACATTTTTCATGGCTCTGCCACTGCAGGCAACAGCACACGTTCTTGTCCTCTCTCTCTAAATATCGATCTCGCAGTTGTGCACTCCTTCATAGTCTTCCTCCACTCGGCCCCTCGCACCATCTTCTAGCCCCCACCGGATTTTGCCACATGTGCAATCTAGCAGACTCCATGGTTGAACTTAAGCATAATGCACAAATCTCAAAACAACAGTGGTTCTCCTTTGTTCTAGAATCTTCCGTATGTTAACTGCCCAAACTTTTTTTCTAGTTGAATTGCCATTATTTGTTTTTACTTTATGCTTTACAACGCACAATTCCATGAATCATAAAATAGATTAAGGGCTTCTTTGATTCAAAGGATTCTCAAAGGAATTTTGGAGGATTCTTATCCTTAGGAATTTTTCCTATCTTGGTTGTTTGATTCGTAGGATTGTAAACCATAGGAATTTTTTCATATGATTCATTTGCACTAGATTTCATAGGAAACATCCCGTCCACGCAAACCTCTTTGAAAGAATTCTGCGTTTTTTCTATGCAGAATCAAACACTCGTACAATCCTGTAGGATTCAAGACGACATTCCACTCTAATCCCATGTTTTTCCTATTCCCGCATTTTGAAAATCCTACGAATCAAAGAGGCCCTAGGTTTTTTATAAAAACTAATTGATTTTGAATGAGATGAACTATAAGAATTAAACGAAGGTCTACATCAGGCATATACGACTCAGAGCTTACATGCTATAGTGTGGTATTTATTCATAATTTGGTTGCAAAATCTGACGTGTGCAATGCACATGTACCTTACTAGTACTTCGAGTATGTGCAAAACACAATGGCACACTACACAATGTCTCTATTACAGTTCATGAAGCCACGTGGCACATGTGGAGGCGTTGTGCGACATCCTTGTGTGGATTGATCACAGTGACGTGCTGCTAGTTCCAGAAGAATGTACTTGTCCTCCCTGAGCCACACTAGCGATACATGCACGAAGTGAAGATGTGCACCCATGCCACGCACGCACTCATTCCCTCGCATGCACACGCGAGTACACGGGCGGACGCAATTTTGTACCAAGATCCACCCCATGTGATAATTTGACGCGTGTAAAGTCCTTCACTTCATTGATGGTCAATTAATACAGCGCATGCAAATTGAGTGGGCGTGAGGGCGGAAGAAAGACATTACTACTCCACTGCGCGCATGCGAGTAGTTAAATCATGGGTTGCTAGTAGTACTTCCATTAGTCTCCTTCGTATTTTGTGCCAATTTTTGACAATAACATAATATTTACGCATCTGAGCAGTGTAGTCTACTTGAAATTTATGTTCCACTAAACTCATCGGGAGCCGTTTCGGGCCTCAAAACCAAAACCCATCAATTTATCTTTACCTTGTTCCCATCACATTCGAAAGTACTAGTGCTACAATTAAGTGCAAGCCTACTCACACCTACTAGTACGTACCAAACCTGAACGTGTTCCCACTATGCAGGTATTAGTACTAGTGCTAGTACTTAGGTTATAAAAAGGGGAACTACCTAATGGAAAATTACTCTACCTTTCCTCCTCATAAGTGCTTCTTCTTTGTCCGTCCTTGCCATGTCCGGTGCGCAGAGCTCTAGGTCTAGAACTACTCGTAACAAGGGAGCGACAACCAAGGCTGCGGAAAAAAATGAGAGGGCTCGCCGCCACGTAGAGACCTCGAAAGATCTCTCACGGGCTGGCGATGGCTCCCAGGAGCGCCCTAGCCGCGGAGGCGAACATGCTGAGCTGGCGGTGTTGGATTCGTTATCCCCCGACGGCATGCCCGATCAGCTCAATCAGTACCTCAATAAGCAGAAGGAGTTCATCCATGGCTTGGTGGAGCTGCTGAAGGAGAGCCTCGACGACATGCCCGCTGAGCTCAATAAGCAGGGGGAGTTGACCGCCGGCTTGGTGATGCTACTGAAGAAGAGCATTGCCTCGGAGAAGAAGGCGACCGGCAAAATCTTGCAACTTCAGGAGGACAAGGCAAAGCTCTGCCACGAGCTCGACCTGCTGAAGGAGAAGAACGCCGGCTGGGAGAAGCTTCATGAGAGTAGTAGTTCCTCGATGAAGATGCTGCAGGCCCTCGTCATGGAACAGAAGGAAGAGTTGGCGAAGCTCCACATCGAGCACCCGGCTGCTGTCAAGGTACGTAATGCGGCCATGGAACAGATGATGAAGGCTCGCGTCGAGAAATCCTGCATCATGGACAGAATGAAGAAGATGGCAGAGGAGATGCGCAAGGAGATGGAGGTCGTGGAGGCGATGGAGAAGCAGTTCCGACTCTGCGGCAAATTAGATCGTTTGGGGTGATAATCTTCCTTCTTCTTTTGCTCCTGTGTTTCTTCTTTTGCTTCGGGTGTTTCGCTGCACGTGTCACGTTCTTTGCGAGGCATGAATAGAACAATGCTAACAATGAGATGACTAGCAAATTAGATCATTTTTTATCGCCATATGGCACTGGGCTGCCATGTTTCGTGCTCCTCTGTCGTAGTACTACTCCAGTGGAAAACTTGAGTATACCACACGGTTCTTTGCTCCTCCTCAGGTCGTCGGCACATTTATACGAGCAGTCAAATCACAAGGCCCCGCCTTCCAGCAATAATGAGCCATCAAATCACAAAGGCCCTCGCCTCTCGTGAAAAGGACCAAGCTAGACTACCCCGCCCTCTAGCCTTTTAAAAAATGTATACATTTGTACAGTAGTACCGATGGATTGCGCCATGGAGCAAAACTAACAAGATGAAATTAAAGAAAAAAGGTGGTACATATAGAGAGCGCTCGTCGCCAAATTATGCATATACTATATGACACTACCCACTATGAAGGTACTAGTAACATAGACTAGTAACTAGTCTATGTTACTCTCCACTATGACCAGTCAAAGTCGAGGCGCGGATACCAACGAGGGCCTGGTTGTGTCTATACTTGGACAACTCACCTGACTGCATGTGCACCAGGCAGACGAAGCTCATGTCATGTTGGTTCCGTGTGCGTCCTATACATTAACCAAAACCTCGCGCCTCCATCTTAGCTTCCATGTTTTAAACTTCTCAATCTCAAGGCCAAGGAGCAACGTGAAACCTATGATAGAGCCAATCGGATGGTTGAGAACACTACAATTCGTAGCTACAGATGTGTGTGTGAGAGAGGACGAGTGCATGCATGCACCTCTTCTCAAAGTACAAGTGTATGTGGGTGGCATTGACCTAGGGAGCAGTGATGGTGCGTGCGAGAAGTCCCGAGAGATAGGTGTAATGCGTCTGGAAAAAACACAAGTCTATAGCTCGCCACGAGGCTATTCCTGTCGAAGGCCAAGCATAAGATATGTATCTGACGGTGCCAGTTTTTGCACGTACACAGCAGTACATATGATACACCACGGCCGATAAAACGTGCCGATGTTACACCATCTGGGAATAGTGTCGCACTTCGAAACTAGAACCGTCAATAAATTTTGAGCGCGTCTCGTCACATTCCAAATTACTACTACTACCATGCTATATTTAATTGCAAACCTGTTCACACCGATCACAACCTAAAAGGTTTCCCACTTAGGAGCATATTAGTAGTACTCGGTTATAAATACTACTATGCTAAGATGACTGCACATTCTGCCTCAACTCCTCATCCACAAAAAAACAATCAAGTCAATCAAGCCATGGCCAGCGTGAGTTCTAGGTCGAGAGATTTCCACCAGGGAGAGGTGAGCATGGAAGAGGAAGCACGAGAGATGGCCCGCCTCACCGTGAAAGCAGCCGACATGTCTAGCCGTGCAGCAGTAGCAGCACAGAGGTCTCGCCGTGCCGCTGAAGCAGCACGGAGGTCCCGTCGCGCCGTTGATGTAGCAGACTAGTCCGGCCACACCGCGGAAGCAGCAAAGATGTCCCACCGCACTGCGGAAGCAGCACGGAGGTCCTGTCGCGCCGTGGCGGCCTGGGAAAATTTCTTGCGGGCAGGCGAGGACTCTTACAGGCGCATGCATGCGATGGTCCATAGCCAGATGGATCAGATCTCCGACTGGGCGAGGTTGCAGGACGAGGCTACCGGCATCATCCGGCAACTAGGGGAGGGCAATGCGAAGCTTCGGGGCGAGCGTGACCTGCTGAGGGCGAAGATCGCTGGAAGGGCGAAGCTGGAGGAGGAGACCACTGCCTTGTTGCAGAGGATGGGTGTCATCATCAAGAAACTTATGGATGCGAATGCCATGCTCCGCATCGAGCGCAACAGGCTGGTGGAGGAATCCATGGATGCTTCCAAGCAGCATATTAAGGACATGAAACTGATTAAAGAGATCATCGCCCACCACGAGAATTAGTCTCTGCGACCTGCAATGCATAAAGAAAGTAGATATCAGCGAGCCATATCGTTGTATGCGTCTTCCTTCTTCTTTTGCCCTTGTGTATTTCGGGCGTAGCCGCATGTGGCTTTTTTAATTATCTTCCTAATTATGTAAGACAATTATTATCCACTCTCGTCGTCCTTATATATATTCATCAGTCTTGCTATAAGTCGCGGTAGATGCTATATAGGTCCGTCGGATCTTACATCAAGATCCGTGCAAAATTTTCTTTTCAGATTTTCTTTTTTCTCTCTTAAATCTCAGTCGAGTGAGACATTGCCATGCCATTAAACAGAGGCTCGGGCTCCATTAGTGGATACTTTGGGAGAGAGGTGGATGGCAGATGAAGGTCAAAGGGCTCTCCTCCCGACAAGCACGCGCAGGGGTCTGAGCGCACGCCTCTCGTACTCAAATAGCTACCCTGCATGGCGCCTCCTAGCTAATAAAAAAGGGGACGCGTGGCGGCACGTAAATGGTAAATAGAACGCCCACAGTTTCAATAATACTTGTGTTTCTGATTGTAACGTGACAGCACTTGTTCCAAAATGACTTTGTTGATTGTTAATGTGTGTGCCTTCGCAAGTCGGACAACAAAATTACCACAGCATGTTTGTGCCATGTCATGACACCAAGCCAAGTTTCATGATTTTCATGCTTGTTTCGGATTTACAGGAATTAAAAAACCAAGTTTCTCAATGTTTCCAGCCGAGCCATGACGCCCAGATGTTTGAATTTCATTCCCATTTCTGGCATGGTACCTAGAAATTTACCCGAGGACACACATGTGATTTTTCAACCAGCTTTGGTGCACTAGAGCATGTGCTTGTGTTTAAAATTTGAATTATGCACACAAAGGTGACACGTTCCCTCTCAGAACCACGAGCCTTCTTGAGAGAAGCTCCGGTTTGCAAGAAACTTATACCAAAACTTGTTCCTATTCTGCAAATTTTTTTACCATAGCATGGTATTACCATGATATGACACCATGCCCAAGTTTCATGATCTTGAGGCGTGTTTTGGATTTACAAGAATTTTAAAACCAAGCTTCTCAATGTTCTCGGCCAAGCCACGATGCCTAGATGTTTGAATTTCATTCCCATTTCTTGCATGGGACCTAGAAATTCACCCGGGGACACACATGTGATTTTTCAATCAACTTTGGTGCACTGGAGCATGTGCTTGTAGTTCAAATTTGAATTATGCACATTAAATGACCAGAAACTCAATTAATGTATAAAAAAGGCCAAACAAACCCGGAATAATTCCAATTTTTAACAGGGCACTCATATAGTTCTATGTTGCCTCTGTAAAGAAAATCTGGGGGGAGGCAGCGTATATTGTTTCGCACACAAAGGTATAGAGAAATAAAGAAATTAGCATACCTATTTAATTCTTGGGTTCTTATTATTTATGCCACTAGTTGTGTATCACTACTCAGTTTTGCCATTAGAAGTTACAACTACTCAAAAAATGACATCGATCCGTGAGATGCCTCCTAAAAATGCAATTAGATATCTAAAAAATCACATCCTTAAGTTAGATGTTTGCTCAGAAATGCCATTAGACATTGTTATTTTCACATCAAACCCGTTGACCATGTTACATAACAAAAATAAGCCGGTTCTCACAATGATAAGTTAATGGTGTCCAGCACAACACAGCCCTCAAATAAAACTAAGCACCCTGGAATTCTTTGACAAAACTAAGCAGCCTGAAATTCTTTGACAACTAAACTGCTGGCTATATGATGTTGGCCATATATATTGTATGTATATAATGTGAAGAAACGAGTGGTAGTACTATACCAACTAAAAGATGAAATGTACGAAATATAACGAAAAGAAACATAACATAGTTCTGCTGGGGGCTCAGCACAACACACCCCTCAAATTAAACTAAGCACACCTGAAATTAAACTATGCAACTAATCCGGTAGACACTGCATTAGAACCAACATGAGCAACGACACTGCCACCTTACTCAGAGTCCTCGTCCACGTCCTCGACTTCGTCCTTGTCCCTCTTCCTCTTGGCCGATACTTCTTTGCTTGAACCGCACACTTGGCTCTTGCTCTTCATCCAACCCTTGTAGATATTGAAACAAAGGTAGCCATCCATTACAGCATAGTGGATGTGGTCTATATCTAGTACATTCCACTGCCATGCATGACGATGAAATGTGTATGGAGGTTTCTCTAATTTACCATATGAAGGATGAACCATGGCTCCTGTCAGGGTCAGCATTGAAGGCTGACCAGGGGAGGGCAGCAGACAATTCTTCTAGAGGTTGAAGGGGTTGCCTACAACGAGGCCTATCCGACCCAGGAATCTTTTGTCGTTCGTAAAGTCTACAGTAACGAATTTGACTAGGCCGCCCCTGAGGAAGTTCTTAAATTCCTTGCACTCAACGTCGGCACGGCATATGTGGTAAACCAAGCATAAGTCATGCACGCAAACCGGGATCATGGCGGGCTTCTTCTTCTCTTCCTCCTTTAGATTCTTCTCTTGTCCCAGGACTGTGGTGTACTCAACATCTAGCCCAGCGACCCACTCAACATTTTAGTTTTCGAACATGTGACTGAAGCGAGCAAGGCATCCTTTCACCGTCGCGAAAGAACGGGTGTAGATGATGTCAAACTCATCGCAGGTGATGGTTCTACCCTTGTACTCACCGCCGATCATGGAGATTTGGGATGCCATGAATTTGGGAGGAGGGTTAGGATTAGTGGAACTGCCATAATGTGAAAGGACGGGACGACTAGGAGCGAACTGCCATAATGTTAAAGGACGTCCGGGGACAAGTAGGAGCGAACTGCCAACGGTTTTTCGGTTGTAAAAATGCTGAGTGGGGCGTGTGAACGGCAGGGTAGTGGCTTGCCTGCTGGATAAATGCATTCATGCATAGTGCTATGGGAGCCCAATTAGATGTCAAGTCGACTCGACGCCCAATTAAATGGCTTTCGATGTCATGTCAAGCATCGGGAAAATTACATGTGATATGAAGCTTTCCATTCTCCCATGATACGGGCTTCCGAGAGCCATTGGATATGAGATCGAACGGTTGCATGGCGTGATTCTAGACCTATGGGTGAATATCCTATCCTAGAGGGTTATTCTGCAAATTTTTAGCAACTTAGCATGCAACCGTTCGATCTCAGATCCAAGGGCTGCCAGCAGCCCATATCATGGTCGCGCCGCCTACCACGACCGTCGCCTGGCTCGCGCGGTCGCGCCCTTGGAGATTTAACACTGTGCGTTAGGCTACCTGATGTTGGCATGTCATACATAGTCATCACTTAGTCACTCGTACTACAACAAGGTTAGCTATAAGGTTGGCTATAAGAGTATTTTTTTACTTCTCTCTATCTCTTTCTTCGTAGTGTTTATTGTATTTGCCAAGGAGTGACCTCTTTCAATGAAATGGTGCTTAGATGAGGTGCTAAGGGCGTTAAATGGCTTAGCAATCAAGTCCCCAATGCATAGGTGCTTAGTTTTTTGTTGCTAAGTTTGCTTCATTTAATTAACTATAGACTCAAAATTGTCTTTTCACCTAGGTACACGCGCTTAGCACCGTTTCTTCCTTGGGTCACCAAACTAGTCTCTCTCTTCTGAATTAACTTGCCACATCAGACTTTATGCCTATGTGGCAAGCTTAGCACCTATAGGAGCAAGTAAGTACTCCATCCGTTCCAAAATATATGACTATTTTGGAACGGAGGGAGTACAATAGTGGGCTACAAGCCTGCTTTACATGGCATTTTTGCATATGTGGAGGAAAGAGGCAAGGAAAAAGTGGAGGAGTGGGCTCTCATGCAAGAGCCAGCCTCTACATGGTGGAGCATTGGGAGAGGTACCTGTATGGAGGTGGTCAAGAATAGGGACTTGTAGATATTGAAACAAAGGTAGCCATCCATTGCAGTGTAGTGGATGTGGTCTATATCTAGTACATTGCACTGCCATGCATGACGATGAAACGTGTATGGAGGTTTCTCTAGTTTACCGTATGAAGGATGAACCATGGCTCCTGCTAGGGTCAGCATTGAAGGCTGACCACGGGAGGGCAGCAACCGATTCTTCTGGAGGTTGAAGGGGTTGCCTACAACGAGGCCTATCCGACCCAAGAATCTTTTGTCGTTCGTAAAGTCTACAGTAACGAATTTGACTAGGCCGCCCCTAAGGAAGTTCTTAAATTCCTTGCACTCAACATCGGCATGGCATATGTGGTAAACCAAGCATAAGTCATGCACGCAAACCTGGATCACGGCGGGCTTCTTCTTCTCTTCCTCCTTTAGATCCTTCTCTTGTCCCAGGACTGTGGTGTACTCAACATCTAGCCCAGCGACCCACTCATCATTTGAGTTTTCGAACATGTGACTGAAGCGAGCAAGGCATCCTTTCACCGTCGCGGAAGAACGGGTGTAGATGACGTCAAACTCATCGCTGGTGATGGTTCTAACCTTGTACTCATCGTCGATCATGGAGATTTGGGACGCCATGAAATTGGGAGGTGGGTTAGGATTAGTGGAACTGCTGTAATGTGCAAGGATGGGATGACTAGGAGCGAACTGCCATAATATTAAAGGACGTCTGAGGACGAGTAGGAGTGAACTGCCCGTGGTTTTTCGATTGTAAAAATGCTGAGTGGGGCGTGCGAACGGCAGGGTAGTGGCTTGCCTGCTGGATAAATGGATTCATGCACAGTGCTATGGGACCCAATTAGATGTCATGTCTACTCGACGCCCAGTTAAATGGATTTCGATGTCATGTCAAGCGTCGGGAAAATTACAGGTGATACGAAGCTTTCCATTCTCCCATGACACGGGCTTCCGAGAGCCCTTGGATCTGAGATCGAACGGTTGCATGGCGTGATTCTAGACCTATGGGTGAATATCCTATCCTAGAGGGTTATTCTGCAAATTTTTAGCAACTTAGCATGCGACCATTTGATCTCAGATCCAAGGGCTACCAGCAGCCCATATCATGGTCGCGCCGCCTACCACGACCGTCGCCTGGCTCACGCGGTCGCACCCTTGGAGATTTAACATGGTGCGTTAGGCTATCTGATGTTGGCATGTCATACATGGTCATCACTTAGTCACTCATACTACAACAAGGTTAGCTATAAGGTTGGCTATAAGAGCATTTTTTATTTCTCTCTATCTCTTTCTTCGTAGTATTTATTGCATTTGCCAAGGAGTGACCTCTTTCAATGAAATGGTGCTTAGATGAGGTGCTAAGGGCATTAAATGGCTTAGCAATCAGGTCCCCAATGCATAGGTGCTTAGTTTTTTGTTGCTAAGTTTGCTTCATTTAATTAACTATAGACTCAAAATTTTCTTTTCACCTAGGTACACGCGCTTAGCACCGTTTCTTCCTTGCGTCACCAAACTAGTCTCTCTCTTCTGAATTAACTTGCCACATCAGACTTTATGCCTATGTGGCAAGCTTAGCACCTATAGGAGCAAGTAAGTACTCCATCCGTTCCAAAATAGATGACTATTTTGGAACGGAGGGAGTACAATAGTGGGCTATGAGCCCGCTTTACATGGCATTTTTGCATATGTGGAGGAAAGAGGCAAGGAAAAAGTGGAGGAGTGGGCTCTTATGCAAGAGCCAGCCTCTACATGGTGGAGCATTAGGAGGTACCTGTATGGAGGTGGTCAAGAATAGGGAGACTCACGCCGGTCGGAGCATCGCAGTTAAAATGATAATGGCAAGTCAAATCATGGGGCCCCACCTGTCCAGCAGTAACTCGCTGTCAAATCACACAGCCCTACGTTTGCAGCAGCCTACTCCCTTATATTCTCGCGTCTCTGTCGAACCGACTAGCCAGAACTGCCCCGCCTACCGTGCAGGAAAATACCCACCCTCGACTTTTAAATAGTACAGTATACTAATTTTGTATCCATGGATTGCACCATGGAGCAAAGCCTTAAGAAAACAGCGGTACACATGTACGAAGTATACAACACGCCCGTCGTGTTCGTGTCGCACCCCACACGGTCGGTCGGTCTGGCACGCCGCTCTCCGAATGGAACGCGCGTCATATTATGTTTGCACACACATGTTGGACTGCAATTGAGAACCGACCATAGGCACACTCCCCGGCCCCGCAAGTCGGGTGAGTTAATAGAAGAGAGAGATGAGCGATAGTACTACTAGAGAAGTGTTGTAGGAGTACATACGTTGGTACGTGGATGATCCCTGCAAGACACGGAAGATCAGTTCGTCCATGCATGTGACCAGACTCCAGCAGACACACCTGGATTGGCTATCGTCTACATATCGTGCAGGCTGTGTTGTATAGGGCTATAGTTCTGGTGAGAAATCTAAAAAAAGGTTTCTTGTCATCTCACAAAATTAGGTATCATGTGCTTCGGATCACTGGGAGGGTTAAACAGCAACAACTGAGTTGGGCTAGTCATTGGGGGCACATGCACGAAGACTACTCGGCTGCCATCTAGGTCAAGCCGGCTATGTTAATTAGGACATCTATCAACGGACCCCTTTTCTATGAGTTTATCTTTAATTTGAGCTTTGATCCTCGTCTAGTTTGTTCATCGGGATTCATCTTGTCTCCTTTGGGCACTGAGGTTATGATTTCTTGTCATGTGGATTTTTTCGTGTTATATGTTGTAATCCGGTGCTTTAGATCAAAATGACGACAACTGCGCCTCCGGGGCACGTGCATGAAGACTTCTCGACAGTCATTGCCGAGGTCAAGCCGGCTCCGGCCGGTAGACAAAAGAAAACTAGTACTCCACTATATAGGCAGGAGCCTCCACGCTTGCTTGCTAGTGTTGCTCTCTTCACACTGTCTCGTCCTCTCCAGATCTAAACACGACAGCGGTGGCCACACACTCTCTCTCTCTGCTCATCTCTGGTCACAGATCCAGACGGATCCTCTTTGCCAGGGAAGGTGAGAAGGTGCAACATTCATGCGGTCATCCTCGGTGACGGCTCTTACCCACTGCCTGCGCGTCTCGATCAGCATGCCTTGCCGTTCTCTCCCGAGCATCGCTGGCGAGGGAGGGCCTCCCACCCCTTCTTCCTCGCTGTCGTAGTGTGGGCAGATCCAGCCTCCCGCCGCCCACCTAGTGACATCCCGGTGACCCCCAGGTATAACTTCCTTTGAAACCGGCCTTGCTCTACTTCCCGAGCTCCTAACGTTGCTGCATTTGTATCTTTTACTATTTCTCAGGCCCCCTCATAGATAGGATCAATCGGTTGTTCGAAAACCACCTAATTTTTTACTATTAAGAGGCAAAACTAGTTCATGCACTCGAATCTAGTACTACTTGGTTCAAACAAGGAAGGAAGGGGTGGGGGTGGGGGAAGATTTGTTACCTGAATCTAGGACTTGGTCGAAAGAGGAAATAATGGGGGCGAAAAGTAGCAGAGACTGGTTATCCAACTGGTCTCTAGGTCTAATAGAGAAATAAAGGGAACACAGTACAAACTCAATATAAACCCGGTCTATTGGTTGAAAAAGGAAAGAAAGTGGGAACTGGGGAACAAGTCAACATAGTAAGTCCAGCACTAGATTTGCTAGCCTCACACAGTATAAGGTGGCTATATACCAAACAAAAATGGGACCAACCCAGCTTCTGATGTTTGTTGCCCCGAGCCGCTCTTATGTAATGCCACTGGTAAAATGTAGCAGTCGCACTGTTAAAAGTAAGGACCCGTTAAACCAATGTTGTTTTCAATGTAATGCCTCCAGTAATATGAATCAATGGCACTTTTTTCATGTCCTGCTAAATTTCCCATTAAGATAAGTTGCTTCTTTTCGTTAGATATGCAACTGTCCTGGTCCACCTACTCTCCCGTGCCAAAATACCGACTCTGTAGCAGTTGTTAATGTAATATTGCTGGTAAAATGAAGCAATGGCACCATTAATGTAATGTCGTATTTAATGGTTGTCATAGTTAATCCTAATGCCCACATTAATATCTAGCAATGCTGCTAGAAATTGCTACTGTCCTTGTACGATTGCCATTCAGATAAGGAACATGCTTTTTTTCATTTGATGCATGTTTCATCACCTGTTAGTCACCCTCCTTTCCACCTTTTTTGTGCAAACAGAGATATACATTTCACGCTTGATCTTAGTTGAACTGCACAAATGATATCCAAATTATAGTTGAACATTCCAGGAGCTTCATGACCAACCTTGATGTTGCTCAATTTTATTGCAACTAATAAAGAAGAAGCTCTATGGGTTTCGTTTTCTGATGGAAATGGAACCGGGGCTGGAGCCCTTTTCTTAAAAAAAGAAGAAGAAGAAGCTACTAGCTCATGGGACATTGCTTCATTTTAGGTGAACTGCACCAAAAGGTCCCATGAATTGAATCATCCATGTTGGTGACTGGTGTCATCCCTTCTACGATGGCGTTAACTGCAGATATGGTTCTCATCATGAGGTACATTCCTTTTTGGTCTGACCGTTTGCCAAAGATCCTGCATGTTGATCCTGCTCTTGTGCTACTATTTTGGCACTGCCATGATAAAGCAGTAATGTTATTATTTTGCACCTTAATCTAGTGGCACTATTAATTTGAGGCAATGTTTTGGCACTGCTAGTGCCACTATTTTTTTATATATCGAAAGAGGGGTTTCCCTCTGATTTCATTAAAGAAACCCAACCATAGAGAACCATTATCCGACAACATCTTAGTGTAAACGGGTAATTATGCAACTATTGCTAGAACAGACTGAGTACTAGCAGGAGACAAGTTCACCACATAAGCTAGGCAGGTAGGGGGACGCAGCACCAGCTCGACTAAGTTTGGATTACAACCCAAATGCTACCACAGAAACATCAGGGGGAAGATAGAGACTGAAAGAGCCAGCTTCAGCATCCCAGTCTAAGCACCCCCGGCCTTCATCCTTGCGACGCACGGTACACTTCGTTTGCCACCTGCTCGACCCTAGTGTCACTGATAAAATGAAGTAATAATACAGTTAAAATAGAGCGAGTGTCCTCTCTATCATTTCATTTCCAATGTAGATAAAGAAAGTGCTTCTCTTTGTTAATGTATATTTCATCAAGTAGTCCCATTGTTAATGTTTAAGCGTTTCTGCAAACTGGGGTGCTTAATTTTAGTTAATCTGCACAAAAATAGAGATTTGAATGTCTCAAGGCCCCTCCTTGTACTACCGCTGTACACTGATGTTCATCACTGGCAGAAGGTGTATCGGGGAGACTTGGGACGATTTCCAGTATGAGGCGTGGCGTACCGTATGAGCCGTCGCAGGGCCCATCTCGCCCTAACAGCATGGCATACTATGATACTATCGCAATATTTTCTTCTATTTATTTTGCGTGTTTCATCAACTAGTGCCACTATAATGTAATCACGCTTTTTCATTATCTGTGCAAACAGGGTTATTCAGCTGCATTTTGGTGGAACTGCACAAATGTACGGATGGAACCGGCATATATGCAGAGTGCAAGGTGTGCCAAGTAAAAATTACTGACACCAACTATGCTCCATGCACGCATTGGCATCCACCACCACCAGTGGGATGTGTGGCGCTCTCTGTGGACGTATCTTTCTCGGCAGCAAATCCTCTAACCAAATACTAGTAGCTTATATTGGCAGTTTTCTAGGGAGTACTCTTTTCTGAAAGAAGCACCAATCTATTTTTCTTTATTTTTACACAGTGTCACAAGTTTGACCCAAAGGTCCGGAGCTATTTAAGGGTGATTGGCTTAGTACTCGGAGACTGATTGTAAGCATGATTTTCATTAGCTGTCACACTGATTGTAAGCGTGAACTAGTCTCCCTTTTATTCTGGGTCATAATTGACCATGATTTTTGCAAATAAAATATATGTTATACGTTGCAAAAATAATATAATTTGAAAGTACATTCAGATACGAACCAAACATGGTCAAACTTTGACCCAAAATATGCAAAACAAAAAAATACTTCCAAGACCAGCGACGCTCTTTCGCTCTTCTCCTCTTAAACCACCGCCGCTCCTCTCCTGTTCCAATCTAAATCCAGCGCCGCTCCTCTCCTCTTCCATTTCAAAACCACCGCCCCTCCTCTCCTGTTCCAATCCAAAACCAGCGTCGCTCCTCTCCCATTCTAATCCAAAACCAGCACTGCTCCTCTCCTCTTCCCTTCAAAAACTACCGCCAGCGAGTGAAGGTGCTATGGAGAAGTAGATCGATGGAGGAGTACAACCGATATGTGAGGATCACAGACGATGACCCTGTGAAGCTAGCTTTGGAGATATAGTCTTGGTTTGACAACAAGGACCAACTAGTGGCAACGGTGACATCCATGGGCAAATATCTGTAATAGAGCGAAAAGGTGGCGATACTCCCGGAGGGAGTCGCGCAGGAGTACATAGTGCTGCTCCTCTGGGCCATGGAGCAAACAAATTCACCGAATCCGATCGTGAGGCAGCGGTGGTGGGAGTATCGATCCTAGATGGAGCATCCACTAGAGATTGAAGGATCGAGCATCTACAGGGTGCCGTTTGTGAGGGTGTCGTACCAGATCGACCCATGGAGTCTTCATTGACCGAACCCAACTGCAAGAGGAGAAAAACAGTTGGCCCGACGACACTTCCCCGCCGTACTCTCCCTCGCCGTTCACATCGTCTCACGAGGCGGCTGTCTGCCGCCGAGGAATAGGAGGGACTGCCCCCCCCCAACCCAATAGTCGGGCAGGTTGTTGTAGGACCTTGAGAAGAGGTGTCTAGAGGGGGGTGATTAGACACTAAGTACCAAAGTTGCAGTTTTTAACTTCTTTAGGTTTAAGTGGAGTTTAGGCACAAGTTTAACATTCACAACATATAGCAAGCAAGCATGCAAAGAGTATATGAGCAGCACAAAGTAAAGCATGCAACTTGCAAGAATGTAAAGGGAAGGATTTTGGAGGATTCAAACGCAATTGGACACACGGATGTTTTTGGCATGGTTCCGATAGGTGGTGCTATCATACATCCACGTTGATGGAGACTTCAACCCACAAAGGGTAACGGCTGTGCGAGTCCACGGAGGGCTCCACCCACGAAGGGTCCACGAAGAAGCAACCTTGTCTATCCCACCATGGCCGTCGCCCACGAAGGACTTGCCTCACTAGCGGTAGATCTTCACGAAGTAGGCGATCCCCTTGCCCTTACAAACTCCTTGGTTCAACTCCACAATCTTGTCGGAGGCTCCCAAGTGACACCTAGCCAATCTAGGAGACACCACTCTCCAAGAAGTAACAAATGGTGCGTTGATGATGAACTCCTTGCTCTTGTGCTTCAAATGATAGTCTCCCCAACACTCAACTCTCTCTCATAGGATTTGGATCTGGTGGAAAGAAGATTTGAGTGGAAAGCAACTTGGGGAAGGCTAGAGATCAAGATTCATATGGTAGGAATGGAATATCTTGGCCTCAACACATGAGTAGGTAGTTCTCTCTCAGAAATAGGATGCTGGAAGTGTAAGCTTGTTCTGATGGCTCTCTCCACAAATGAAGAGGAGGTGGAGGGGTATATATAGCCTCCACACAAAATCTAACCGTTACACACAATTTACCAAACTCGGTGGGACCGAATCAACAAACTCGGTCGGACCGATTTAGTAAACCTAGCGACCATTAGGGTTTTTGGTGGGACCGATATGCAACTCAGTAGGACCGATATGGTTAGGGTTAGGGCATAATGTAATCTCGGTGAGACCGATTACACAAACTCGGTGAGACCGATTTTGGTAATTAGCTAACTAGAGAGTTGGTCAGGCAAACTCGGTGGGACCGATTACTCAAACTCGGTGGAACCAATTTTGGTAATAAGTTGACCAAAGAGTTTGCATTGTAATCTCGGTAGTACCGATTGCTCAAACTCGGTGAGACCGATTTTGGTAATGGACATACACAGAGAGATTACAATCCCATCTCGGTGAGACCGAGATCCCTATCAGTGAGACCGATTTGCCTAGGGTTTGTGGCAGTGGCTATGACATCAAAACTCGGTGGCGCCGGATAGAAAGAATCGGTGGGGCCGAGTTTGACTTTAGGTTTAGGACATATGTGTGGAAGTGGGAAAGTAGTTGAGGGTTTTGGAGCATATCACTAAGCACTGTGGAGCAAGAAACTCATTAAGCAACACCTCATCCCTCCTTGATAGTATTGGCTTTTCCTATAGACTCAATGTGATCTTGGATCACTAAAATATAAAATGAAGAGTCTTGAGCTTGAAGCTTGAGCCAATCCTTTGTCCTTTGCATCTTGAAGGAGTTCCCACATCCTTTAGTCCATGCCACTCCATTGTTGAACTTATCTAAAACATACTAGATAAAAGTGTTAGTCCAACAAGAGATATGTTGACATTAATTACCAAAACCACCTAGGGAGCACTTGTGCTTTCAATCTCCCTTTTTTTGGTAATTGATGACAACATACATCAAAGCTTTAGATAGAGATATAAAGAGTAGCAAATAAAGCTTTGGAAAGACATGTAACAAGCATAGGCTCCCCCTACATGTATGCAATCATGTGAATATGGAATATAGAAGCATGTGAGAGCATAACCATGACAGAGTAGGCAAAGTGTTACATGTATCTTGGCCATATGCATCAGAGCAAAGAATATTAAAGAAAATACCTTCATGCCCATGAGTCCTTCTTGCAAACAGTATGTACATCAGCAAGAATTCCTCATACACATGATTGTGATGCATATACTTACCTTGTAGTCTTGAGTTGGCTTAGGGTGGAATGAACCTGCATAAACAAGGTTAGATAACACAGGTACATTTACTAGCCAGAGCAAACAGAAGAAACCACAAGAATACCAAGGCTGGGATGACATGTAGAGAGTGAGTACTAAGTACCACATTGGATTAGACATGTCCCCAAGAGTAAAGATATGCAATGAATTTAAATGATTTCTTTCCCTTAGATGTCTTGCTCCCCCTGAATCTAGCATGGGATACTGGGAGAAGATAGGGAACAGAAAATCAGAGCTGAAAGATATAAATGAACAGAGCTAATGCACACTAATGCAAATAAGCACATATGAACATGTCTTTTCCCCTCAATAAGACATGTGGAATCTCTCCTCTTGAACACCAAGCATCTGGGATCCTTGAGAAATACTTTCTACTTGAGTATTCTCTCCCCCTGGAGATCTCTTTCTCCCCCTGAGGAGGTGATACTATCCCTCTCTGATGTGATCTCTCTAAGTGATAAGCTTTGATGTGATCTCTCTCTCCCCCTTTGACATCAATTTCCAAGAAGGGTTTGATCCTTGAGTCACAACACAAAGCACTGATAAAAAGGTGATGCTTGTAGAGGACAAGATTCATTGAGTGGAGCTGGATCAGAAGAAACACAGAATAAGTGGCAAACTGTTTTTCCTGTTGTGAAATCGGTGGCACCGAGTAGTATGCTTTGGTTGTACCGAAAGGATTCGGTTAGACCGAAAACAACAAGTCGGTGAAACCGAGTTCATTACAGAGAAAACACTTGTCACCTCATCTCACTAGACTAGTAAGATCTCACAAAGATTTGCAAGGAATTTACCGAATGATATGCAATGAATTGGATGCAGAAAATGCAGAGCAAACAGAAAGAAATCTAGATGAAGTTTTTTTTAAAGGGAAACAAATATGCATGAGACAAATGCAAAAACACAGAGAACTTCATCTAGAGATGGTCGGCGACAAAGTCACCTATGTTAGAGTATATTGACTTAGGAGTCAAGTGAGATCACTTGATCATAGGTCATACTCCTCGTTTAAGCTCAAAATGGGGTTACCATTTTCCGTTTAAGTATCTTGATGTATTCACATCTTGTCGAGTTACTTTAGCTCATGACTCGGAGTAAAGCTTCTCTAAGATGGAATAGCATACCTTGGTTGGTGGTGTTGAATATGTAGTTGAACTTATGTGGGTTGCTCAAGGTTGATGTAGCTCATCAAGAGTTGGGAGCACCACTTGGAATTTGAGTCCATCTACCTACATGGGTTAGTTCTTGCACGGAAGAGCACTTGTGTATCCAAAAATGACAATCATGAAGGTCAACATAGAATTTGTCAAAGGATATGTTTGAATGGTTTCGTGCTTCCTTGTCTTCAACCACCATTGTGTAGAGACTTGGTGATGTAGAGATTGCTCAAGATATGAGTAGGTTACAATCTCATGGAATTTGATTCAACCAAGTACCTACATGGGTTAGATAACACGCAAGATACAAATATATCCAAGACACAAGATTTTCATCATAAGAGAAATATCAAGGATTAGTCATAAGCTCATGTATTGCATGTATCCAATGGAGTTTCTACTCCAAGTTTGAAGCATCAATGATGTTCAATTCTCCTCTTAACCTGCAAAACACTTTATCATCAAGAGGTTTAGTGAATATATCTGCTAATTGCTTTTCGGTGCGAACATGCTTAAGATCAATGTCACCCTTAGCAACATGATCTCGAATGAAATGATGACTAACTTCAATATGCTTAGTTCGAGAATGTTGTACGGGATTATGACCAATTTTGATAGCACTTTCATTGTCACAAAGTAATGGAACATGTTTCACATATATCCCATAATCTTTAAGAGTTTGGGTCATCCAAAGTAATTGAGCACAACATGAACCAGCGGCAATGTATTCCGCTTCGGCGGTGGATAAGGATACCGAGTTTTGTTTCTTGGAGGACCAAGACACAAGAGATCTACCAAGAAATTGACAAGTACCCGAAGTGGACTTTCTATCAACCTTGTCTCCGGCATAGTCCGAGTCGAAGTAGCCAACAAGATCGAAAGAGGCCCTCTTGGGATACCAAATGCCAAAATTTGGTGTATGGATTAAGTATCTCACTATCCTTTTCACGGCCTTAAGATGACATTCTTTAGGAGCAGCTTGATATCATGCACACATGCACACACTTAGCATGATATCGGGACGTGAAGCACATAGATATAACAATGAACCAATCATCGAGCGATAAACCTTTTGATCAACCGGTTCACCATCTTTGGTCAAGTCAAGATGTCCACTAGTAGGCATGGGTGTAGACATACCTTTGCATTCTTGCATATTGAACTTCTTGACTAAGTCCTTGGTGTACTTCGTTTGAGAAACAAAAGTACCTTCCTTAGTTTGCTTGATTTGCAACCCAAGAAAGAATTTGAGTTCACTCATCATAGACATCTCAAACTTCTCCGACATTAGCTTCCCAAACTTTTCACTAAAATGAGGGTTAGTTGAACCAAATATAATATCATTAACATAGATTTGGCACACAAATAGTTGTCCATTAACCCTTTTAGTAAAAAGTGTGGAATCAATTTTCCCAATTTCAAAGCCTTTTTCAATGAGGAACTTGGTCAAGCATTTATACCACGCTCTAGGACCTTGTTTAAGACCATAAAGAGCTTTGTGAAGTTTGTAAACATGATTGGGTTTCTTAGGATTGACAAAGCTGGGAGGTTGCTTAACATAAACTTCCTCCTCTATTTCACCATTTAGAAAAGCACTTTTAATGTCCATTTGGTACAAGGTGATATCATGATGATTAGCATAGGCAAGTAAGATGCGAATGGACTCAATTCTAGCAACGGGAGCATAAGCCTCACCATAGTCCATACCTTTGACTTGTGTGTAGCCTTGGGCGACGAGACGTGCTTTGTTGCGAACTACTTGTCCATCTTCATCTTGCTTGTTGCGAAACACCCATTTGGTACCGATGATGTTGTGGTTGTTGTCGGGTTTCTCAACCAATGTCCAAACTTGGTTCCTCTCAAAGTTGTGTAGCTCTTCATGCATAGAATTTATCCAATCCGGATCTTTCAATGCTTCTTCGACCTTCATAGGTTCAATGCTAGAGATGAAAGAATAGTTTTCACAAAAGTTAGCTAAACGAGTTTTAGAGCGAGTGATTCTCCCAGTTTGAATATCATTGTAGATTTGCTCGACGGGATGGTATTTAGCAATTCTTGCTCGAACTCGTGAAAACTTTTGCTTGGTTCTTGGTTGAACTTATTCTTCATCTTGTTCTTCTTCTTGGCCTTCTTCATTGTTAGCGTTGTCGTTCTCTTGTCGTGGTGGAGGAGGTTGTTGACGTTCATCTTGATGCACTTCCTCATTTTCTTCATCTTGGCGTGTCCCACTTGTGGATGCTTCCGTATCAACTCTTGGTACACCTTGTCATGAAGTAGAAGCTTCCACTTGGACGGACGAGGTACTCTCCTTCACCTCCGTTGGACGAACCTTGCCAATAGACAAGTCTTGGATTGCTTCCGAAGGGTCTTTGTCTCCTACATCAATTGGCAATTGCTCTACTTGCGAGCCGTTAGATTCATCAAACTTCACATCTACCGTCTCTTCAACCTTTCGGGTGAAATTGTTGTAGACACGATAAGTGTGAGATTTTGAGCCATAACCTAGTAGGAAACCTTCATGAGACTTAGGAGCAAATTTAGAACGACGATGCTTATCAAGAATGTAGCACTTTGAGCCGAATACTCTAAAGTATCCAACTTGGGGTTTGTTACCGGTGAGGAGCTCGTATGCCGTCTTGCCGAGTAGCTTGTGAAGATACAAGCGATTTGTTGCATGACAAGCTGTCTCAATCACTTCAGCCCAAAAGTGCTTCGGTGTCTTGTACTCATCAAACATCGTTCTCGCCATTTCGATGAGTGTCCGGTTCTTCCTCTCAACAACTCCATTTTGTTGAGGTGTGTACGTAGCCAAGAACTCGTGTGAAATCCCTTCTTCGTCAAGAAAGGTGTCCACATTTGCGTTCTTGAACTGCGTTCCATTGTCGCCGCGAACCTTCTTGATCTTCACTTCAAATTGATTTTGGGCCTTCCTAGCAAAGTTTTTGAAGATCTTTTGGACCTGCGATTTATCATCGAGAAAGAACACCCACATAAATCTTGAAAAATCATCAACTATAACTAGACCAAAAGAATTTCCACCGAGACTCTTGTAAGAGTTGGGACCAAAGAGATCCATGTGAAGTAGCTCAAGTGGCCTCCTTGTGGTCATGATGTTCTTCACGGGATGTCTCCCTCCAACCTGTTTACCTGCCTGACAAGCACTACAAAGTCTATCCTTATCAAATATGACATCGTTAACACCAAGGATATGATTCCCTTTTAATAAGCTTGTCAAGGTTTCGCATACCAACATGACCTAGTCGTCTATGCCATAACCAACCTTTTGAGGATTTAGCAATGAAGCAAGTTTTAGGTTGAGCCTTTTTAGTGAAATCAACAATGTATAGATCACCTCTACATATACCGGCAAAAGACCATTTTATGATTGTCTCGACGAAACACTTGGCAATCTACTTCGGTAAATAGGACATTGAAACCGAAATCAGCAAGTCTAGATACTGAAAGTAAGTTGTAGCCAAGAGATTCAACGAGCATAACATTCTGAATGGAGCTATCATGTGAGATGGCCACCTTACCGAGGCCAACCACCTTACCCTTTGAGTTGTCACCGAAAGTGACATACTTCCGAGGACTATCATTTTCAGCAAGCTCACAAAACATGTCTTTATCTCTGGTCATGTGATCGGTACATCCACTATCAAGAACCCATTCCTTTCCTCCTGACATATATCCCCGAAGATTTGCCATAAGACCAAAGTGTCTCATTGCATCATCAAGATCGAAGTCACTATCATCATCCTCATCATAGTATCCATGTTCAACATCTTCATGTGGTGGATCAAATCCTAGAGAGGGTAATTCGTTAGAGTGAGTTCGACAATGATCTTGCTTATGAATTTTTATAGCTTTGGAAATAATATCACCAATAATTCCAACATCTCCTTTGGCACGCATAAGGTTTGTAAGTTCAAATAGACGATCACCAAACATAGGATCACTAGTATTCATCTTACTCAAAGCAATAGACTTATGGAGAATTTCATCTAGATTTTTCAAGGAATAATTTGGAAAGTGTTCCTCAAGAAATTTCCATATAGTGTAGGCACACTCAAGAGTAGGCAAGTTTATAATTAAGTTTCTAGGCAAGCCTCTAGTGATAAGATTAACAGTTCTAAGATTCCTAATCATGTCAATTGACTCATCAAGAGTAGGATGCATAGGATCAACATGAGGTACACAAGGGCTAGCAATGTACTTGTTCAAATGATATTGATTGAAAATTACAAGCATCTAATTTTCCACTCATGAAAATACTCTCCATCAAGAATAGGCACTCTATGTCTAAGACTCCCCAAAGTAGACTCATCCATCTTCCTCCAATGGTGATTAAACCAAGGCAATGGAGACCAATGCTCTGATACCACTTGTAGGACCTTGAGAAGAGGTGTCTAGAGGGGGGTGATTAGACACTAAGTACCAAAGGTTCAGTTTTTAACTTCTTTAGGTTTAAGTGGAGTTTAGGCACAAGTTTAACATTCACAACATATAGCAAGCAAGCATGCAAAGAGTATATGAGTAGCAGAAAGTAAAGCATGCAACTTGCAAGAATGTAAAGGGAAGGGTTTTGGGGGATTCAAATGCAATTGGAGACACGGATGTTTTTGGCGTGGTTCCGATATATGGTGCTATCGTACATCCACGTTGATGGAGACTTCAACCCACGAAGGCTAACGGCTGCGCGAGTCCACAGAGGGCTCCACCCACGAAGGGTCCACGAAGAAGCAACCTTGTCTATCCCACCATGGTCGTCGCCCATGAAGGACTTGCCTCACTAGCGGTAGATCTTCACGAAGTAGGCGATCTCCTTGCCCTTACAAACTCCTTGGTTCAACTCCACAATCTTGTTGGAGGCTCCCAAGTTACACCTAGCCAATCTAGGAGACACCACTCTCCAAGAAGTAATAAATGGTGCATTGATGATCAACTCCTTGCTCTTGTGCTTCAAATGATAGTCTCCCCAACACTCAACTCTCTCTCATAGGATTTGGATCTGGTGGAAAGAAGATTTGAGTGGAAAGCAACTTGGGGAAGGCTAGAGATCAAGATTCATATGGTAGGAATGGAATATCTTGGCCTCAACACATGAGTAGGTAGTTCTCTCTCGTAAATAGGATGCTGGAAGTGTAAGCTTGTTCTGATGGCTCTGTCCACGAATGAAGAGGAGGTGGAGGGGTATATATAGCCTCCACACAAAATCTAACCATTACACACAATTTACCAAACTCGGTGGGACCGAATCAACAAACTCGGTCGGACCGATTTAGTAAACCAAGTGACCGTTAGGGTTTTCGGTGGGACCGATATGCAACTCGGTAGGACCGATATGGTTAGGGTTAGGGCATAACGCAATCTCGGTGAGACTGATTACACAAACTCGGTGAGACCGATTTTGGTAATTAGCTAACTAGAGAGTTGGTCAGGCAAACTTGGTGGGACCGATTACTCAAACTCGGTGGGACCGATTTTGGTAATAAGTTGACCAGAGAGTTTGCATTGTAATCTAGGTAGTACCGATTGCTCAAACTCGGTGAGACCAATTTTGGTAATGGACATACACAGAGAGATTACAATCCCATCTCGGTGAGACCGAGATCCCTATCGGTGAGACCGATTTGCCTAGGGTTTGTGGCAGTGGCTATGACATCTGAACTCGGTGGCGCCGGATAGAAAGAATCGGTGGGGCCGAGTTTGACTTTAGGTTTAGGACATATGTGTGGAAGTGGGAAAGTAGTTGAGGGTTTTGGAGCATATTACTAAGCACTGTGGAGCAAGAAACTCATTAAGCAACACCTCATACCTCCTTGATAGTATTGGCTTTTCCTATAGACTTAATGTGATCTTGGATCACTAAAATATAAAATGAAGAGTCTTGAGCTTGAAGCTTGAGCCAATCCTTTGTCCTTTGCATCTTGAAGGAGTTCCCACATCCTTTAGTCCATGCCACTCCATTGTTGAACTTATCTGAAACATACTAGATAAAAGTGTTAGTCCAACAAAAGATATGTTGACATTAATTACCAAAACCACCTAGGGAGCACTTGTGCTTTTAGTTGTGAATTGTTAGTAGGAGTTTAGGGTTGTCAGTATTTGCAGGTTATGAATTGTGTTTTGTGTTGTGTATTTTAAGAGTACTTTCAGATATGAATATCTTTTGAATGTCAGATTTGCAGTATTGAGCATATGAAGTATTTTATAAATTCTAGAGATCTATTTTTAGCACTTAAAATATGTAGTTTCATAGGAGTATAAAAGTGCAGACAATGTGATTCTCAGAGAAGAAACTGCAAGTTTCAGTTCAGATAAGAAACTCCAAGTTCAATTTCAGATAAGAAACTGCAACTTTTAGAGGCAAAGCATTTATATTAACACGGCCTTTTCAAACAATGTTAACATCATGTTTGGAAGTTTTATTAATGGTCAAAATTAGAACTACCAGCCAATTAACATCATGTTGATCAACATTCATGCATAGCACATCTTCATATGATGCACAATTAAGAAGATATGCTATTTTTAAAATGCCCACACAATGTCGAGTGTGCGAAAAACAAAGAAAACGAGGGACGAAGTTTTGGCAAGTGTTGGACGTTGTGTGCGTAGATGACAATTGGGACCCACATGTCAATAATGGCAGAGGCAAAAAATTGGAGATATTTTCTCTGCACAGGTGGAATCGAGCTATCGGGTAGTGTCACTCGACCACTAGGTTAGTTCAGTTGTTTCGTTACTAATAAGGCACTTCCTCAGGTGGTCGGATCTCCTCCTGCGCCTTTGTGCGCTCGCCGCGACACCGCTGTCTGCCGTTGTGAACATGCCGAACAAACGAGAGGAATCTGGAGAGGACAGTACGTGGAGAGGCGGACAGTCGGGACCCACCAGGTCTATGGCCGTACGCAAGCAAGTGCCTCATCAAAAAAATACTTCCTCCTAATGCTATACTGACGTTGGGGCCCACGGGTTTGTCAACATAGTTACATTTTTGTAGGTGCTTCAACGTAGTTACTATAGGAGATAAATTCACAACGAAACCGGGGAGCTGGCATGTATCATTTATTATCACTGGGGCAGCAAGTATCAGCTGGGTTTTGGGCTGCCCCGTCCAGGCTTACTTTTTTAACATGCGCAGCCCACGACCTCGGATGGGAGGTCCATAGGCCTGTTTGTATTTTCTTGAGGGTCGTCATGTATCGACCGGCCTATGGACCTCCCATCCGAGGTTTTATTTTTCCTAAAACATCGGCAGCCCAATTTATGTTTTTTTTTTGAAAAAAATGCAGAGATCTGTTCTATTTTTCTATATAAGAATAGGAATGCCTGGTTCAACTTATGTTTCCCTTATATATATGTATATATATATATATATATATATATATATATATATATTATTTTATATGTTATTATATATTACTAGCACATATGCCCGTGCATCGCAACGGGAGGGATATTTTTTTACGAGAAGCAATGGGAAAAATAATTGATGTGTCATCCAAAAAAGGGTCTCCACAATGGTAAGCGACTGAGCAAAATCTTGATAGTGATAGGTTTGGTCGGCGTGGTGGCGAGCACCCAACTCATGCCTTTTTTCCTCCGTGTTTGCCTCCATCTCGGGCTTGTGCCTGCCTGCTCATTTGTTGGCTGCACTATGATCTTTGGAACATGGTTGCTTCGACCACTCTATGCTATGACGGCGTAACCGGGTGGATTATTAGTTGCAGGCTGCAGCGTATAAATCCCGTTTCATGAGCATAATCAGGCATGAATGTCTCTTTTTTTAGGGTTTATTCTCTTTGATTATTTTAGTGATCAGGTGCCCATAATTTTGCTCTAATTAAAGCCAAATAACATAATTTATTGACGCGTGTGCACAATTTCTTTCATTTATAGTCAACCAGCAAAGAACGAACGCACACCGCTAACTAATGACCAGTGCAAATATTTTAAAAAATACTATAGTGTCACATCAGAAATAATTTGGATTTTTTTAACATTAAAAAATACGAATTGGTGAATTTTCTTGGAAACATTAACAATTTTTAAATCCCAGACAATTTTAGAAAAATTCAAACATTGTTTTTGCAAATTCCAATATCTTAAGAAAATCACATACAAAATTAGAAACATGAATAGTTTTTTAAATTCACAAACAATATTTCAAAAACATTTACATTTTAGAAAAGCAAAAATATTTTAAATTTTTTGAACTTTTTTAAGGGAACGTTCACAAAAAGACGAAATGTTTTAGACGCAATTTCTTTTTGAGTTTTGAACATTTCACTAAAACAAGAATTGTTTAAAATATGGAACATTTTATAAATGTAAGTTTTATAAAAAAATTCTTGAAGAATTTTTGGAAAAGACAAAATAATTTTTAAAAAGGAGAGCACTTTTTGAATATTAAGAAAATTTTGAAACGGGAAATTTAAAAGTTTCAAACATTTTTCAATACAAAATAAAATTTTGGAATTCTGACCATTATTTGAATATTTGAATAAAAATTGAAATTCTGAATATATTTGTAAATTTTTCCTTCATAAATAATAACTAAAAATAAGGGGAAAAGGAAAAAATATAAAAGAGAAATAGAAAGGAACAGAAAAAGGAAAATACAAATAGAACAACGAAAAAGGGGAAACGGGCCGGCCCAGTCCTAGGCGCCATTTGCAAAACTTCAACTATTCTTCGCCCCATGCGAGAAATAAGGCTTTCCTCACTCTTTGGGCATCAATAAATTGGCTGGCCTCGTTGGGCCGGAGCGCGCTCGGGCCAATATTTGGAAAACATTTACATTTTACAAAAACAAATTTATTTTTGATTTTTTGAACTTTTTTAAGGGAACATTCAAAAAAATACGAAATGTTTTAGACGCAATTTCTTTTTGAGTTTTGAACATTTAACTAAAACAAGAACTCTTTAAAATATGGAACATTTTATAAAATGTAAGTTTTATAAGAAAATCTTGAAGAATTTTCGGAAAAGACAAAATAAATTTTAAAAAGGAGAGCATTTTTTGAATATTAAGAAAATTTTGAACGGAAAATTTAAAAGTTTCAAACATTTTTCAATACAGAAGCAAATTTTGGAATTCTGACCATTATTTGAATATTTGAATAAAAATTGATATTCTGAATATTTTTATGAATATTTTCTTCACAAATAATAGTTAAAAATAAGGAAAAAAGAAAAAAAATATAAAAGAGAAATAGAAAGAAACAGAAAAAGACAAATAGAAATAGAACAACGGCCAGCCAAGTCATAGGTGCCATTTGCAAAAGTTCAACTATTCGTCGTTCCATGTGACAAATAAGGCCTTCCTCACTCTGTGGGCATCAATAAATTGGCTGGCCTCGTTGGGCCGGAGCGCGCGCGGCACAATGACGTGATTCTGTACTAATTTTTTTCTTTTTTAGCAGATAGACGCACAAAAGTTTAGTATCATCTCGGATAGAAAGAAAAACTTTTCGACGGTGAATGAATGAAAATAATTAAAAAAAGATACCGTACTTTATTAGTTGGTATAAATATAAATATAGATTGTTATTGTCATCATATATTTAATAGATACTTACATATGTAAAAAAATAATACCCCACATCTTATTAACTTATAAAAATAATTTCTTAACAATAAAATGCTAGATTTTTTTGGCAACGAGAATCCTGATGATTGTGTACAAAAGCTTGATAAGATTTAAGGACCAATATAATAATAAATTACTTATTATTATTATTATTATTATATATATATATATATATAGTATTACTATTCATCACCCAGGGTGCAGAATAAGTTATTCTTCACCTGAGGTAATCTTACGATCGCTTCCTAAATAAATTTCGTTTGAAATTCAAATAGTTACATTCTTATTGATTCACTACGTCAAATTTGGCTTAAGAAAATAAAAATGTAGGTTATAAGACAAGAAAATTTATAGTTTATGTATATTTTACACTATGTTTTTACGTTTGTAAATTTACATAATATAAAATATTTTTTACGGCGACTATGTATTTTCTTACAGTCTCTTTTTACATCATAAATAAGAAAAAATTACGGAAAGTAAAATTACGGTGTATTAATGGTAAAATAGAGGTGGGTGAAAAATAACTATTCATCACCCAGGGTGACGAATAGTCAACCTACAAAATGCTCGGCCCCTGTTTATTTTTTGATAACATTATTGCGCCCACCTTAACATTATAATTAGAATCAGCCTAGCAAAATCATGTATTTTGAGAAAGTGCAAATGACCTGTAATTTTTTAGGACAAACATGAATGGGTCGCATGGACGCTACATTATTTGTTCACCCAGCCCAGCTAATGGACTGTAATTTAAAAAAAGATCAAATTGACTGTAAATTCTACCCCGCAAAAGAAAGACGGTAAATTCTAAAAAATAGGTTGAATACGTGCCTCATCTTTGGAGGCTGAAATATGGATCAATATGTCCAAGCCAACGCAAATCATTATCAATTTAGTCAACAAATGATTCTGATATCGTTAGCCGTTGGATTTACATCCAACGACCGACATCCATCTTCAATCTCTCGTCTTCTTTCTCCACAGCCGCCGGGACCACCTGCTCCCGCGTCCTGCTGCTAGCAGCTCTGCTTAGCACGCTTCGCTGTGAAGCGCTACTCCACCGTTGGCCAGGCCATCCCTCCACCCCTCCATACTTCCTGTTCTTCTTCACCGACTGCCGAATCACACCGCACCAGAACCAGTTAACCCTCGTACACCTCTCCGTCTGCGACTCTACTCCCGCGTCTTTCCGTCTCTGGCTCGTTGCTGTCTGGGGCCTCGCCGTCGTCCACCATCTTGGATGCGCTCGGTGCGGAGTGGTCAACGTGGTCAACGAATGACACCATTGGAAGTAGACTGTGCGTGGAGAGGTTGACAACTGGGTCCACGGCCGCTCGCAAGGAAATGCCTCATTATTACGCGTAAAATAATGATTCCTCCACCTGATAGTTTGGACCCACCGGAAGGGCCTTTGTATTTCGCGAAAAAAATGTTCCCATCGCTGATAGGTCGGACCCACCAGTTATATCTTCGCACGCAAGAAAGTGCCTCCTTATTACGCACAAAAAAATGAATACCCCGTGCTAGCTGGGACCCATAATAGTGGGAGGCTGACTTGTGGGCCAACTAAGTTGACGGGGACGGAGGGCTTTGTCAACTTAGTCAATATGAACGATTCTAGCTCCAGTGACCGCACGATGTCCATCCAACGATCGTACTGCTTCTTCAACCTCTGGTCTTCTTGCTCCAGCCGCCCAAAGCAGCGCCGGTCGTGCCGCATGCTCCTGCCTCCTGTGGTCGGCTGTGCTGCCTCGGAGGCCTCACCGCCCCCTAATATTCCCACTGCTGGCCAGGCCCTGCGGCGACGGCAGTCTCACACCGCAGTCAAACTAGTGAACCCTCGTACTCCTCTCCGTGCGGGCTTCCACTGTCGTGTCTTCCCCGGCTCCGCTTTGTCCCCTTCCTAGGCCTCGCCGTCGTCCACCGCCCTGGTACTCTCGGCGCGGCGTGGTCAACATGGTTAAGGAATGACTTTCATCGAAAGAGTACTGTATGTGGAGAGGCTGATAGCTGGTTCCACGGCGGCCGCAAGGAAATGCCTCCTTATTACGCGCAAAATAATTATTCCTCCACCTGACAGCAGGGACCCATCGTACGGGGCACCGTATTTCACAAAAAAATATTTCCCTCCTGACAGCTAGGACCCACCACAAAAATATTATTCACCCCCTGACTGCTGGGACCCACTAGCTATATCTTCGCACGGAAGAAAGTGCCTGACAGTCGGGACCCACCTGGTCGAAGCGTACGTAGCGTTGCCATTCTAGTCGCGAACGTGTACGTACATACTGGTCGATGTAGAGGCGCGCACGTGTCGTAGTAGAGGCGCGCACGTAGCATGTACACGTACGTACAACGGCCAGTGTGCAAGAAAGAAAATATGGCTGCGTACGTACATACGGGCGGGGTCTCGAACGCCTACTTGCGCATACGTACGGCCAGGGCTCGTGTATATGGCTGGGTCAGAACGGAGAAACTGCGTCGTCGTCGTGTTCATGGGAAGTCAACGGAATGCGTCGTGTTCATCGGGAGGCAACAGAACGCATGGGAGCCAACCGGCTTGGACGGAACAGCCGATGAAAATGAGGCCTAGTGTACCGCACAACGAAGGAAACATCCTTGTGTTCGACCGGCCACGTTCGAAACGGGATCCTGTTCATCGGGAGGGGTCTGGCGTACCGCAAAATGGAGGAAACAGACTTGTGTTGGACCTCCTACGGTCGAAACGGTGTCCTGTTGATCGAGAGGGGTGTGGCGTACCACAAAATGGAGAAAACGGACTTGTGTTGGAGCGCTACGGTCAAAACGGGGGTCATGTTCATCGGGAGGGTGTGGCGTACTGCAAAACGGGACTCCACGGGATATTGTTCATCTCCACCGTCGACCCCCTCCAGCCTCCACGGGCTACTGTTCATCCACCGCCGACCTCCTCCAGCCTCCATCTGCGACTGTTCATCCACGGGCTCCTGTTCATCCAACCTCCACCGCGCGCTACTCCACCGTCTACTGTTCAACCAGCCCTCTCCACGGGCTCCTGTTCAACCACCCCTCCACGGGCTACTGTTCATTCAGCCCTCCACCGTCTTCTGTTCATCCAATCCTCCACAGGGGGTCCTGTTCATCCAGCCCTCCACGGGGTCCTGTTCATCCAGCCCAACCGGCTCGATCGATCGGGGTCCTGTTCATCCAGAGGCAACACCACACGGTCCTGTTCATCCACCCTCACCGGAAACTGTTCATCCAAACCCCCCAGCAACGCTCACTGTTCATCCAGAGGTAGCATCGATCGGCTTCAGTTAGCAGCAGTAGCGAAGGAATCGCTCGATCGGGTTCAGTTAACAGCCATTGATCGGTCGCTCGGGTTCAGTAACGTGTAGCCTACAGTGCAATCGCTCGGATTTAGTAACGCGTAGCCTGCAGTGCAATCACTCGGATTCAGTAACGCGTAGCATGCAGTGCAATCGCTCGACTTGCTCGGGTTCAGTTAGAACCCAACGCCTCGCACCCACGCACGTGCGTGTACGACAGAAACGCACAAACCTCTGTGCATCGTTCGGCCCCTACCACCCACCGTAACCGGAAACACCCCAATATTTTCCTAGCCCTTACTTCTACCATGGTTTTTTCCGTCATGGACGGCCCAAAGAATGTCATGCAGCTACGTCTCTGGCCCGCCCAGGATGAAAAGCCCATTTTCTGTCATGATTTTTTGTCATAGAAGTAGGATCCCACCACATCTACGATGATACCGGGTTTTGTCACAATTATCGTCATAGAAATGTCATAAGTATGAAAGAAATTTTTTTCGTTCGGCCCAAAATGTCACAGATGTGTCTTTTTTTATAGTGCAAGGATCTCATGCATCTATTGTTAATGGCCTCTTAGCTAGTGGTCAGCGGTGAAGTCATAGTCATTTGCTCGGGGAAGTGATAATGATAAGAGTTTGTAGGCAACATCAACATTGTTTCTCTCATTAGTAGCGTATGCGAGAACTTTCTGGTAGTTAGGGCCCTGTTCGGTACCGCTCCGCTCCACAACTCCGGGAGTGGAGTTGGTGGAGTTGCAGTTCAAATCGGAGGAGTTGTGGTTTCCCCGCTCCGCAGATTCTGGGAGCGGGGATTACCGAATAAGACCTAGATTGGCCGGGGCTATTCTGTCTTGTCAGTGTGTTACCAAAAAAGTCTTTCACCCCGCTTTATAGATAAAGCACCGATCCACAAGCATCACGACGATACAAACTCACGCCACCACCACACACGACACACACACCCAAGGCAAGATACAAGGGTGCCGAGCACCGCCATACAACCCCAACAACTACCAAGCCACTACACATACGCGAGGATGATCCTCTTGGAGCCAACGGAGACCTCCAATCCTTCGAGGAGAGGTGAGACGGAAAACGACGGAACAAGGACTTCAAGATGGTGCCTCCTAGAAGGGAACAACCACTGATAGCCGCCACCATCCGATCCCAAAGATCGTGTTTTCACCCGGAGCAATTCGAAGGAGTAAGGGCACCGCGACGGAGCCTTCATGAAGGATACGGTGTCCACGAACGCCGCCACCGTCAGCCAATTCAAGATTGGGCAAGTGATGTACCCCGGCACGCCCACCCCTCCAACGCATCCTAGCTCCGCCAACCACCAGCGACCACCCACCACGTGGTCATGGCCGCTCGCCCGCGCCCGAGGCGCAAGTTCGGCCCTCGAACGCCGAGCGTCCCGCTGACAGGGGCGCCTCCCTGCATCCAGACACCCCCAAGACCGACCAAAGTGACCGACTTTGGGCCAAAGGGCACACCCGGCCAAATAGACCGCAACATACGTCCCGCCTCGAACAACACCGGAGCCGTGTCGGCCCACACATGGCCGGGGAACGAGGAGGAAGGGGAGCAGACGCATCTGGGTCGGCGCACCCCTGTGCCAGCGACGGGTGGCCTGAGCTCGTCGGCGCCTCCCATCCCTCCAGCCTGCCTTCCCACCGGACACCTCCTCTGCTGCCCCACCTCAGTGGCAAACACATCTCCACGCGAGGCCACCAACGTACACCCGCCCACCAGCAAGAAGAGACCCGAAGGACCGCCGCCAATCGCGAAGAAAGTCCACCGAGGAGCCCAACTGTGCTGCCTGCCATTGTCCAGCCGCCGTAGCCTCCGGATTCCGGCCGGCCCGCCGCTGCTGCGGCGCACCACCACCCGCCGTGGCCATGGCAGGGGCGGAGACCAGCAGCCTGCGCTGCCCAGCCCTAGATCTGGCCTCGACCTCGCCAATCCCGGCGACCAAGGCGCACCCTCCACCATCGCGTCGCCGTCGCCGACTAGCCCCGGTGCGTCGTCGTGCTACTGCGCCCGACGCCTAGCGCAGCACCCAGGCCTGGGTGAGCCGCCCAGCGCCTCGCCACCGGCGTGAGGGGACGAAGAGCGCCCCGCCGGCGCCGGCATCGGCCAGGCTTCACCCAGCCGCGCCCCCTGGCGGAGGCGAGGGAGGGGAAGAGGGACGCCCCACCGACGGCTAGGGTTTTCATCCGGTTTTTCGCTAATTACCTGTACAATTATCTTCTTCTTAATCTCTACTTCTAACGGAGTAGTTGGTAGTCTCCGTCGGTCAATTTTCGTCCCACTAAAGACGGTTAATTTTCGTCCTCCATCCCACCTCCCGCTACCCAGCGATCCCCCTTCCTCCCTCCAGACCAACCAAAAAAAAACGGCATGCTACCACAAGGCCCATTGTGAAACTCTACGGTTCAGCGACACAAAATCGTCCTAAAAAAACTAAGACGGTTAACCTACGAAAATTAGCCAGACGTCGCACCCTCCTGCCCTCGATGCACTTGCCCGAACGAATCGCCACCGTCATTCGTTCCTACGTCGCTCAATCCCCTCGCAGCCGCCGCCGATCCCCTCCCCCATCTCCGCCCGTAGCTGCCGCCCCCGCCACCTCCAGCCGCGGCCGTCGCGCCCACCTCCAGCCGCGGCCGCCGCCCCACCTCCAGCTCGACTCCACGATCCCCTTCCTATCGATCGCCCATGCCCCCACCGCTTCGCATCTGATCGCCACCAGCGCCCGTGCTCTTCCGGCCGCCGGCCGCCATGCAGTCCTCCACGCCGGACCTTCGCGTTGCGTTCCTCCGCGCGAGGCCGCCGCCGCTGCAGCAGCTCTCTCGGATCCAACACGAAGCTTGCGACGAAGGGCTTGGAGTTGACCGTGAGTG